>NC_134876.1:4480630-4483130 GCF_041734735.1 Babylonia areolata | reverse complement strand
GGTGGGGGAAGAGAGCGAAGAAGGAGGTGGAAGAGGAGGAGGAGGAGAAGAAGAAGAAGAAGAAGAAGGAGGTGGAAGAGGAGGAGGAGGAGAAGAAGAAGAAGAAGAAGGAGGAGGAGGAGGAGGAGGAGGAGGAGGAGGTGGTGGTGGAGGAAGAGAGCGAAGAAGAAGGAGGAGGAGGAGGAGGAAGAGGTGGAGGAAGAGAGCGAAGAAGGAGGAGGAAAAGGAGGAGGAGGAGGAGAAGAAGAAGAAGAAGGAGGAGGAGGAGGTGGTGGAGGAAGAGAGCGAAGAAGAAGAAGAAGAAGAAGGAGAAGAAGAAGAAGAAGAAGGAGGAGGAGGAGGAGGAGGAGGAGGAAGGGGAGGAGGAGGAGGAGGTGGAGGAAGAGAGCGAAGAAGGAGGTGGAAGAGGAGGAGGAGGAGAAGAAGAAGAAGAAGAAGAAGGAGGTGGAAGAGGAGGAGGAGGAGAAGAAGAAGAAGAAGAAGGAGGAGGAGGAGGTGGTGGTGGAGGAAGAGAGCGAAGAAGAAGGAGGAGGAGGAGGAAGAGGTGGAGGAAGAGAGCGAAGAAGGAGGAGGAAGAGGAGGAGGAGGAGGAGAAGAAGAAGAAGAAGAAGAGACAGAAGAAGAAGAAGAGACAGAAGAAGAAGAAGAGACAGAAGAAGAGACAGAAGAAGAAGAAGAAGAAGAGACAGAAGAAGAGACAGAAGAAGAGACAGAAGAAGAAGAAGAGACAGAAGAAGAAGAAGAAGAAGAAGACGTAAAATATAGCACGCACCACGGCCAGCCAGACAAGATTTACACAATCGATTCTTTGCCCTCAAAGAAACCCCAACTTGCTAATGACTTTCCCGTCCGTTAGCCACCCGACTAAGCAGGTCTTCTTCCGTTCAAATACCTGCAAGAGATTCTGCGTTCTTTGGCACAGAAAAAAACAACAACTAGAGAGATAAAAACAGAAGGAAAAGAGAAAAAAAGAAAGAAAAGACAAAACGAACAGAGGTAAAAACAAAAACAACAACCAACCAACCAAACACACACACACACACACACACACACACACAAACAGAAAGCTGACTCTGACGTCAAAGACATTATGTCGCCATGGTAACGCTTTGGGTTTTGAGGTTGGAAACAGATGCGGAGAGACAGAATGCTTTTCGCAGTCGGCCTCGCCATATGGGATGAAAGAGAAAGGAGTGGTGGGTGTGGTGGAGGGGAGAGTTTCGGGGTGGGAAAGAGAGAGAGAGAGAGAGAGAGAGAGAGAGAGAGTCGGGTAGTAGAGGCATGCTGAAGCTGTCTGCTATTGTGTGTGTGTGTGTGTCTGTGTGTCTGTGAGTCTGTGTGTGTGTGTGTGTGTGTGCGTGCGTGTGTGTGTGTGTGTGTCTGTATGTCTGTGTGTGTAAGTGAGCGCGCGCGTGTGTGTGTATGTGAGTGAGTGTGTGTGTGTGCGGTGTGTGTGTGTGTGTGTGTGTGTGTGTGTGTGTGTGTGTGTGTGTGTGTGTGTGTGTGTGTGTGTGTCTGTCTGTCTGTCTGTCTGTCTCTCTGTATGTGAGTGTGTGAGTGTGTGCGTGTGTGTGTGAGT
This sequence comes from Babylonia areolata, assembly GCF_041734735.1. Taxonomy (NCBI): domain Eukaryota; kingdom Metazoa; phylum Mollusca; class Gastropoda; order Neogastropoda; family Buccinidae; genus Babylonia; species Babylonia areolata. Next base: position 4,481,551 of record NC_134876.1, on the reverse strand, counting down.
AAGTGAGTGTGTGTGTGTGTGTGTGTGTGTGTGTGTGTGTCTGTGTCTGTGTGTGTGTCTGTGTGTCTGTTTGAGTGTGTGTGTGTGAGTGTATGTGTGTGTGTGTGTCTGTCTGTGAGTGTGTTAGTGTTAGTGTGTGTGTGTGTGTCTGTGTGTATGTGTGCGTGTGTATGTGTCTCTGTGTGTGTGTGTGTGTGTGTGTGTGTGTGTGTGTGTGTGTGTGTGTGTGTGTGCATGACGCCAGCAAACGCACATCATCGTGCTCCTCTTCTTTCCCAAGATCCTCTCGCCTCCCTCATTGTCACCATCATCATCGCCGACGCCGATGTCGTCGTCGTCGTCGTCATCATCATCATCATCATCATCACTACGACCACAATTAATCCCAGGAACAATAACAAAAACAAGAAGAAGAAGAACAGCAACAACAGCAATGAGCACTGGAAGCCTGGTGCTGTTTTAAAGGTCATGATTAACTCACTCAGTACGGCCAGTCCTCTCTTCTCCACACAGACCCCTCGGATCTCCAGTGGGTGTCTCAATGACCCAACATTCAGCTTCCGTCGTCAGAATTGTGGTATTCTTTGTCAACATTCACCTCTTCAGTATAAGAGCCTTCCGCTTGCAATATTTTGATGATGGTAATTGGGGTGAAACGCTGTTAACGTCGTCTCTTTCGCCGTTCGTATGGAGAGAGTTAATAACTCACGAGCATCGTGCGATGACAGCAAGGACGGACACCTTCACCAGTTCTCTCCCCCCTTGTCCTCCCCGGTCGTAACCTTCGGGGGCGGCAAGACAGGGAGCAGTTTTCACACGGTGTGTTTCCTAAGTTATTTGTCTCCATGCCTGCTGAGCTGAACCACGCATCAGCTCCATATACCACAATGTCCACCATCACCACTGACTTCACACCCACCG
>NC_134876.1:4468130-4475630 GCF_041734735.1 Babylonia areolata | reverse complement strand
ACATGCAGTTTCACAGATATGAAAGCACAGTCAAATACACATAAACGTACATGAGCCCCAACACACACACACACACACACACACACACACACACACCACACCACACACATTACCCTGCACCTCCTCTACCCCTCTCCTCCACGCACTCATTTCTAGGCTACGTATCGCAGCTTCCACGGCACATACACACACACACACACACACACACACACACACACACACACACACACACACACACACACAGATCAACACTTACTTGTACAAGCACACACACATACGCCCATATCCCCCACCCCCAACCCAAAAAGAGAAAGTGATCCCATGTGCAGACAATTTATTGAAACCATTCAGGAGAACAAACTCAGTTACCTGACCTGACTTCAGACTGGGGTTTGTAAGTGTTGATGTTCCTGAAGTCTTTTTTTTTCTTTTCTTCTTCTTCTTCTCTTCGTCAGTGAATTAAAAACAAAACGAAAAAAAACACTTTACCATGGAAGAAAGCTAGAATATAACCATTATTCTTACGTTTTGCTTAGGAACCTGATACTTCTTCGTTCGTTCGTGGGGTGCAACTCCCAAGTTCATTCGTATGTACACGAGTGGACGTGTATGACCGTTTTTACACCGCCATGTAGGCAGCCATACTCCATTTTCGGGGTGTGTGCATGCTGAATATGTTCTTGTTTCCATAACCCACCGAACGCTGACATGGATAACAGGATCTTTAACGTGTGTATTTGGTATTTTGCTTGTACGTAAACACGAAGGGGGTTCTGGCACAAGCAGGTCTAGCACATATGTTGACCTGGGAGATCGGAAAAATCTCCACCCTGTACCCACCAGGCCCCGTTACCGAGATTCGAACCCGGGACCCTCAGATTGAAAGTCTAACGCTTAAACTACTCGGCTATTGCGCCCGTCTGATCCTGATACGAAGTTTTAGTTTGTTTCAGTTTCAAGTTGGCGTCATAGAATGCGGACTGATCCAAATGCCCTAAACCACATCTGCGTTCTAAAAAGAATCATCTAAAACAAACAATATATATCCATATATATATATATATATATTTTTTTTTTCATCGAACATGCAGTTATGTCAAAAAATATATACCGCGAGGGTCAATCTCCTCCCTTCCTGCCCCCCGCCCCCCTCTCTCTTTCTCTCTCCCTCTCTCTATCTCTCCCTTCCTGCCTATCCCCCTCTCTTTCTCTCTCCCTCTCTCTATCTCTCCCTTCCTGCCCCCCCCCTCCTTTCTCTCTCCCTCTCTCTATCTCTCCCTCCCTCTCTTTATCTCTCCCTCTCTATCTCTCCCTCTCTGCCTCCCCTCTCTTTCTCCCTCCCTCTCTCTATCTCTCCCTCCCTCCTTCCCTCTGTCTCTCTTTCTCTCTCCCTTTCTCTATCTCTCCCTCCCTCCCTCTCCTTCTCTTTCTCTCTCCCTCTCTCTATCTCTCCCTCCCTCTCCTTCTCTTTCTCTCTGCCTCTCTCTGTCTCCCCCCACACCCCCCCCCCCCTCTCTCTCTCTAAGTCTTGCTCTCTTCAGCCAGTTTCAAACCAACTCTGATTCCGTGTCAGTTCAAACACTGCACGATCACACACAAAAACTGCTCCAACCTTTCTTCTCTATATATATATATACGAGAGAGCGGGATAGATAGATAGATAGAAAGATGGATAGATGGATAGATAGATAGAAAATGTTGTGTATGTGTGTGTACGTGTGTACGTGTGTGTGTGTGTGTGTGTGTGTGTGTGTGTGTGTGTGTGTGTGAGTGTGTAATGTTGGAGAGCACTTTAAAACCTATTAAAAAAAAAAACAACTTTGGAATAACACATCATTCAGATACAAAGCACACAAGAACACACACAGACACAAACACACAGACGCAGAGAAAAACACACACACACATACACACATACACACACACACACACACACACACACACACACACACACACACACACACACACACACACACACACACACACACGCACACACACACACGCACACTCGTACTTTCGCACACTCATACGCGCGCACTTGCAGGTACATACACAAACTCAGCGATATATCCCACAGGCTTTGGTTATCTCTACACTTGGACCCTACCTGTGCTGTTCGTAAACTTGATAGCCCAGCCACTTGGCAACGGTATCATTCCACGCTGAGCATAACATTGATGGTTTCGGGATGTTTTATATTCAAGCATTGCTCCCTTGCTGTTTGGCTTTCCAGTGAGACGATAAACCGTGGCTGGTCCCGTGTGGTGTAACATGTAGAAGAACCTACGGCAACAAAAGGGTTGTCCCTGGCAAAAATCTGTAGAAAAACCCACTTTGATAGTCAGATACACTGGCAGACAGAAGAGGAAAAAAAAAAAAACATGTATAGGTGGTGCTGCATTGTAGCAACAAACACGTTCTCCCGCTGAGAGCAGCTCTGATTTCACACCGTGAAATTTGTTGTGGCGAGGAAGGTCCTGAAAACAGTACAACGCAATTCTGTCTTTTCTTTTAACTCTCTCCATACGAATGGCGAAAGAGACGACGTCAACAGCGTTTCATCCCAATTACCATCATCAAAATATTGCAAGCGGAACGCTCTTATACTGAAGAGGTGAATGTTGACAAAGAATACCACAGTTCTGACGACGGAAGCTAAAGGTTGGGTCATTCAGACACCCACTGGACATCCGAGGGGTCTGTGTAGAGGAGAAGAGAGGACTGGCCGTACTGAGTGAGTTAAGGCACGATTTTCACAAGTGCAGGCGTCGAGACGTCGTGTTGGGAGCGACTGATCGAAGCGTTCGTTCTGTTGTAAGTCGTGGATTTTCTAGGTTTGGGCGAAAATCTTCAGTCGCAACAACGCCCCGTGTGACAAAAAACAAAACGAAACAAAAACAAAAACAACAAAGAAACATACAAACAAGGAAACAAACAGTATCAGTATCAGTAGCTCAAGGAGGCGTCACTGCGTTCGGTCAAATCCATATACGTTACACCGCATATGCAAAGCAGATGCCTGACCAGCAGCGTAACCCAAAGCGCTTAGTCAGGCCTTGAGAAAAAAAAAGATAAAAAAAAAAAAAAAAAAATATATATATATATATAATAATAGAATGAATAAAGTGAAAAAAATAAATAAATAAAAATAAAAATAAATAAAACAAAAACAAACAAGCAAACAAACAAACTACAACAAACTACCACCAAAAAAAGAAAGAAAAAAAGGTGAAGGTGAAAGATAGAACAGGACAGGATTGAAAAAAAAAATCATGAAAGTAGACTGACAAGGGAGACAGTTCAAACGAAAGATGTCATGGAAATTCACAACCCCCTTCTCCTTCCCCACTCCCCGGACATTCCTCTCAAACTCCACCCCCCCAACACCCCCACCTCCCACTCCCCCCCCCACCTCACACTCCCCCAGCAAAACTTGCCAAACATCCATTCCAGTCGAAGACCCACCATATCGATTCTGGACGGCTGTGTTTTTTTTTTTTTTTTACCCGGTCCCGTCACATGCCCGACCTTCCCCCATTGTGGAAAAGGTCAATGCTGTCTAAGGGAAATGAAAAAAATGGATTTATGATCGTCTTTCCACCCCCATACCCCCTCCTCCTTCTCCTCCTCCTTCTCCTCCTCCTTCTCCTCCTCAGTCTTCCTCTGCTCCCTCCGGGTTCCAAACAGTTGCTGACGATGTTGTGATGACGAAGGGAATTCTTCTTCTTCTTCTTCGTTCGTGGGCTGCAACTCCCACGTTCACTCGTATGTACACGAGTGGGCTTTTACGTGTATGGCCGTTTTTACCTTGCCATGTAGGCAGCCATACTCTGTTTTCGTGGGCGTGCATGCTGGGTATGTTCTTGTTTCCACAACCCACCGAACGCTGACATGGATTACAGGATCTTTAACGTGCGTATTTGATCTTCTGCTTATGTATACACACGAAGGGGGTTCAGACACTAGCAGGTATGTACACCTGGGAGATCGGGAAAATCTCCACCCTTTACCCACCAGGCGCCGTTACCGAGATTCGAACCAGTGACCCTCAGATTGAAAATCCAATGCTTTAACCACTCGGCCATTGCGCCCGTGGAAGGGAATCAGTTCAGTGATTGATGATTGCTATGGCCGGTAGCCGGCGTGTAAAAATGATTGTTTATAATTGATGAGTTTCAGTTTCAGTTTCAGTAGCACAAGGAGGCGTCACTGCGTTCGGACAAATCCATATACGCTACACCACATCTGCCAAGCAGATGCCTGACCAGCAGCGTAACCCAACGCGCTTTGTCAGGCCTTGAGAACCCCCCCCCTCCCCCACAAAATCTAACTAACTAAATAATAATAATATAATTAAAAAATAAATAAATAACCAAATAATAATAATAATAATAAAATAAATAAATAGATAAATAAATAAATAAAATAAATAAAAAAAATATTTAAAAACAACAATGATGATAAATAAGTAAATAAATGTATAAAAAATAATAAAAAATATTTTAAAAAAGCAGACACACACACACACACACACACACACACACACACACACACACACACACACACACACACACACACACACACACACACACACACACACATGCATAACAGATATGCACCAAACATGCAGTTTCACAGATATGAAAGCACAGTCAAATACACATAAACGTACATGAGCCCCAACACACACACACACACACACACACACACACACACACACACACACACACACACACACACACACACACACACATTACCCTGCACCCCCTCTAACCCCCTCCACACACTCATTCACACTTTATAATTGATGAACGGTGTTTTAACAGTGATATATTGATTTTTCTAACATAATCATGCCACTCATCACAGTTCGAGGACTCCGGTTCGGCGCTTTGACGCGGATTTTCTTCACCCTGACGACGTGTGAATGAGTACCTGACTTCGAAAGGAGAAGGTTACCGCCGAAAGCGGAGTATGGCTGCCTACATGGCGGGGTAAAAACGGTCATACACGAAAAAGCCCACTCGTGTACATATGACTGAACGTGGGAGGTGCAGCCCACGAATGCAGAAGAAGAAAAAGAAGAAAGGAGAAGGCTGGAAACGTTGGATTTGCCCCCCCCCACCCCCACCCCCCACTTACTATGCCAAGACCCCTGGAGCAGTTGGTGTGAATTTAGAGGCTATGGGACATTACTTGATTGATGTGGATACTTATACAGCGCCTATCCTCGGTCGGAGACCAATCTATAAGCGCTTTACAAACACGGGGTCATTAGAAATAAAAATTTTACACCACAGGCTGCCTACCTGGGTATAGCCGACTGACGGCTGCCATTGGGCGCTCATCATTCGTTTCCTGTGTCGTTCAATCAGATTTCAGGCACGCACACATACACACTCGGACAAACATGTAACATTTAACATTTTACGTGTATGACCGTTTTTGTTTATTTACCCCCACCATGTAGGCAGCCATACTCCGTTTTCGGGGGTGTGCATGCTAGGTATCTTCTTGTTTCCATAACCCACCGAACGCTGAGATAGATTACAGGGTCTTTAACGCGCGTATTTATCTTTTGCGTGCGTATACACACGAAGGGGGTTCAGGCACTGGCAGGTCAGCACATATGTTGACCTGGGAGATCGTAAAAATCTCCACCCTTTACCCACCAGGCGCCGTCACCGTGATTCGAACCCGGGACCCTCAGATTGAAATCCAACGCTTTAACCATTCGGCTATTGCGCCCGTCAATTTTAACCTTTGAAAATGATATGCAGTTTATCAATCAGTTTAGTTCAATTCAGTTACTCAAGGAGGCGTCACTGCAGTTAGGACAAATCCATATACACCACACCACATCTGCTAAGCAGATACCTGACCAATGAAAGGTCAGCTATTAAAGAGGTCATGTGTTCTAATGACAGAGCGCGTGCATTTATTTTTCAATGTAGTCAATTGTTGATTCAGCATCGGAAGAATGTTTTCAGACTGTTACTACAAATTTTACGGTCATTGCCAAGGTTTCAATTTCAGTCTTTCAAAGAGGCGTCACGTGTATCAACAACAACAATAATAATAATAACAACAATAATTTTATAATAATAATATAGTTTTGTTTATTTGTTTAAATGCCCCAAGGTTTCAAATGATTTGATTCCGTGTTACACACACACACACACACACACACACACACACACACACACACACACACACACACATATATATAGTTCTAATTTACAGTTCTTTTTGTTTATTTATTCTTTGCTCTTTCTGCTGAATTATACAACTTCTCCCTAGTCTTGCTTTTACCTCTATTGTCATTTCTACAAGTCACAGTCCCTGAACAAGGACCTATGGTCAGAAACGTGGACATTTCTTTAGAATTAAAAAAAAAAGTCTTATTCCACAGCCCACTTCTTTTTGGTACCATCTGTTCCCATCTACCTTGTCAGTTTTCTGTTTATAGACTCAACACTTACGTTTTGTTAATGGCCGTGTTTTTATTACTTATTTCTATTTCGTATCATTCCACTATTTGTTTGTTTTATTTCTTCTTCTTTTTTTTTGGAGTGTTCAAAACAACAACAACAAAACCACCACCACCACCACCAACACCTTAACGCGAATATGACAAGCACACCTTAAAAACGCAGATTTATTCTGACGCAGATTTATAACAAGCTCAGTCTTTGCTGTCTTTGACGTCATGATGACGACTTTGCCCCGTTTCTTAGCCTCATTAAACACACGCACGCACGCACGCACACACACACACACACACACACACACACACACACACTCTCACGCACGCACAATCACACACTCACGCACGTACAATCACACACACATACTCGCACGCACACACATAGCTACAAAACATAAGCCTGTATTTTCTCCACACAACCACATCCTTACCCAGCCACCCCATGTCCCCCCCAACCCTTCCCCCCACACACACACCAGACTCGTGCACACACACACACACAAGTGTACATGCACACGCACGCACGCGCACACGCACTCACTCACACACGCATACACACACACAAATGCACACACACACACACACTCACACACACACGTACACACACGCGCGCGCGCGTGCGCGCACGCACACACGCGCTCTCACACAAACGCGCGCGCGCACACACACACACACACACACGTACGCGCGTGCGCAGTGAGAGAGAAATATCTGTCTCAGCTGAAAGTTTCAGGGAAGTCAGAATTTTTGAATACCTTCACGTTCACACCTGGGTATAATGAGGAATATCGGAATAATGTACTTTTCGCAAGGACACAACATCAGGCGAAAACGGGGCCTCGTGAGGAGAAGACGATAAACCGAGGCCATCTTTGCAGCATGCACTAAGCGCACGTTAAAGAACCCACGGCAACAACATGAGGGGTTGTGTGTCTCTGGCAAAAATTCTGAAGAAAATCCACGCTAATTTACGTGTGTATGTGTGCATATGATTGAAGCCTGACTAGGCTGAA
>NC_134876.1:4458130-4463130 GCF_041734735.1 Babylonia areolata | reverse complement strand
CTGTGTAGCTTTGTGGATCAGTCCGCACGTTTTGATACTGCTACTAATTATTATTATTATTGTCGATGTGTGCGTGTGCGTGTGTGCGTGTGCGAATGTGTGCGCGTGCACGTGCGTGCAGTGTATTTTTGTATAATTTTATGGCTGTGTGTGTGTGTGTGTGTGTGTGTGTGTGTGTGTGTGTGTGCGTGTGAGTGAGTGTGAGTGTGTGTGCGCGCGCGTGTGTGTGTGTGGACAAAAGCGGAACAGCAGTCTGATCAACAGGTGATGATGTTGATGGTCTGTGACGCACGGTGTATATGACAACAGTTGTTCGACCGCACAAACGTTACTTGATCAACGCGAAGATCCACACATCACACTACAGTCAACGTTTATATTATACAATAGCATGTCTACAGTATCCGGGAAAGGTGATGATGATGATGGTGATGATGATGATGATGATGATGATGATGTGTGTGTGTGTGTGTGTGTGTGTGTGTGTGTGTGTGTGTGTGTGTGTGTGTGTGTGTGCATGCTTGCGCGAGCGCGCGGTCAAAGGCGTCTGCGTGTGCGAGCGTACGTACACTTTGGCTGCAGATCTGTTTTTACAAAATAACCGGCAGAAACTTGGGCTTGTTCAAGCGCAGTTTTCTTTAGATCAGTTTGGGCAGCGCTGTGTTGCACTGGGTGTTGGAGGGGGTGGGGCGGATTGGCGGAAGGGGGATGGAGGGGGGGGAGGGGCATATATTATTCTCAGGTGATAGTATGATCCGGGTAGCCTCGCCATCTGATTTATCGTTAGCTACGTATTTTGATGTTTGCATTAGAAGTTCAGCAGCAGCAACAATAGTGGCTGAAAGAGAGAGAGAGAGAGAGAGAGAGGAGAGGAGAAGATGATGATGTGATGATGACATATATGCCTTAACTCACTCAGTACGGCCAGTCCTCTCTTCTCCTCTACACAGACCCCTCGGATGTCCAGTGGGTGTCTCAATGACCCAACCTTTAGCTTCCGTCGTCAGAATTGTGGTATTCTTTGTCAACATTCACCTCTTCAGTATAAGAGCCTTCCGCTTGCAATATTTTGATGGTGGTAATTGGGGGTGAAACGCTGTTAACGTCGTCTCTTTCGCCGTTCGTATGGAGAGAGTTCACACACACACACACACACACACACACACACACACAGATCAGACGATGCACGCGGTGAACAGGTCATGCTTGGTAGCACTCTCTCAAAGACCTCTTCTTCATCCCAGCATCTGCAGGTAATCACAATACTACTACTACTAATAATGATAGTAATAACAGTAATAACGTGTGTGTGTGGAGGGGGATGGGGGGGGTTGTATGTGTGTGTGTGTGTGTGTGTGTGTGTGTGTGCGTGTGTGTTTTCTTCAGTTTAACGTCTATTCACTATAAGTGTTTTTAGACGGTGCGTGTGTGTGTGCGTGCTTGCGTGCATGTGTGTGTGTGTGTGTATGCGTGCTTTCGTGCGTGTACGTGTCTGTGCATAGACAGAGGATGTGTGTGTGTGTGTGTGTGTGTGTGTGTGTGTGTGTGTGTGTGTGTGTGTGTGTGTGTGTGTGTGTGTGTGTGTGTGTGTGTGTGTGTGTGTATATTTGTGTGTTCGTCCGTGTGTGTGTGTGTGTGTGTGTGTGTGTGTGTGTGTGTGTGTGTGTATGTTTATGTTTCTTTGTGTTGCATATGTGCTGTGTGTTGTGTGAATGTACGCATGTGTATGTATGTATGTATGAGAGAGAGACGGACAGAGAAAGAGAGACAGAGGCACAGAGAGAGACAGAAACAGACACAGAGAGCTTTTTCCACCATAACTTTGTTAAAGGTTCTTCCAGCATGTCAAAATACGAAGAGCTGACCTTGCGTCTGCAACAACAACAACAACAACATAATGATAATAATGAAAGTAGTAAAAAAAAAAAAAAAAGTAAAAAAAAAGAAGAAGAAGAAATAATAAGATCATATTTTGCTATAAACTTCTGTCCGAGATCCCGTTTGATGTGCAGATTTAATATCCTTTTATATTTACAGCTCTGAAAACATGATTCATCCATAACGTCTGCCGTTGAAAATGTAGTGGAGCGGGAGGAGGGATACCATGTTCCTTTTACCCTGAGCGAGGGAATCCATCTGATGCAATAGAAAAACAAACAAGCAAACACACACACACACAACCAACCAACCAACCAACAAACAAAACAAAACAAAACAAAAAAAGAACAGGTCATTAAACCCCTTAATCTCTGTTATCAGTACCTGTTTTGTATGTTTTTGTTGATGTTAACTCACTCCGTACGGCCAGTCCTCTCTTCTCCTCTACACAGACCCCTCGGATGTCCAGTGGGTGTCTCAATGACCCAACCTTTAGCTTCCGTCGTCAGAATTGTGGTATTCTTTGTCAATATTCACGTCTTCAGTATAAGAGCCTTCCGCTTGCAATATTTTGATGATGGTAATTGGGGTGAAACGCTGTTAACGTCGTCTCTTTCGCCGTTCGTATGGAGAGAGTTAAAGTTGCTAAGCTGACGCTGTTGCTGTTGCAGTTGTTGTTGTTGTTGTTGTTTTGTTTTAGTGGAGTGTTCTTAGTGTTTACTGAATCTGGATACACACAGAAGAAATATCCCAACTCAGAATCAAAAGCTGAACTTCCTTTGCATAGTACGGTGATTTCACACCATCTGTATATGTGTGAAACCATCCACACACACACACACACACACACACACATATATATATGTATGTATGTATATATTCAAGTCAGTTCTACTTCAGATTCTGAATTGGGAAATTTCTTTATATATTTTCTTGGTGCCAAGTTGTTGATAGTTTGTTCTCGTGATTTTATTTAATCCATTCTTTATGCTGAATTTGCTGTTCTGCTGTTCTTGTTATGGTCGTTTTTGGTTTTTTTGTTTTTTTGTTTGTTTGTTTGTTGTTGTTTTTATTTATCATACATGTCGTTTGTGCTGATGTTGTTTTTGTTGCCCTTGTTTATGTTGTATGTTGATCAAATGGAAACAAAAGACTGCTGAGTTTATAAAAACATGAAATGGAAAAAAAGTTTATAAAAATTTTTTGACATTTGACAACATCACTGTGAATCAACATTGACAGAGCAAATGGATAGACAATAATTATTATTCACATGAATAAATAGATAGATCCATACAACAACAACAACAATTCTACTACTACTACTACTACTACTACTACTACTACTATTAATATTAATAATTTTTTGGCATAAACCCAACGTGCTGGTTAGGCCTTTGAGAACCCAACCTAGGTTGTTGTTTTTTTATGAAACATTGACATAAAATGAAACAAAGGTGAAATGGTAACACTACTACTACAGCTACTACTGCTACAACTACGACTACCTACTACTGCTACTACTACTACTACTGCTACTCAGAATGATGGTAATAATAACAAAATACTTCGATATTTCGCACACAACCACCACCGTTAGGAACACGTGCACACGCACGCTTAAAGCTCTTGTTGCGTAAGTAAGTTAAGAGGATTGCATGAATCATTGGGAATGCTTTGCTCTCTAAGCTCTGTGTGTGTGTGTGTGTGTGTGTGTGTGTGTGTGTGTGTGTGTGTGTGTGTGTGTATGAGTGTGTGTATGTGTGTGTATGTGTGTGTGCGTATGAGTGTGTGTGTGTGAGTGTGTGTGTGTGTGTGTGTGTGTGTGAGTGTATGTGTGTGTGTGTGTGTGTGTGTGTGTGTGTGTGTGTGTGTGTGTAAGCAGGATGAACTGTACCGCCCTTGCCACTGGCTCCGGTCTCATACTGATTTATATTCTTTCCACGGTGCCCCTGGTCACCGTTTGGCAAAGGAGATTACTTTGTCTGAGAATCAGTTGTTGTGCAATAGCGAGTGTGCCGTTGTATTTGTTCTCTCTCTCTCTTTCTGTTCGAATGTATGTATGTGTGTATGTATGTATACATGTATGTATGTTTGTATTGACGTTTATCTCTCTCTCTCTCTCTCTATATATATATATATATATACCTACATAAAATTACACACACACACACACATATTTATATATAGATAGATAGATAGATAGATAGATAGATATGGTGGTTGCATGCATGCATGCATGCATGTATGTTTGTATGTATGCATGTATGTATGTATGAATGTATGTAAAAGAAAAGCTCAGTCTTCTTCAGAAATGCCCCCCCCCCCCCCCCCCCCCTATATGTAAACTTCAGCAGGGATCACGTCTGATCTTTGTGGGAAATTGTTTAATTGTTTTTTTCTGACTCCCTCTTTTGCGGGGAGCTTGTCAAGGTCCTGATAAATAAATGAACGAATAAATCATAACAAGAAATTGTCAACAACATTCAAACGACATTTCCGGAAAGTGAGCTATGAAATACCTTAAAGCCTAATATCTATAATTTAAAAAAAAAAAGGAGTATATTATGTGTATTTCATTTATTTTTCCCCACAGTAGAGAGGGCGAAAGAGAGAGAGAGAGAGAGAGAGAGAGAGAGAGAGAGAGAGTGCTGATTCAGATGCTATTTTTGTTTTGATCGATCACAACGATCCGTATATATATACATCTCCGCCCCCCCATCCCTCTCCCCCCCTCTGCTTTAACCCGTTGACTGCTGATGAGAAGTACGCATTCTCATCAGTGAACGGATTTTTCCGATCTCCCAAGTCGACATATGTTTCAGACCGGCCATTGCCTGAACCCCCTTCGTGCGTATACGCAAGCAGAAGATCAAATACGCACGTTATAAAGACCCTGCAATCCATGTCAACGTTCGGTGGGTTATGGAAACAAGAACATACCCAGCATGTACAGCCCCGAAAACTGAGTATGGCTGCCTACATGGCGGGGTAAAAACGGTCATGCACGTAAAAGCCCACTCGTGTGCATACGAGTGAACGTGGGAGTTGCAGCCCACGAACGAAGAAGAAGAAGAAGACGAAGAAGAACTTCATGAAGGTTCAGCAAGCAAGGGGTTAAC
>NC_134876.1:4445630-4448130 GCF_041734735.1 Babylonia areolata | reverse complement strand
AGTCAAGACATTTGTTCTTGTTTTGTTTTTTTAAAATCTCTTTGGAGGTGAATGGACAAAACATTTTTTTGTCTTAATAATTATATTTGGCTCAGGGGAAAATTCTTTGTGTCTGTTTTTTGTTTGTTTACTGAGAGAGTGAGAGAGTGAAGACTGAAAACTGAACTCGCTAAAATATTTCTTCCATTATCTTGTCTGTCTCCTCACCCACTTAGTAACATTCAGGAAGGTTCGAATCTTGGCTGGATTATTTGGATACGACTTCATACAACAACATCCCTGTTTAAAATATCACCATCCTTCTCACACAATCTCACCATCCTCCTCATTCTCCCTCTAACATTCTCTTGTTTCTGACCTGAGTCATTGCCTCCACAGCTGTCGTCACTTCGGGTCTTCATTATGGTTCAGGCAGTTTGGGTGCGGGTGGAGGGGCTGGGGGTGGGGGCAATTTTCGAAACATCTGCCAAAAATTGCCGTCGTTACTTTTTTTGTTTTGTTTGCTGTTGTTGCAGTCTCGGTGCGATGGGTAAAGTAACGACTAATAACGCTTAATTAAGTACTGTAGACTCCATGTTTATCTGTGTGAATCTGCCTGTCTGTATGGTTATCTCGCTACCCTGTCCAAACCAGTGAAGGTCAATCGTGACCTTTGTCAGTAGCGCCATCATGTCATTATGTCCACTTCGGTGACAACTTACTCCTGGCTCAAATTTTCTCTCTCCCCCCCCCCCCCTCTCTCTCTGTATGTCTGTCTGTCTGTCTGTCTGCCCCCCCCCTCCCCGTCTCTCTCTCTCTCCCTCTCTGTTTCTGTTTGTCGGTCTCTCTCTGTCTCTGTCTGTCTGTCTGCCTGTCTGTCTGTCGCTTTCTGTGTCTCTGTCTCTGTCTGTCTGTTTCTGTTTCTTACTGACTCTCCGATTTGCCAACACCGATTCAAACAAATAAGCCGGGATCGACAAGCTTTGTGTGGAGTGATGGCCTAGAGGTAACGCGTCCGCCTTGGAAGCGAGAGAATCTGAACGCACTGGTTCGAATCCTGGCACATTCGCCAGTATTTTCTCCCCCTCCTTGAGCAGATTTCTCTGTGTGAAATTCGGGCTGCTCTCCCAGGGAGAGTGCGTCGCTACACTACAGCGCCACCCATTTTTTTGTATTTTTTTCCTGCGTGGAGATATTATTAGCTTTTCCTAGCGAAGTGGATTTTTCTATAGAATTTTGCCAGGAACAACCCTTTTGTTGCCGTGGGTTCTTTTACGTGCGCTAAGTGCATGCTGCACACGGGACCTCGGTTCATCGTCTCATCCGAATGACTAGCGTCCAGACCACCACTCAAGGTCTAGTGGAGGGGGAGAAAATATCGGCGGCTGAGCCGTGATTCGAACCAGCGCGCTCAGATTCTCTTGCTTCCTAGACGGACGCGTTGCCTCTAGGCCATCACTCCACTATGTTATGTATGACAGTCAATTGTGTTCGACTATGACCATCAGAACAGCAGAGGAGGTAACTGCTGTCCCGACTATCAGGGCAAGAATTTGATTATAGGGTAGGCATGAGTAATTTCGAACGATCCAGTCGAAGCGACCAGCTCAACGTGTGTATTTTAAAGATAACATGTCGTACGATAGTTCTTTTGTTTTCGAAGGCTTTCTCCAACTGGTTGCACCAGCAAAAGTTCGTCTGGTCATTCTTTTCAACGTTTTTGTCAACGTTTGAACTGGCAGGGGTGCCTGGGGATAAATGCGAACGGGCAAGTCGAATTGCGAACAATGGCTTTGGGTACATGTTGACAATTAAAGCAGAAGCAGGTCTTGAATTCATTTGACATAACTTATTATTGGAACATCGCACCAGACTATTGTATTGTTGGTTTTGATCACACATGCACACAAACACACAAACCGACAGTCAAACACGCACCCAACACCGCACACGAACACACCCTTTTGAGAGTGCTCAGTAACTGTGCAGCATCGTTCGCAAATATACTCACGTCGAAATATCTTATGGTCTAATTGTTAACGACACTATTTTTCAGATGCCTGTCAAAACTGAAGCTCTGATGTGTCTCCAATATGCTTTCTTCAATTCTCCCAGCACTGGCAATGCGCATTCAACATATCTGATCAAAATCAACTATTTAAAACTATGTCAAAGTTCAAGTCCAACAACTTGCTTCCCTTGATTTTAGGATTTGGAGAGCACGTTTGTAACTTTGGTCGGCAGCGGTGCGCGAAGAGAAGAGCGAGCGCGGAAACAGTCAGAAATAGCTGATGTTTGACTGTTTCTTGGAAATGGATATTCATCAAAGTGTTAGAAAAAGATCGAAGCAGACGTGAAATTGTGAACTGCAACCGTTAAGAACGCTTCGAAGTGGGGCGGTATACCAACCGTTCGCAATTAGACGCTGTTCGCAGTTACCCATACCTACCCTAGTGGAGAGTGTCTTGCCCAAGTTACATCCCCACTCTCTCAGCCAAGAGGGTTTTAGGACAGTCGGTGT
>NC_134876.1:4433130-4440630 GCF_041734735.1 Babylonia areolata | reverse complement strand
ACCCCGCGTGTTCGGGTGAGAAGAAACTGTCTTACTCAATACACTATCGTGGCTCCTTAACTGACGTTCAAAAATTTAACATTTAAACATGCTTTTTTAAGGGCGATAAATCGATTGCGGTATTCGCAGTGAGAACGCTGTTTAAATCATATTATTCTGGTGTATCTTGGGCATTCAAAAAATCTTTACGGGCAATTAAAAATTCTTTTTAAGTCCGCGGTAAAGGAGACGTGGCTATCACCGCAATCACACTGCAACATTTAGCCGTTTTCTCTGGATCTAGATAGATGTACAAGTTTAGTTACACCCGCCGGGAATGTACGACACGGTCGATTCAATTTCTCTTTTATGTTCATTCTAGTTTTATAGTTTTAAAGTTGATATGAAAATTGAGTATTTTGTTAAACTAATAACTTGTAGAGCCAAGTACAAGCACTTCTAAACGTCGTATGAAGTGAAAAGGACTTAATTTTGAAAAGTCAAGACTGGAAAATTTTTACGTTTCATCAAGGGTATTAACTCTCATGGTTTATTATTTCTAACTGTGAATTCCGACTGATTTTGTTGATATTTTTATGGCAATTTGGGGCATAATCCAGTCTCTGAATAAATATTTGACGGTCTCCTTCTCCAACTTTCCATCACATGTTATCATGTATTGTCGATTGAATATAGGATTGAACGGGCAGGTCAACAACTTGAAACAAACTGGCGTCCTTCACGTTGGGGAGGAATATGAGCACGCGCTTTGAATATGTATTAATATGTGTATGCAATTGATTTTTACCAATGATCTTCAGGGCTCAGCCAATAGATCTATAAAGTCCACTCGTAGTATTGATTTTAGTATTTTCTGAAAAAGACCACTTGGGCGAATGAACATAGTGAAAACCCTGTACACTGAGAGTAAAACACACAAGCTTTTAATGTATTGAGTATAATTTCAAACTGTAATGTTCAAGATGAGAAAGATCAGTTTAAAGCAAATTAACCCCCCTAGCATTAATTACAGATTAATCTCCATTTTCTACTATTTGCACCAAAGACATGCACCAGAAATATAACTTCCATGCTTAGCAAAAGAAGTTCCTGTTTGAACAAAAAATGATAAAAATGACTGCTCTTGATGCTGTGTCGAATATCAGATCAAAGTGCCAAATTTAGAGAATTGAAAAAAAAAATATATATATATATAACAGTAAATTCATTTTGCATATAATTTGGCTTCCTTTTTATTTGTTTGTGCCCATCACAGAGGTGTGATATTGTTTTAAACAAGATGACTGGAAAGAACTGAATTTTTCCTATTTTTATGCCAAATTTGGTGTCAACTGACAAAGTATCTGCAGTAAAAATGGCAATGTTAAAGTTTACCACAGACACACACACAGACAACCGAACACTGGGTTAAAACATAGACTCACTTTGTTTACACAAAGGAGTAAAAAATAACAATCATTGTTTCCTGTGGCTCTCTACCTTCGGTAATGCAGACTGCAACACACCTCTCTCTCACTCACACTTACATACATACACGATCACACATGTACACATGCATGTTCACACAAACATGCACAAACATATACATGTAAAACACACACACAAATGTGTTAACCATTCACACAAACACACATACAGGAACGCACACACACACATACACACACACATTCACACATACAAATGCACAGATAGAGAGCAGCTATGGGTCTAATCTGACTGGAGCACAAGCCATTGCACACATTAGAATAGAACAGAATATGTCTCTATTACTAAGTGTACCGGGGTCACAAAGAACACACACACACACACACACAGACAACCGAACACTGGGTTATAAAACATACTCACCTTTGTTTACACAATTGATTGTTTCCTGTGACCCTCTCTCTACCTTCGGTAATGCAGACTGCAACACACCTCTCTGTCACTCGCACTTACATACACACACGACGTACACATGTATGTACACACACACACACATATATACATGTAAAGCAAACACAAATATGTTAACCATTCACACAAACACACATACAGGAACACACACACACGCACACACACACACAATCAATACAAAAACTTGTACACACACACACACACACACACACACACTGACACATTTGAACAGGAGCCACATATTACATGTGGATGGGGCTAATGACTAGATCTAGAAAGAAAAAAAAAGAAAAAAGCTAATTTTCACTTCTTTTTCCAGTTTGGTTTCTCACTTCTTTCTACCATTTTCTTTTTGTCATGTTTTGTTGTTGTTGTTGTTGTTTTACTCCTATTGCTATGGGGTTTTTGTTTGTTTGTTTGTTTTGGTTTTGTTTCTTTTTTGGTTTGCTTTTGGTTGATTTCAGTTTATCCTATATTCCTACTCTTCACATTATGGGTGTACTCGGAGACTCGAACTCATAACCTTCTTATTGAGAGAACGGTGATTAACCTACTGAGCCATGCAGGCACCTGATAGAAAAGACCAAAAATAATGTAGATCAAGATGAACTGTGCTCACAAGGCACTGATGGAGTGAAAATTTAACCATCAATTATTATAGTCAGAAGGGATGACAGGGGTGAAAGGAGGAGGAGAGACAGAAAAAAGAAAGAAAGAGACAGATAGGCCGACAGAGAGTGACACAGAAAATAAAAGAGAAAGAGAGAAGTGGAGAGAAAGGAAGAGAGAGAGAGAGAGAGAGAGAGAGAGAGAGTGTGTGTGTGTGTGTGTGTGTGTGTGTGTGTGTGTGTGTTTAAGGGAGGAAACTCAGTCTGTGGTAAGAGCAGAGGTAGTATTATTTCGATAGTCTCCCTTACATGAACAGGCGATGGGCCTCCCGTTCACTGATTCTCTCACCACCCCCCACAACCCCTCCACCTCCAAAACTCTGCTCTCTCTCCCCACTCTACCAATTTCCCCATGAAAAATATACAACATGAAAAATATACAACGCTTTTGGAATAAAATAGTGCTGGATAGAATTATAATCAGGAACAAAAATAGTGCAGGATAGAAGTCGAATTTGGCATGAAAATAGTGCTGGACAGAATCGTATTTGATACGTAGTATTGATTTGGCACGAACAAAAAAGTGCTCAACAGAAGTCGTATTTGCCACAATAATAGTACTGATTTGGAGTGAAAATTGTGCTGGAAAGAAGCCGTATTTGGCGCGAAAATAGTGCTGGACAGAAGTCCCAGTTGGTACGAAAAAAAGATTGATTTGATGTGAAAATGTGCTGGACAGAAGTCGTATTTGGCACAAAAACATTTCTACACAGGGGTAGTATTTGGCACGAAAATGGCGTGGCAAAAGCACAGCATCGACAACCGGAGATCAGTCAGCTTATCCAGGTATTGTTTGCCTTCCCTGTGCACAGCTATGCAGCAGCTGTAGTAACGTATTTTATGACATGATTTAAGTCTTGATTTTGTGTCATCTTTTGAGCCTGTGTATTCAGACACATGTAGAGTGCCCCCCCCCCCCCCCCCCCCCCCCACCCCTACCCTCACACCCCATCCCTCACCCCGACCCCACTCCTAGTAACATTGCGTCTTCGCAGGGTGTAGTTTCGTAGAGACATTTTTTTTATGATACTGATCGGTTTCGGTTTCAAAGAAGTGTCAAAATATGCGGACTGTTCCATATACGCTACACCACATGTGTGTGTGAACTTTGAGAGCCTAACTCTAGGTTTGTGTCAAACATCAACATGAAATGAAACAAAACAATTAATCACAAAATGAACAAACAGATGAATACTTTAACTCTCTCCATACGAACAGCGAAAGAGACGACGTTAACAGCGTTTCACCCCAATTACCATCATCAAAATATGGCAAGCGGAAGGCTCTTATACTGAAGAGGCGAATGTTGACAAAGAATACCACAATTCTGACGACGAAAGCTAAAGGTTGGGTCATTCAGACACCCACTGGACATCCGAGAGAAGGAGAAGAAAGGACTGGCCGTACTGAGTGAGTTAAAGCATGAATACAAACATCAGCCAGCCCAAGACTGGCAGAGCTGTGCTGCTCTGTTTCTGTGGCCGGCAGCACGCGTGGTTCATCAGTTCATCCTCATTACTGGCTTCATACACACCACTGCACTGAGCGTGAAATGGATGGACTTCTTCTTCTTCTTCTTCTGCGTTCGTGGGCTGCAACTCCCACGTTCACTCGTATGCACACGAGTGGGCTTTTACATGTATGACCGTTTTTACCCCGCCATGTAGGCAGCCATACTCCGTTTTCGGGGGTGTGCATGCTGGGTATGTTCTTGTTTCCATAACCCACCGAACGCTGACACGGATTACAGGATCTTTAACGTGCGTATTTGATCTACTGCTTGCAAATACACACGAAGGGGGTTCAGGCACTAGCAGGTCTGCACATATGTTGGCCTGGGAGATCAGGAAATTCTCCACCCTTCAACCCACCAGGCGCCGTCACCGAGATTCGAACCCGGGACCCTCAGATTGACAGTCCAACGCTTTAACCACTCGGCTATTGCGCCCGTCGAAATGGATGGACAACACACCTCTTCCCAGAACTACAGATATGCACTGATATCGCCGCGGCTCATTCAGTTCCACGACAGTCGTCTTCCTCCTTCTGCTCCTCCTCACCAACAGCGGCAGTGCCGGCGGTAAGAGCAACAGCAGCAGCAGCAGTAGTTCTAGCATTAGTAGTAGTACTTGTAGTTGTAGCAGCAACAGCAGTAGCAGTTCTAGCATTATTATTAATAGTTGTAGTTGTAGCAGCAGCATCACCAGCAGCAGCAGTAGTTCTAGCAGCAGCAGTAGTAGTTGTATTACTAGCAGCAGCAGCATCACCTGCAGCAGCAGTAATAGCAGCAGCAGCAGCAGCAGTAGTAGTAGTAGTAGTAGTGCGGGTGGTGGTAGTGGTGGCGGTGCTGTTGTATTTGATATTGGTATTGTGAGTGTTGATGATGATGATGGAGATGATGACGACGATGATGATGACTACGACGACGACGACGACGACGACAACGACAATGATGATGATGATGATGACGACGACGTTGAGGAGGATGGTGAGGAGGAGGAGGATGACGACGACGACGATGTTAATGAAATGATGTACCTTGCCAGTGACACTGTCATCACTGACGGAAGGGAGAAGGGAGCAATTCAAAATAACCGAAGCCGACCCAGCTCGACAGAGGTCAAGGCTGTCTCCCGTCGGTTCATCACGTGCTGTTGGTAATGTCCATAATGTCCATAACGACCTCTCCACACTATCCCACACTTGTGATAAACACCAGGACCATCACTGAGGTCAAAGGACAAATAGGGGTGTTGGTGGGTTGGGCGGTGGAGAGTGGATACATGGGGTGGGGGGTGGGGTATAGTGGAAATGAGGGAGCGAGGGTGTGTGTGTGAGGTGGGGGATGGGTGGGGGTGTTGGGTTGGGGTAGGAGGTCATTCATAGGGAAATCCCTTGCTTTTAGCTACAAAGGTTCACCAATTGTTCGCTGTTGTTTGTTTTTGACACGAGTGCACGCTGCGTGTGTATACTCTGCATTTCTCTCTTTTCAATTTTCTTTCTGTGATTAGTTTACAGCTGAAACATAAGGACAGACAGCAAAACAAAACAAGAGAGGCAAGGCCTTGAAGACCCACTTGTGACGCGCTGTATCCAGTAAAGGAATCATGAAAGAAAACAAGAAAAAAAAATTTTAATCGTTAAATTGGGTCCTGTATCAAATATCAAGAAGCTTTGGGAAAAAAATAGAGGCAAGGCCTTCAAGACTCACTTGTGACACACATTTAAAAAAAAAGAAAAAAAAAAAAAAGAATAGATAAATTCAATCATTAAAATATGTTCTGAATTTGTTATTATAAAACTTCCGGTTAAAAAAAAAAAAAAACACACACAAAAAAAGGCCTGAGCGCAGATTCGAACCCTGCATGTTCGGGTGGGGGAAAAAATGTCTTAGTCACTGCACTATTGTGGATCTATCACTGATGTTAAAAAATCAACATGCTTTTTTTTTTTTTTTTTTTTTTTTAAGCGTGATAAATCGATTGCGGTATTCGAAGCGATAATGCTGTTTAAATCATGTTATTTGCTATATCTCGGGGATTTAAAAATTCTTGAAAGTCCGCGGTAATGGAGACGTTGCCATGGCCTCAATCACACTTTGGATCTAGATATATGCACGACGAGAGATTCAAGAGATTCAAGATTCAAAAACTTTATTACTCAAGGATAAAGATTTTAGGCATCGCCCAGTCTTCCAATCTGTCCTTGTGACAACAATAACAATAACAACATTAACGATAACGACACAAAAATAATAATTTTGTTAACACTGCTACATCTACTGCTACTACAACGAAGAATGATCATTATCATTATCATTAACATCGTAAAAAGTAATAAAAACGAACGCATTCATACATTCATATCCATACACATGCACACACTCTCTCCACCCAACACACACACACACGCACACACACACATATATATATATATATATATATATATATATATATATATATATATATATATACTTATGCACACACAGAGATATGACCGATGTGAGAAACATATAGCGGACATAAAGAGAACAGAGAAACACAACTTTAACACTGTACATATACAAAAGTGATTAATTTGCTGATGCAGATGTTACAGGTCATAACATCCGATTTACAGGCGAACAAGTAAAAACATTAAAGCACAAAGGTAGAAATAAAATAAATTCACTGCATGTAAAGGTATAGATACAAACTTAACAAAAAAGCATGATTTTTTTGTCTTTTTTAGCTGGTAAAAAAAAGAAAAAGAAAAAAAAAAGAGCTTTGTGGGCCTGTTGTTTGTGAAGCAGAAGTTCTCGTATGTTTGATTTGAAGGAACGTAATGAATCGCACGTATTAATGAACGAAGGAAGAAAGTTCCAAACAGATGATCCAAAAAATGCAAAGCTAGATTTGTACAAATCGATGCGCACACGAGGCAGAATATAATTATCTGAATCGTAACGCTCTGATGCCCGTTGAACAAGGTCACTGAGGTATGGTGGTGACATGTTTTTGTGTACTTTGAACATGAGGACCACTTTATTGTAGTCGAATTGCTTGTATAATGGTAATATTTCCAGTTTTGTTGATTTTTCATCTGTTGATAGGGAGAGGTCTGGTAAAATAAGTTTAGCTGCTCGTCTATGCAATGAGTTAACTTTTTTTTTTAGCTGGTTGTGACTGGCATTGCTCCAGACTGCAGATGCATAATTGACACGAGAGAGACAGTGTGCCCCGAAGGATAATTTTCTGGTTTGAGTATCGACGTAATATCTAAGTTTATTGAGTAAGAACAAATTACGTGCTAATTGTTTGCATACATGGTTGATATGAGCTTGCCAGTTCAGTTCTTTATTAATAATTACCCCAAGAACGCGGTGCTCACAAACTTGTTCAATCGAGTTCTTGTTTTCCTCGAGCTTTAAAATGAGAGGTTTACGTTGGTGTTTCTG
>NC_134876.1:4415630-4428130 GCF_041734735.1 Babylonia areolata | reverse complement strand
ATTATTTATGTTGAGAAATGAGTGCAGATAAACAGACAGAGACAGAGAGAGTCACATATCTATTCTGTTTTGATTTTTGATTATTTTTATTTTATTTTATTTTTTTTTACCTTTAGCATACGAAAGCGAACCCGAACCGGTTGAACTGCACCCTGACGGATATGCAGAATTCTACCAAGACAACGCCGGCTCTGTCTTTGTCCTGTTCACGCATCCTTACGGGATCCACACCTTGAGGGTGCTCGTGAACGAACGCAACTTCTCCCAGCGTGCTGTACCGGACATGGAACTCTTCTCACAGCAAGGAAGAGAAGTCACCTTCCAAAGAGGAAATGACGTAGACGTGAACGTCACAATCAGAGTGGACGACCGCCAGAGCATGGTCCGAGGTATTAATATGAACTGCGGTTTTGCAAGGAAGTCCCAAAGCGAGGACTTTCTCGTGGACAGATTTCAAGGCTCTTCAGAGTACCCGTTATCATTGCTTCAGCAAGGGGGCGATTACGACGAGAGCGAAAGATTTCAGCTGGTTCGTGTCAAGACCTCTTCTGGTGACGTTGAAGGGCTTTTAGAGGTGATGATTAGCGTGTATTTCAAACACGACTCAGAGGCACCTCTTGATCTCTACATGATCCAAGAAGACGTCCCCGTCTTCCGGAACGATCACACAGGGCCTTTTCCGGACGGGTTCATTGGCTTGTCCAAAAATGTATACGAAGAGAGCGCCACCGAAACGATCTGCTCCACGCACCAACGCTATCCTTGTTACCTGAACTGTGAGCTCGTCGGGGACCAGCCGTCCCGAATAGAGATCCGCCCAACTGACCGAGACTCCAGCCACCCTGGTCTGAGTCCTACCGTTGAGATGTCAATGACGAATCACGGATTTCGTGCTTTCGGGGCGCTGGTCTTCGAGAACGTGACAGAGAGCGGTGAATGGGGGTTCCAGTGCGTAGGCAGTGGGGCTGGAGGGACGACGATGGTTGTCACCAAGATGCTGATCGTCGTGCATGACGCTCACATCAACCACGACCTGTCAGTCGTCTCCTCGCTGGACAATGGAGTGAGTGCTGTCTGTCTACCTCCTTCGCTCTCTCTCTCTCTGTGTCTCTCTCTCCCTCTCTGTCTGTCTGTCTCTCTCTGTCTGTCTCTCTCCCTCTCTGTCTGTATGTCTGTCTCTGTCTCTTTGTATCTCTCTGTGTCTCTCTCCCTCTCTGTCTCTCTGTGTCTCTGTCTCTCTCTGTCTGTCTGTCTGTCTGTCTCTCTCCCCACCCCATCTCTCGTCCCTATTGTTTATTGTTTGTTTGTGGCTTTATTGAATTGTACATGAACATTCATACTTATGTTTTGTGCAACTGTATTAATTTTCATAATGTTGCTTTGTCAATGTTTCAACTCATTTTCTTTTTCTTCTTCTTCTTACCCCCACCCCCACCCACCCCCACCCCCCGAGGGCTGGATGTAGGTATAAATAAGCACACTATGCTTATTCCATTACCCTCTTAAAATGAAATCACGTGTGTGTGTGTGTGTGTGTGTGTGTGTGTGTGTGTGTGTGTGTTTGCCTGCCTGCCTTTGAAAAAAAATCTCATCTCTCTGCTCCCCGTCTCTCTCTCTCTCTCTTTCTCTCTCTGTGTGAATGTGTGTGTGTGTGTGTGTGTGTGTGTGTGTGTGTGTGTGTGTGTGTGTGTGTGTGTGTGTATGTGTGTGTGTGTGTGTGTGTGTGTGTGTGTGTCTGTCTGTCTGTCTGTCTGTCTCTCTATCTCTCATACTTTCATTTGAATCTACAGTTGATATGTTTGTAAACAAACAATACACTTCTGTGTTCATATTAAAGGTGTATAATTTCCCTCTTCTTCTGCACTGGTGAGCCATGACCGTTTTTACCCTACCGTGTAGGCAGCCATACTCTGTTTTCGGGGATGTACATGCTGCATTTGTTCTTGTTTCCATAACCCACCAAACACTGATGTTGATCACAGGATATTATTTTTAACGTGAGCATTTTGATGCTTTACATGCGAAAACACACGAAGGAGGTTCAAGCACTAGCAGGGCTCTACGTCTGTTGACCTGGAGGATTGGAAAAGTCTTCTCCCACTAGACGCTGTGGCCCGGATTGGAACCCAAGATCGACGGACGCAATAACCGAGTGGTTAAAGCGTTGGACTGTCAATCTGAGGGTCCGGGTTCGAATCACGGTGACGGCGCCTGGTGGGTAAAGGGTGGAGATTTTTGCGATCTCCCAGGTCAACATATGTGCAGACCTGCTAGTGCCTGAACCCCCTTCGTGTGTATATGCAAGCAGAAGATCAAATACGCACGTTAAAGATCCTGTAATCCATGTCAGCGTTCGGTGGGTTATGGAAACAAGAACATACCCAGCATGCACACCCCCGAAAACGGAGTATGGCTGCCTACATGGCGGGGTAAAAACGGTCATACACGTAAAAGCCCACTCGTGTGCATGCGAGTGAACGCAGGAGAAGAAGAAGAAGAAGAACTCAAGATCTACGTATAAACGCATTGGTCAGACTTTAAAAGCCAACCAGGCTCTGTGCGACGTACGAGTTGCTGAGTATGCTTCATTGGGTATGCGGATATTAAATTTTGTAAACCACGACATACCGATTCTGTCGATATCATAAACCATGTCATACCTATTCTGTCGATATTGTAAACCACGTCATACCGGTTCTGTCGATATTGTAAACCACGTCATGCCGATTCTGTCGATATTATAAACCACGACATACCTATTCTGTCGATATTATAAACCATGTCATACCTATTCTGTCGATATTGTAAACCACGTCATACCGATTCTGTCGATATTGTAAACCACGACATACCGATTCTGTCGATATTGTAAACCACGACATACCGATTCTGTCGATATTATAAACCAGACATACTTATTCTGGCGATATTGTAAACCACGTCATACCGATTCTGTCGATATTGCAAACCATGTCATACCGATTCTGTCGATATTGTAAACCACGTCATACCGATTTTGTCGATATTGTAAACCACGACATACCGATTCTGTCGATATTGTATCCACGTCATGCCGATTCTGTCGATATTATAAACCATGTCATACCGATTCTGTCGATATTGTAAACCACGTCATACCTATTCTGTCGATATTGTAAACCACGTCATACCGATTCTGTCGATATTGTAAACCACGACATACCGATTCTGTCGATATTGTAAACCACGACATACCGATTCTGTCGATATTGTAAACTACGACATACCGTTCTGTCGATATTATAAACCACGTCATGCCGATTCTGTCGATATTGTAAACCACGTCATACCGATTCTGTCGATATTGTAAACCACGTCATACCTATTCTGTCTATATTGTAAACCACGTCATACCGATTCTGTTGATATTGTAGTAAACCACGACATACCGATTCTGTCGATATGAAAATGATGTCACAGAGACCCACATGAAAAGCTCAGTTGAGGGAAAGGACAAACATTAAACTTCATAACCTTGTGCTCGAAGACTGCTAAAAGAAACAAACAAAAATAAGTATCATTCCAACTGCCTGTGCATGATTCTCAGGGGATGTACAGAAAAGAGAAATCAGAATACTATGAT
This sequence comes from Babylonia areolata, assembly GCF_041734735.1. Taxonomy (NCBI): domain Eukaryota; kingdom Metazoa; phylum Mollusca; class Gastropoda; order Neogastropoda; family Buccinidae; genus Babylonia; species Babylonia areolata. Next base: position 4,424,508 of record NC_134876.1, on the reverse strand, counting down.
TGTCTTTTACCCTGCTGGCCGCCATTTTCAAAATATGGTGCGACCACACCAACACATTATACACACTGAATAGTAAAAACACGGTTGTTAAAACTTGAAGGAAATGCGCTTTCAGCATTCGCACACACCACCTTTGTGGTATGTACTCAGATGAACGTCTGATCTCAGAACGTACAGCGGGAGAAAAAGAAGACATAACACTATAGCGGCCTGTCCCTTGTGAAGCACCACCTGCATACATGCATACATACATACATACATATATATATATATATATATATATATATATATATGTGTGTGTGTGTGTGTGTGTGTGTGTGATATTTTACACATACATACATACATACATATATACATACTTATTTCTTCATATGTTTATTTTTATTCATTGATTGATTAATTGATTGATTGATCTGTTTATTCATTCATTTATTTATCTATTTATTCATGTATTACCTGGTTTGTTCCAGACGGTAGAGGCACACTGCGTAGCAGAAGGAACGCCAGCTCCCGCTCTGACATTTTACGACACCAACTTCACTGACCTGAATGACGACAACTTTGACTCTTACGACATAGTGGTGACGCAGCCGACTGACTCAACGTCGAAGGCGGTGCTGCGGATCTACGACCCTGAGGTGGCGAACAGCCTACGTGACGTCATCTGCATGGCGGATAATCGTATTAACGGGAGACATTTCTCGGACAACGTGCAACTGTACGTTGCTCAAGATGCCTCCAGATGGAACGACTCGAGTTCGGCATTAGTCCAATATCTTATTCATGAAAATGTGATTCCTAGTGACACCGGACTCGACAATGAGTATTAATCACTGTTATCATTGCTCAAATTCTTAGTTGAAATGGCTCCAAATGGCACCATTCTGAACTAGCGATAGAAGCCGCTTACTTCTGTGACTCATGACTCGACGATGGGTATTAACTGCTGTTAGAATTCCCCTGTTCCTCGCCCTAGGGAGAAGAGATGTGCACCCCAATCCTAAGGCGTATTTTCAGTCCTCTAATTCAACAGTGGATCTGACATGATCAGTGTAATGTGTACATCATTCCTGGTATTAATGAATTGTGGGCTGTAGTAAACTGAAAAAAGTGTATTCAAATATATGGACTAGTAAGTTGTTTATGATTGTTGTTGTTTTTTTGCTTTGTGTGTGTGTGTGTGTGTGTGTGTGTGTGGTATTCAAAGAAATGTAATCTATGATTTCTTAAATCACTAACACGTTTTTGTAATGATTTTTCCCCAGTATAGGGTATACTCACACACACACACACACACACACACACACACACACACACACACACACGCACGCACACACACACACACACACACACACCGGGCAGAGGCTTTAGATCATGTACCTGCAGAGACGTTCAAATGATAGTCTCAGATCATGTAGCCTACCTGCGAGGGGAAAATGGCTATAACCTGGCAGTGAAACAAAGGAACACACGCCAGTGAACTTTGACTGAAAGTTGATTTTTTATCGGTTTCATAACAAAAATAGATAAGAACACACACACACACACACACACACACACATACACACGCACACACACACACACACACACACACATATATATATATATATATATGTAGGCCTACACACACACACACACACACACACACACACACACACACACACACACACATATATATATATATATATATATATATATATATATATATATATGTAGGCCTACACACACACACACACACACACACACACACACACACACACACACACACATCTATCTATCTATCTATATATATATATAACACTTTTGTTTTAATACACACACACACACACACACACACACACACACACACACACACACACACACACACACACACACACACGTCTCAGCTCTTAGCTCATCTGGAACAAAATGGTTTACTTAATTCCCACTAGTCAGCTTATAGACGTGGTCATAGTTGCGAAACGGCCCTTCTTAGAATAGTGAATGATTTGCTTTGATGAGGATAAGATATCTGTTCTCGCTCTCTTAGATTTGTCAGCAGCTTTTGACACTATCGACCACTCTATCCTCTTGAACAGACTTAATTTAAAACTTCCTTTGGTATTCGTGACACTGCACTAGCATGGATCACGTCTTACCTGTCAGATCGTACACAGAAAGTGTGTGTAAATGATAGTTACTCTAGAGTATCTGTCTTAAAATATGGTGTCCCACAGGGGTCCGTCCTAGGTCCTGTTCTTTTCGTGCTGTATGCGGCTCATGTGTCGGATGTCATCAGTCATCATGCGATGTCGCATGAGAGCTTTGCTGATGACACACAACTTTATCAGTCGGCTTCCTTTGCTGAATTTGATGCACCGTTGACTCAAACACAGGAGTGCATTGCTGGCCTAAAGGACTGGATGACTCTCAACAAGCTGCAAATAAATGATGATAAGACTGAATTTATGATAACCTGTCCAAAGAAGTTTTGTCAACATCCTTCCTTTCCTGACTCTGTTCTGATCAATAGCACTCCTGTTTCACTTTCTCCTTCTGTTCGCAGTCTTAGTGTAATCAAAGACCAGTCTCTTTCCTTCCAACAGCGCATTTCGAATATCTGTAAAGTTGCCTATTTGGAACTGCGTAGAATCAGCTCTATTCTCCACCATCTCTCAACCGATGCAACCAAGACACTTGTATACTCTCTGGTTCTCTCAAGATTGGATTACTGCAGCTCTCTTTTGGCCGGCCTTCCCAAATATTTGTTAGACAGACTCCATCGAATTCAGAATAACGCTGCCATACTCGTTTGCAGAGCTTCTAAATTTGACCATGTTTCTCCTCTCATCCAGTCTCTCCACTGGTTGCCTGTTTCTGATCGAATAGATTATAAGCTATCCACTCTGACCTTTTCTGCAGTCAACGGATCTGGCCCCAAGTATCTTTCTGAACTCTTCCATATCTATACCCCGTCTCGCCAGCTCTGTTCTTCCTCTGATACTCGACTTCTCAGGATACCTCACGTCAGAAGTAAGACCTATGGACACAGACGTGGAACAAGCTCCCTGATAACATCCGTCATTCTGATTCCCTCGCATCTTTTAAATCTCGCGTCAAAACTCACCTTTTCCCTCAGCAATAAATTCAATTGTGGCAGGTCCACTTCCTTTGCGTTAGCTGTGCTTGACTATGTGTGTATACATATGTATGTGTGCATGTATATGAATGTGTACTGTGTGTACGTGTGATTATGTAAGTTTGTGTCTGCCTATGTGTGTATATGTACGTGTTAGGGTAGCAGTTAGATACACATGTATGTTAAAATGTATGTATGCAGTGTGTGTGTGTGTGTGTGTGTGTGTGTGTGTGTGTGTGTGTGTGTGTGTAACATTGATGTAATGTTTTGTGTTAAGCGTTTTTGTAAAGCACCTAGAGCAGATTTCTGGATAGTGTGCTATATATATATATATATATATATATATAAGCTTTTTTGTTTTACATGTACATGCCTTTCAAGGTTTCTAGGCGCCGTTTCGGCAGTGTTGTATACTTGTGAAAGGCCGTTTTTTTCCCGATTTTCCCACCCAGGTGTGAATGGGTACCTGACGGGCTGGGGATGGTTAAAACGGCGGAAGGAGAGGACTGGGCTCCGCGTACTTAGTGCCGAGCCCCAGACACAACGGGTTTAAATCTGTCCCGATGGCCGTACAATGTCTAGTGACTGTATGGCAATGATACACAACACAAGAACGAAATATACACGAAGTATTCAAGACCAACAAAACATAACGATCAGCTCAGTATTTGTATTTGTATTTATTTTCATCACAACAGATTTCTCTGTGTCAGTGAAATTCGGGCTGCTCTCGCCAGGGTGAGCGCGTCCGAGTCGCTTCACTACAGCACCACCACCCCTTTTTCTTTCTTTCTTTTTTTCCCCTGCGTGTAGTTTTATTTATTTTTCCTATCGAAGTGGATTTTTCTACAGAATTTTGCCAGGAACAATTGTACAACCCTTTTGTTGCCGTGGGTTCTTGTAAGTGCGCTAAGTGCATGCTGCACACGGGACCTCGGTTTATCGTCTCATCCGAATGACAGTAACATCATCATGCAAAAAAACCAAACAAAAACAACACAAAAAAAAGCAAAAAAAAACCCCACAAAACAACAACAACAATAACAAAAAAAACAACCCCCTCCCCCAAGAAACAACAACAACAAAACAACAAAAAACAACACAAAACAACAACAACGACGACAACAGCAGCAGCAGCAGCAGCAGCAAAAACAACAAACAAACAAACAAACAAAAACAAAACAAAACAAAATAAAACAAAAAACAAAAACAAAAACACCCCCAAAACAACAAACAAGCAAAAATTGGCGCGAAGGTTTCAAGCATTATATAACTCTTCTCAATTTCTTCGTGCGCCACTGTGATGAGTTATTTCCCATTTTTTATGGCTGTTTGGATCGCTCACTGACTGCACAGCGTTCGAGCGTGTTCATGTGTGTCGGGTGGGTGGTGGACCATGGTGAAAGAGTATGGGAGGCTTTTGATCTTAAAAAGAAAACAAACAAACAAACAAACAAACAAAAAACAATAATGATTTTTTTAAAAAAGGGTTGGGGTGTTAAAAGTAAAGGATGAAAATAGAATCTATTGGGATTCAGCGTGTTAATCCATCAATGATTTTCAGCGTTTTCGGCGGTATTTTTCTCGGATCAGTACGGTGCAGATTTGTGATGGACTTAAAAACTTTACGGATTCACCTCACTCTGTGTGTGTGTGTGTGTGTGTGTGTGTGTGTGTGTGTGTGTGTGTGTGTTGTATTTGTATTTGTATACCTTTTTATCACAACAGATTTCTCTGTGTGAAATTCGGGCTGCTCTCCCCAGGGAGAGCGCGTCGCTACATTACAGCGCCACCACCACCCTTTTTTTCTTTTTTGTTTTGTATTTTTCCCCTGCGTGCAGTTTTATTTGTTTTTCCTATCGAAGTGGATTTTCTACATAATGTTGCTAGGAACAAACCTTTTGTTGAAATGGGTTCTTTTACGTGCGCTAAGTGCATGCTGCACACGAGATCTTGGTTTATCGTCTCATCCGAATGACTAGCGTCCAGACCACCACTCAAGGTCTAGCTGAGGGGGAGAAAATGGCGGCTGAGCCGTCAGTGATTCGAACCAGCGCGCTCAGATTCTCTCGCTTCCTAGGCGGACGCGTTACCTCTAGGTGATCACTCCACTTGTGTGTGTGTGTGTGTGTGTGTGAGGGGGGAGGGAGGGAGAGAGAGAGAGAGAGACAGACAGACAGACAGACCGTGAGACAGACAACGGCGAGACAAAAAAAGAAAAAAGGAAACCAGTCATTGTGTTCGTTCACCTGGAACACGCAAGGTCAAGGCCACTTGTGGAGGTGCAGCTGAAAACGGTTGCCATAAATAACATCAGTGTCTCCACTGAAGCGTGTGGAGTTTGTCCGCAACATGGAGGGAGCGAGCATTCGTGGGACCTGCATGGAGGTAATTTTTGGATCAGAATGTAAAAAGAGAAGTACTCTTACCAGAAGAAGATGTGTCTGTGTTTATTAAAGCTGTTCAATACTGGAAAAGTGCTGTGAAAAAACGCTTTTGACAAAGTCAAACCCGACTGATTGCATACACTTAAAAATTACGTCCCGATTTCTAGCTCCAATGTGGATTACCTCCCTTCCATCGCTGTCAAAAATGACTTCCTTCTCGGTATATCGATTTAGATTGACAGAGGATTTATAATTTTTAGTGTTTTTCCTTTTCTTTCTTTTTTTAAGGGATAGTGTTTAATGAGTGTTTAAGATCGTGAGTTAGCATAACCACAAGTTTCAATACTTCGATGGAAGGGAAGTAACTTCACAATTTTCCCGCTTGTCCACAACTTCGATCTTCACATTGTAACTTTTCTACTGTGAAACACCCTCAAGAAAATAAGCAAATGCTAACTCAGTGCAAAATTGCACGTCAGTTAATGTCTAAACAGCTGTGTATGTCGACTGGTTTAAACGTTGGACTTTCAATCTGAGGGTCCCGGGTTCGAATCACGGTAACGGCGCCTGGTGGGTAAAGGGTGGAGATTTTTCCGATCTCCCAGGTCAACATATGTGCAGACCTGCTAGTGCCTGAACCCCCTTCGTGTGTATACGCACGCAGGAGATCAACTACGAACGTTAAAGATCCTGTAACCTGTGTCAGTGTTCGGTGGGTTACGGAGAGACACGAAAATACCCAGCATGCATGAACCACGACAGAGTCATCGGCAAGTCGATGTTGGTCGTGTAACGGAAAGAAGAGAAGAAGAAGAAGAATCTTGTTCGGATAAGGCCTGTTGTCAAAGCAATCCACTAAAACTGACACATCATAATGCATGATTCCACAGACTAATTACAAAGGATAAATTATTTTGGGCCAGAAATTATGCGTAAGTGCAGTGTAAGAAATTCGCCACCGTCGTTAAAAAACAACACCTGCGTTTGAATCGAGGAGCAAATACACATGATAAATTGTATTAGTAGCAAATTTTATGTTTCTGGTTGTTGTAGTTCGTAGCAGCATGTGTGCCACGTATTATTACGAACACACACACACACACACACACACACACACGGGCGCGCGCGCACGAGTTGTGTGTGTCGTTTACGTGGATCCAGTATCAAGTTTGTTGAGTTGTGTTTGCCGTGCTCTGAGTAATGATACGCCCCACTAATCTAAACCTGTCATGATCAGTGAGTATACTCCGAGTTGAAACTCACAGTTGACGAGAACTGCACCAAACGAAGATGTAACCGAATGCGAATAAAAGGAAAGCCACAAAAAAGAATCCACATATAAATCCATTTTCTACTTCGTAACTGGTACAGTAGTGGTATGGGGTAGGGGAGGAGTTGGGGGTGGGGACTGAGAACGAGAGGTGGGGACAAGTTTGCGCCCCATCCCGCCAGCCATTTCATTTCTTCTTCTTCCTATCATTATCATTGTTACTGACTACTACTACTGTAGACATTTGAACTTTAAAATTGGCTGCTTGTCGACGCTGAAGAAGTTTCACTTACACAGACACACATATTTACACACTTTAGAGATTGATGAAAGATACTTTCACACTTTATAGATTGATGATAGACTCACACACACACACACACACACACACACACACACACACACACACACACACACACACATATATGGGTATATAAAAAGCTTTTTATCTAATAGAATTATTCAAGCAAGGGTGGGAACACACTATTCTTTGCCACATAAACTTGTCATGGGAATTCCACAGGGCCCCTACTCTCTTTAATATTCTTATTCAGGATCTCCCAAAGCCATTGTCAAATCGTGTAGTTTTAGTACAGTATGCTGATGATATATGTATGTGGATGGGTGTCAATCTAAAATAAAGTCAACCCCACAAAGAGCACAGAATTACATAGGTCGTTCGTATCAATCTGATCTTGATAACCTTAGTAACTACATGTTTGAAAATGGTCTAGCTTTGTCAACTGATAAAAACATGTATGATGTCGTTTAAATCAGGTGGTAACCCATCCAGCATACACAATTTTAAATTACTTGGTGACATCATTGATTATAGACAGGTGGTGAAGTTTTTAGGTGTTTATCTTAATTCAAAGCTGACATGGACCATTCACTTTGATTACATCTTAACAAAGGCAAGGAAAAGTATCAATTTCATGAAAATTATAAGCCGCTTGCCCTGGGGAATGGATAAAAAAAAACATTGATTCATCTTGCCATGGCCCTTGTAAGATCTAAGATAGCCTATGCACAAGAAATATTTTTCAGTGCGCCTAAATATCAATTACAAAAGATTCAAAGTGTAGACTGTAAGCCTATCAAAATTGCCCTCGGAGTGCCCTCTTATGCATCCAACCAGGAAACATACAAAACACCCGGAATTCTTCCCTTAAATGAACATCGTGAGATAGCAACAGCAAAATTCGCTGTGAGATTAACTTCAATGACAAAAAATTTCATTGCTGACGAACTGACAGTAAGATCTGATATTGATTTTCCAAAAAGAGCTAAAGCCATTTCATCACAAGAAACAGTTGCAACTTACGTTTCAAATTTGTTAAAAGAGTCTGATGTTAACTGCAAAACTACATCATTCTCCTGTTCCTTTTTGGGAAATGTTGAAAGCAGATTTTGATATCACTTATTCTGAAACAAAAAAGGAAGAAAGCATCAATATCACGACAAGTACTGCCAGAATTCATATAGCAGAAAAATATCAGAATCATCTCCATATATTTACAGATGGATCTGTTCTTGATGACAAAAATGCTGGTGCGGCTTTCTATATTCCTGCCGTTAAAGTTGAAAAATCTTACTTTATTGGAAAACATCTTCCATATTCACAACTGAGCTAACTGCTTTTATACAAGCTGAACTACTTATTGAGCCATTAAATAGTTTTCTCGAAAATAGCATTCTTTGTTGATTCCAAATCAGTACTTAATGCTCTAGAATTATTTAGCCTTGAAACAAGACCTGACTTAGTTATTGAGGCAAATCATGTGGTACATTGTTTAAGGATTGAAGGGACTGAGGTCAGTTTTTGTTGGGTGCCTTCCCGTGTGGGCATTCATGGCAGTGAAGCTGCTGATAAAGCAGCTAAAAGATTCAGAAAAATCGACAAAAATACATGTCCGTCTTTCCGTAAAAGAGGCATACACTTTGTAAGAAAAATCAGCATGGGGTCGATTTCATTACCGGTGGAAGGAAAAGTTTTTAAAACATAAAGGAACATTATTCCCCGAGAATATTATTAAAGAAAAGATACCGAATCCATCAGCTTGCTATACAAGATTAATAACCTCTACTTTCATCCGTATAAAA
>NC_134876.1:4388130-4413130 GCF_041734735.1 Babylonia areolata | reverse complement strand
AGTGTGATGCAGGTGATAGAAACGTGCCCCATAGTGAGCCACCGACTGTTCACTGGCTTCAGCGTGTTCGCCACACTGAGTCCTCTGCTGCTGGTGCTGCTGGCCATGGCTGTCACCATCACTGTCAAGAAAGGATGGGGCTGCTGCCGCTGCAGACGTCCAGGCAAACAGCGGCGACGGCGCAGACGTAGAACGACCAGTACTGGTTCTGACACAGTGGTGAGCTGGGAGTGTGTTGATGTGCCCATGGCCCAGTATATTCATGGCTCTCTCTCTCCCTCCCTCTCTCTCTCTCTCTCTGTGTTAGTGAAGTGCACATTTTATTGAAGAACATGTCTCCGCTGTTTGCAGTTTACTAGTTCTGCCAGTGCATATGCACGCACACACACTGACACAGAGCATACACTCACATGATCTCCGTCTTTGTCTAGCCTCTAAGGCCATGAGCACATTTGGCTGTGGGCATATCACTCGTGGGGAGGGAGTTAGCAGTAGTTTTGTTTTATTTTATTTCGTTTTATCTTATCAACAGTGTCCAGTTTACTGAAAGTATGAAAAGGATCAAGAATAAAATAGAAAACAAGATGAAAGATTTCAAAATATCTGATTGAAAATAGTAGGAACCAATAGCTGAAATAGATACTAAAAAAGATAACAAAGAAACAAACAGTGCAGTCCTCTGATGCTGACAGATGCTATTCCTTTGACAGCCAGAGGGAATACTTTTTTTCATGGGCTGCAACTACCGTGTTCACATTTATACAGAAGTGGGCTGTTATTTGCATGACCATTTTTAACTTACCTTATAGACAGCCATATTACTTTCTCAGGGGTATGTAGGCTGTGTGTTCTTATTTTCATAAGCCACTGAATACTGACATGGGTTTCGGGATCATTAACATGTGTATCTGATCTTCTCGGCATACATGAAAGCGATTAAGGCACAAGCAGGTCTACCCATATGCTGACCTAGGAAATCAGAAGAAAAGCTTCATCCTTAACCCACCAGGCACTGGTACTGGGATCAGACCTAGGATCTCAGGATTAGAAATCCAACACATTAACTCTTCACCTGTGTGTGTGTGTGTGTGTGTGTGTGTGTGTGTGTGTGTGCGTGCACGCACTTTTTTTGTATGTGTACACACATGTGTCTGCTTGCCAGTATGTGTGAAGAAACCTCCCAGAACGAACCCATGGACTACAGTTGGGCTGGTAGGATGATTATGATTTGATTTTTTTTTAGATGCTTTATCAATCCTGAAAAAAATAATCAGTATCTGACATGATTAATTTGGGCCTCTGGTCTAAAAAAAATAAAGACTGAAGTAAATATAGTCAGTCACACCTGACCACAATCCTGAAATAAAAACATCCCCAAGGTTCCGATCTTGGCCCAGTAGTATGGAACAATCTCTTCTCAGTCTGTCAAGTGGATTCAACAGTTCAGTTTTAAAAGTCTGTCAAAACACACCTCTTCCATTTTGCCTAAAAGTAACACTTTACTTAAATGTACCTCTACATTTGCTGGTCGTGTGTGTGTGTGTGTGTGTGTGTGTGTGTAGTTGTGGGGGTGGGGAGTAATTTGCTTGCGTGTTTGTGTGCGCGCATATTTAATCATGTATTATGCATTTGTCTCCTAGTTTGAGAGTCATAGTCCTTCACAAAAGACTAAGCTGTAAATGATTTCCCATTGACTGGAGAAACCATTGATAATACAGCTCTCACTTTGCTGTTGGCCCAAATGTAAACTTACGTCAATCTGTGATATAAGTCGAGTTTTGGGCTGGCTCTTAGTGCTGCAGCCTTGTGGGCTAGTTGGCCTTTGGGAACCATCCCAACGCCGACTATCCTAAAACCCTCTTGGCCGAGAGAGTGGGGATGTACTTGGGAAAGACACTCTCCACTATAATCAAATTCTAGCCCAAATAGTCGGAACAGCAGTTGCTTCCTCTGCTGTTCTGATGGTCATAGTCGGACACGACTGACTATCATATTATGCATTTAATGCATGCATGTTTATGTGGGTTTGTTGGGTTTTTTTGTTGCAGTAAACTCCGCAAGCTCCTAGCTTGGGACGTGTGGGCATCAGTCTGCATTATTCATGTCATTAGTTCGATGGATAATGATTCAAATGAAACGCGAACTGTTGCAATATTTTTCTTCCACAGGTGGCACTCATGCAGACTGACTCGTCTGAGTCCTTTCCGGCAGCCAGGAAGAGACATCGCAATGACCAGATACCCCAGAGACACCTTTATCAGTAAGTGGAGGGAGGGGAAGGGGAAGAGGGAATTCAAAAACAAGCGAAAAGATGTGTTTGAAAATTGGCCAGTTCCTTGGAACACACGGCCAAAAATACAGTTTACATAAATGCGTGTGTGGTTTTATAAAATGTTACACACACACACACATCTCTCTCTCTCTCTCTCTCTCTCTCTCTCTATATATATATATATATGTGTGTGTGTGTGTGTGTGTGTGTGTTTAAAAAACAACAACAAAACACGCACACACACAAAAACAACAGAGATGATACAAATCATTTCAAGGTGCATACGATCAACCATTGTCCTCCCATTGAATGCACTAACAGCTTGAAAAATCGATGTTTCAGTCAAAAATTTACATTTATTCAGTGGTTTATAAACGATAACTGTGGTTTCTCATTGTAACTGATGTAAGTGCTTGTAGAAGAAAGCACCTCTTTGGTACGAGTGGTACTCACTACACTGGCTTCACACACCACTGCTGAAAATAATTAGCATCGATCATTTCACGTCAACCTCAAGAAGAAAATTGTGCAAGTTCCCAAGTGGTCCTTAACTTTTTGTGAATCATGTAGAACCGAGTTAAAAACCACCAAGTTTGGACAGATTATGTGTCCATATTGTCACTTCCATCGAATACCTTTGGCCCATCAAAATGAGTAATTGAGACATGTGAGAGGCATGTGTGTTGTCAATGGCTAAAAAACAGAAGTCGTCATTTTAAGCGATGTCGCGCATTGTGTGCGTGCATTCATTCACTTCTTCGTTCACCTGCTTGTCATTTTTCAGATGTGTGGCAGTGGCTGACAGTGATGAGGAATCTGACAATTCTGCCTTGGGACAAGGGAGGTCACCCACACGCAGTGACTCTCAGCCCTTGCTGCTGCAGGGACCACAGCACAGCGACATCCATGTGACAGCTGACACGGAAACAAGGCGTCGTCGATCTCCTGTAAGATCTCCTTCGCCTCCGTTCTCACGCTACGAATCTGACACGGAAGTGAAAGCAGCATATCCTCCCCTGCAGACGATGAGGAAGGATGGTCTCTTTGCAGGACCGGTGAGGGGTTTTGCCGAGTTGCCCAGAGATCGGTTCCATTCTGGTGGGGGAGACGAAACCAACGGTGAAGGGTTTTTCATGGACGTACTGAACCCGTCAAATCTTTCAATGGCTTCACAACTCAGCCAGACTCCTCCGGATACGATGGGCAGCGGTTTTTTTCTGCGTGTTGAAAACTCCCCCAGCGTGTCGACACGTTTCTCAGTTCAGACTGATGATTGCTCTTTGGACAGCATGACACCTCTGTTATCTGACCAAAGTCACCGGACAGGACAGGAATCGGGCCACTTTGCTGCTAACAGTTTACCTGACAACACATCTCCATCGTCTTTGGAAACTGCTTCGTCTTTCCAGTCAGCTCACAGCGATCCCGTGTTTTCTTTCCAGAGTGCTCGAACAGTTCCGTCTCGGAACAATTCAATGCTTAGTTTTCACACAGCACCTTCAGACAGTTTTACAGATCGGTAAGAATCCACCTGCTGTTTCCCCCGAAAACGTTCAACTGAAGAGTGTCTACTCTCATTTCACAAGCCATTTTATTCTTTTGCCGGTTTACCTACCACACATTGCATTCTCTGAAGTTGTACCATATCCAGGGCTGGGCTGCATGAGTGATCAGTGCAGTGCAAAGTTTGCTTTGTGATAAAATATTTTCCTTTGTCATTGGGGTTAGTACTGATTTATGTGTTGTGTTGTATTGTATTGTACTGTATTGTACTGAATCATATTACTCTTTTTTTTTACAACAGACCTCTCTATGTGAAATTCGGGTTGCTCTCCAAGGAAGAGTTTGTCACTACAGTCAGAGCGCCACTCCTTTTTTTTTTCTGCCTGCACACCATGTATTTGTTTTGCTTTCAAAATAGATTTTCCAACAGAATTTTGCCAGGGACAAAATTCTTTTGTTGTTGTGGGTTCTTTTATGTGCTTTAGTGCATAGTGCACACAGAACCTCCGTTTATTGCCTCATCCAAATGACTAGCATCCAGACCACCATCAAGGTCTAGTCGAGGGAAAGTGGAGAAAATACTGGTGAGTGTGGGATTCAAACCAGTGCGCTCAGATTCTGTTTCCTAGTTGGGTGTGTTACCACCAGGCCAACACCCCACTGATTGCCTGGCCCCAGATTCCACTCAGTTTCACCCCCATCCTCTGTGCATCATGTCCCTTACCATTTACTTCTTTTTTTTTTTGGAAGGGGGAGTGTTTCCAAATTCAATTGAACACAAGAAAAATATCCGTGATGTTGTGCACAGTCTGTTACAGAAAATGAGAAATCTCCTACCACTGTCAGTACCTTAAGCGAACAGGACACGAAGTGTGTTCCACAAGTCGTCATCTGATCTCCACCCGAGATGCAAACATCATACATGTCAGCTGGAGAGAAAACTTCTTGAATTTTATTTTATTTTATTTTATTTTTTAAGATATTATTGTTTGTATTTCTGTATGGATCAGATTAATTGCTGAACTTGCAGTGGAGGGTGTATTAAGGGCTGTTCATGATTATTGATTGTGATAGTTGATACAACACGCATATGTACAAAGTTTTGCCTGTAAATAGTTACTGATTGTTTTGAGTAAGCCAACAAACTTGTTCAGTATGGACATCACATGGTCATTTGGCATGAATTTTGTCTATTTAGGAAGACAGATGGTGAGGTATTTATCTGATGGACTTGCAGATTTATTCATTGGCTTATCCAGAGGAAGGTTGCAGGAAGGTTAAGATGCTTACGTTATCTGCCAATACATTATCTGTGAGGGTCTGGTTTCAGTTCCTGCTCTTGCCCTTTCTCCCACGTTTGACTGGAGAACCAAACTTGGTGTCTAGTGATTTGGATGAGATGATAAACTGAGGTCCAGTGTCCAGCACGCACTGATAAGAGCCCATGGCAACAAAAGTGTTGTCCTCTGGCAAAATTCTGTAGAAGAAATCCACTCTGATGGGTACACAAATACATATAAGCATGCACTCAAGGCCTGACTAGCATGTTGGGTTATGCTGCTGTCAGGCATCTGCTAGCAGATGTGGTGCAGCGTATATGGATTTGTCTGAACAGTGACGCCTCCTTGATGAACTGAAACTGCCTTCAATACATCTATTTATTAGCATTTTAGTCAATACATTGTAGTTTTAACTGATTTGATAGCAGAATGCACAACACTGACATTTTGATCAAATCATAATGCAAATATGATTAATATTATAATAATGCTGTACAATAATTATATTATTTTCCTTGGTACATCCCTGGGTAATGATTTCCTCCAACTGTGATCAAATGTTTTTTTCACACAGATCTATTTTTGTTTGCCTATTTGACTGATTGTCTGCAATGTCTTTTACGGCATTCTGTTTCAAGTGGGCTTGGATGGATGTATTTTATTTGATACACAAAAAATGGATTGTGGTTAATTTTTTAGACTGACAATTACCATGGCCATAGTGTTTTCTTTTCTTTATGTGATTTTTTTCCTTTGAGAAACAAAACATACCCAACTTCTTCAAAAGACACTCAATTTCAACAAGAGACAAAAAACATCATTATATCCTGTTTATTGTAGACAAATGTGCCATGCTTTTAAGATGATTTGCCTGTCACACTTATTCTTGTGGACAGGAATTTGGTGTTATCCAACTGAATCAAACAAACAACAAACAAATTGCAGAGCTATTGAATAAAATAACAAGATACAATAAGGAATCAAAGCACACTCATTCATACTTTGTCTAACATTCCTCTTTATCTCTCTGTCTCTTGTGTAACATTCCTCTTTCTCTCTCTCTCTCTCTCACACGCGCGCGCGCACACACACACACACACACACACAATGAGACCAAATAATTACTGACAGCAAGTGAAGGGACTTACATCAGTTAATCACTGAATGAAGTTACAGCTAATACAATACACAGTCTTTCAATTCTTTCAGAGATCCATTCCATATAAATCTAAATGTCAATTTTCAAAATTGTCAGAAACCTGGATGCATGTTTTGAGTAAGCTCTGTCTATGCATGATAGTAAGGTATGTAAAACTCTAAACTTCAAAATAATCAATCAAACAAACAAAAAAACAAAACAAAAAAACAACAAAAAACAACAACAAAAACAAAAAACAAAAACAAAACTAAACAAAACAAACTGTAACACTGTAACTTTTGATCATATTTGATTTTATCTGACTGTTCGTTCAACTACTCAGCTTGTCTGTTCGTTGATCCGGAGTTGCACTGACTACTACTGTTCACTTCTTACTACTATACTAGTTTGTCTTTTGATTTATGTCACCCCTTCAGAATTCTTGAACAATGTTGCTGGAGTTATTTCAGAAAGTCCAAATAAAAAAGAACAGTGTTACCCCTCTCTAAGGATAACTTCATTTATTGTCCATCCACTGCAGAATTTCATTTCAAAGCAAACTGGCAAATTAGCACATTGTTGCTTCTGTTCTTTACATTTTACATGACTTCCCATTCTCAGATATTCTGCAGAAAAGCTCCTTTGAGACCCAAACTCTCATGAAAAGCCCAAGGTCAAAGGGCCTTATAGTTTAAGAATCAAGCTCCCAATGACCGTAATTCATTTTCTCTGGATCTCTTTGAGTTTCTATCACAGTCTATCCTCTTTCAAAACAAAATTTAAAACACTGCCAGTCAACATGGATAATGAATGTAGCAAAGCATCTCCCCATCCCCAGGATGAGGTCTTCTTGTGGTGTATGCGTCTGTGGTTGGGTGTTCTCTGTATACATGTGCATGTGTGTAACTATAAGGAATATTTCATGCTTTTTGTGTGTTCATTTTTTCTTCTTTCACAAATGTCATCCCATGCTGTTCTATGTCATTATAATGTAATACTGTATCGGTTCATGTTCAGTTCATGGGAGGAACTTAGATCCAATGATGAGAAGCTTGTGCCATAGACTGACAGAAGTACATTGTTATTATATAACATTATTGTCATCAGCATTCTAAAACAAATCCATGTTTTGAAAATGTACCAAAATACCATAAATTTCTTGTTTTCTGCACAAACATATCATTTAAGGGGGGACTTGGCGTGCATTTTTCTAGTATTTTTGTATCTCGACTTCTACTAAAGCTATTGCCATGAAATTTTGCACATAGACAGCAAAGTGGATTTGGAGCTAGAATACAAAGTTTCAAATGTTCATGTTACATAGAAATAATTTTATGATTTTTTTTCTTGTTTTTGTGCTGTCGAAAACGAGTACGTCTGCTCCTCCTCTACAGTTTGCAAAGTTAGGTAGTATTGAAGCTAAAATCATAATCAATACAAAGGACATGAATAGAAGAGTGCAACTGACATAAATCAGTATGTATAAATGTACATAAATGTAAATACCATCACCAAGACTTTGGAGAAAATTGACAAATGTAAATAATTATTTTTAACCTAATATAACACTAAAACTGTCCAAGATCCATACTTTCTAATGGTTTCATTGCACTCAGAAGCCATTTTTCCATCTATATGCAAAATTTCAAGGCAATAGCTGTTGTAGAACTTGTACAGTAAAGGAGGGCAGTACATACGTATGGAATAAAAAGTCGTTTTGAGAAATTTGACTCCAAAGATAGAATTTAATGTGGACAAATGAAAGGAACAATTTTCAATAGTATTACTATCATTTTCCAATAATTATCAAGTATGATACCTTGTCAAGACATTCTGTACAGTTTTTTCTGTGTGGCATTGGAAATCAAACACTCAGAACTGCCCAGGCCCATACACCTCCCCTTCTCTTTCTTGTCTTTCCTGGCGTTCCATGCGTCGCACCATCTCTATTTTCTTTCTCTTCTCTTTCTCCTTTTCTGATGATTTTCTGCTGGATTTCACCACCCTGGCAGTGTCCTCTTTCAAAACAAAGTCACCCAGAGTGCTTCCTCCCACAAGCTCCAGTTCCAGCATCACATCCAGCAGGGCCGAGGACCCTTTGTTGACCTCCCTCAGTCACCCTCAGGCTCTGAAACACATGATACATTACAGTACACTTTTTTTTTGCACAGCTTCATACATTTGTAACATATACACACATCTGTACAAGCAGTCTTACACACACACACACACACACACTGAACAAACACATAACCTGAAACACACACATGGAATATACACATCTCATACACATACACAATGAACAAACCCATAACTGAAACATATTCAAACACACAGAATAATCACACACACAAACACACTATGAATAAACACATAACCTGAAACACACACTAATACACTGAATACACTCACAGCCACACACACACACACACTGAATAAACACAACCTGGAACACACACACATTGAATAAACACATAACCTCTCACACACACCCCACGACACACACACAGCCCCCCACTCACCCCCTCACACCACAATCTAATTCTCTCCTCTCACACTTCACAAGGACCAGGAAGAAGTATGAATGATAAAGAAAACGAAAAATAAACAAAGAAATCAACGATCGACTTACCGGTTCTTTGCATTCTGGACACAATGCACCACTGGAATCGATGAGACACTGAAGGCAGCTCAGGTTCATGATGATGTTGAGATCGTCACTTCTCACTTCTTCTACAGCTTCCTCTTCCAGTCTTTGTTTTTTGCTGGGTCCAGACTCATCTACTTCTTCACTAGAATCAGACACTGCCTTCTTTTTTGAGAAAAAGTCCTTTTCTTTTCTTTGAAGTAGAGGACGTGTATTCCATAGCAGACGACGTTGATGGAGTCGGCTCACAGGTTGTCGATTCGACCTCAGTTTGCTGTGATTGGCGGCTGGCTTTTCCACATTTCCCTTTTCTCTTCTTTGTACCAAACTTATGGAGTACTCTAAACTTCGTTCCAAACTTTCTTGGCATTGTAAAAAAGCAAAACTGTGCCTAAAACTGACAAAATGAATGTCCCAGTTAGCTGACTTCGAAACGGACGCTATGAACAAAGATGGCGGATGACTGGAGTTTCGGCCAATCAGAATCATGGATTTACCCTCGTGACAGCTTAGGCCCAATCACCGGTTTATACACTGTTGTTGGGTGAGCCATTTCGTGCTTCGCGGAGCTCTCGCACTGAGGTTGTTTGCATATGAAATTAGGTTGACCGGAAAGAGCGTATGTTTAGCTTTCAAACGAGCGGTCACACACCTCAATTGGTAAAACGAAAGTGGTGGTTGCTAGGGTCTGAAGATAGCGATTTTTGTGATTCGACTTCGATTTCCGATAAATATTTGAGGCCACCTACATTAAAAAAAAGTACAATTACACACACTTTTATGCAAAATTATAGCAAAAGACACCCAAAAAGTGTTTGTAGATATATTATTCTTTCAAAATTTACAATAACCCCAAAACACATTTTCTGGTGATTTTTCATCAAAAATGCACGCCAAGTCCCCCCTTAAACAACAATGTGACTGATATAACTGTTATTATTATTTTTTTTTTAATCAAATGTAACAGCATGTTACATTTGTCTCAGGACTAAAATTACAAACACTTATTTGTTTTAACTTAAGATATTCAGAACAAAAACAATCAGAACTAGTAATATTTGAGTTGCTATGATATCACTGATTTTGAACACTGTGAGTAATCAGTATACTGTATCTTTTTTTCTGCATATCTTATGTTTTACTTTTTTTCCCTTATGAAACTAGACTGACACTCAACCTTTCTTCCCCTGAACATGAAAAGCATACATTTCTTTTAGTGCAAGCCTGGAATCAACCACAATTTTGAAAATCAGCGCCATTGCATTAATCTATTATTTGCCCACTAGCTACAATTTCTTTGTCTGCCCCATTTTTGATGTAAAGCAAACCACCTCAGAAAAACAAACAAGAAAAAAAACAAGAAAACAACCCAACTCTTTCAGTCTGTAAAAAGACCTGTGGTCAGGAACGCCGGCACTTCTTATCAAAGTGAGTCTTATTTCACAAGTTACAGTTGTTGTTTATTTTCACCTTACTTTCTCTGTTTGTCACTTCTGACACTCTCCTCCACGTCCTGAATAATCTACTGCTAGCACCGACTCAGGAAAAATTTCCCTTCTCACTCTTCTGGACTTGTCAGCTGCCTTTGACACGATAGACCATTCAATCCTTCTTTCCTGTCTTCATTTTACATTTGGTATCAACGGCACTGTTCTTAACTGGTTCAAATCTTATCTCACTGATCAATTCCAGTCTGTTATTGCTGATCATTTCCAATCTGAACCCGTTAAAATCAAACATGGAGTCCCACAGGGATCTGTTTTAGGCCCAGTGTTCTTCACACTGTACACTGCTCCTCTTGCCGAAATTATCAACCACCACAATGTCAGTCGTCATTCTTATGCTGATGACACTCAAATCCAGAAGAGTGATACCCCTGAAAAATTGTCGTTGCTCTTACAAGAAACATCCAACTGCTTCCTGGACATACAAAACTGGATGACTCTAAATAAGTTACAACTGAACGCGGAAAAAAACTGAAGCAATGATCATTGGAACTAAACAAAAACTCTCTTCCATTACAACTGACACAATCAAACTTGGCAGTACATCTATCCCTCTTTCCAGTTCAGTCAGGAACCTTTGTGTTGTCCTTGACAACACACTGTCCATGTAAAATTTTTCCGTCAGACATGTCAATCCCGCAACTGTCAATTGCGGTGCATCAGTTCTGTCCGGAAATATCTGTCCACTGATGCAACATCTAGACTTGTCGTTTCTCTCATTCTCTCTCGCCTTGACTACTTAACTCTCTATTGTCTGGTTTGCCTGCTTCATCTATTGTCTGGTTTGCCTGCTTCATCCATTCAGTCCCTTCAGCGCATACAAAACTCTGCTGCCCAACTCGTCCTCAGAAAGAAAAGATCTGAGCACATCACTCCTCTTTTGCAACATCTCTACTGGCTCCCTGTCTCACACAGAATAAAGCACAAGATCAGCATTCTATGTTATAAATGTATTCACAAATCTGCCCCTTCCTACTTCCAGTTTTAGAGTTATGCATGTGTTTGAATGACTGGTGCGAAAAGCACTTTGATTTGTTTCTGCACAAGATTCAGCGCTAAGTAAATTAATAATTATTATTATTTATTATTATTACTTTTATAGACATAGCAATTGTCTTTGTTCATCATTATACTTCACAGTCTTTGCTAAGTTTCCTCACCCACCTTTGAGAATGATGGAACCTGTGGGTCTTCTTGAGTGACTTGATATGTCTGTCATCTTCATTTTAATGTCTATTCACATGGTGTGATAGCAGACAAGTCGGTAAAGTCTCAAGCTATTTCGACATTCAGTAATACTGCTGCTGACCCACGTCTGACCACTGGCCTTGGCGTTGTTCCTGCCTGCCTGTCACCTCGTGAAGCACACCGCTGGTTTGCCAGTAGCTCCCGTAGTCGTACTGCTGCTGTGTGTGCTGAGAACTGCCCCTATCCCCACCACCAGCAGATGCCACGGCTGGCTCCGTTCCCCACAGCTGCTGTCCACTCTGTCCGCCCTGCCACCAGGTGGCTGCAGGTCCAGAAGGTTCTGGCTGGGCTGCAGGTGTGAACCCCGACCCCTGGATGGGCTGTGGCTGGGGGGGGGCGTACCCCGAGGTCCACCCAGCTCTCGGTACTGGGGGCGGGTGGGAGAACTGATGTTGTGGAGGTGGCGCCCTCTGTGGTGGGGGATGGGAAAACTGGCTCTGAGGTGAATGGCTGGTCCTGGGAGGGAAAGGGCGTGGTGGTGGATTCCCACCTTGAAAAGGTCGGGCAGGAGCTGGGTTGAAGGGTCGTTTCTGGGCAAGGGGTGGTTGGGATGGTGGTAGTGGTGGTGGCTGCATTATCAATGATGGTGGTGGTGGTGGCGGCAGCATGGGAGTTGATGACTGAGAAGAGGACTGAACTGACTGGCCCTGGCTGTTAGGGTGTTGTGACTTGTGGTGATAAGGGGTTTGTTGGGAAGCCTGATGGGGAGGGGGTGCAGACCACTGCTGATGCTGAGCTGGTGATGTGTTGGTCCCTGATGACTGCTGGTTCCCCTCTCCACATGGTGTTGATTTCCCTTCACTTCTCTGCACACAGTTTTATTCAGGGTCGTAACGGGTCAGTTATGCACTGATAAATTCAGTCTGGACTGTATATTTAAGCATACACATACAAACAGCCATACACAAACAACACATGAAACACATGTATGTACACACACACACAAATAGTATATGCCATGATAATTACAAACCAAATGATTACACTGCAGGCATATTTCTTTTCTTTTTTACTATCTGATACAAAACACAAACAACAACGAAAAAAATAATTTAAAAAAACCTTTTGAACTTGATCTAAAAACTGCTGAAAGAAAGGTTGCTTCTTTGTTCTGGTTTAGTTCACATAAAAGCTGATAGTTGCCTGACGGGCAAATACAATCACTGATTGTGATGCTTCACATTCCTAACCAATGCTATAGAAGTATACACAGATTTGTCCTTGGACAAAACACTTTGTTCCCTGTGCACTGACTTATCTGTAATACCTGGTTGCTTCCCTTGGGCCACGTGCAGATATTTCCAAATTGCAGTCCTGCTTCATTTTCTCAATCGGTTCTATTCTTATTCGGTATTTTTTAGCTTGTTGGCTTTAGCCTCTACGTTATTTACCGGTGTTTTTAAGGAGACTGTGTGTGTTTTTGATGAGATTATGCATTTTGTCGATGATAAATGGCTTCAACAGTGCACTCAGCTGTTGTAGTGCTGCTGCACTGATGGGTACAGAGTGTTTTGTGAAATATTTGTCATTTTTGGCTTTTTTTTTGGTGCTGTATCTTTTTACCATTTTAAAGAAAATGTTTGTTTTATTTTCATTTGCAGGGAACAGGGTGGGGTGAAGAATATCAGAACTGACAGAGGGTTGATATATTTGTTTTGTTCTGGTTTTAAACAGTTTGTTCATTTCATCCATTTGCATCATCACAATATTTACTCATCAGCTGACTTGTCTGTTTACATTCCATGGAAAATACTGTTTGCAATACTTCTTGCCTTAATGTTTGTCAAAAAATTATGAAATAAACAAGTTTCATTATTACTTCTTTTTCTTATTGGCAGTGGCTCTGAGTATGTGATAATGCTACAGTACAACACGTGAAACTGAAGTCTTAATTTCAAAATTAGGTCAAGTGTACTTTAACAGTATTCATCATGCACAAAATATGGCGTCCATGGATGATATCTGTTTTCAATGAAAGAAACATAATTACTGTATCAAACATTGAATTGTTTGTCTGAACCTTGCAGCTTGGAATTTCTTTTATATTCACTTTCATGAGAATGTCTAAAGGATAGGAAATAAGTGCATAAAACTATTTCATTTCTGGTAACAGAAAAAAAAAATTCACAAAACATTTAGCATCTCACAGCAGCATATATGTTTAAAAACCATAGCCATATTTGGGCCTACTGATATATTAAGCTTATATTTATGACCTCAGACACAGATTTATTAACAAATTTCTCTTCAAAGAGCTACACAGCAGCAAATACAATAGCAACAAAGTAATCAGAATAAGAAATGCATTGGTTATACGAGAAGGATAATAAAATTTTTAAAAAAAGCAAAAAAAAAAAGCAAAGTATAATCTTTCGAATTTTTCCACACACATCTATCTATCCAAACATACACATATATATATAAATATGCAAAAATAATGCCAGTATAAATAACTCATTTTTTTTACAAATTTTCATGTCAACAACTGATGCACCCAAAGGGCAGTCTTAAAGAAATAAATAACTAAATCAAAAATAAAAATGATGAATCCTTACCTGAGAGTCAACACTCGGACCAGCCTCTGTTGGTGCGCCGTCTGACTGAGCACGTTCGCTCTTTTCCTTTTTCTTCCGTTGCCAGTGAGCTTCCGCCTTGCGCATCTCATCCAGCGACACATTGTTCTCCCTCACTCTCTTTCTCAGTTCCTTGAGCTGGTAAGTTGTCAAGGGTGTAATAGACAACAGCTGCAACAGACCAACAGTGACACTGTATCAATATTTCATTTCCACATCATATAAAAAGGGTTCTTTTCCACATCATTTTGAAACGCTCTTTTACAGGTGCAAACCTTACTGCAATTTATTTATGAACATACAAAGCAAGCACAGTCCATTTCTCATTGATATTTTAAGGCATGAACATTATATATACTTTGTTTAAATATCAATCCAATTACTGAAACAAAAAAAAACCCCAAAAGAAACATTCAATTTCATTTACAAATTGCACCATAGACTGCTTTTCTGTGGCTTTTTTTTTTGCACACTGTCACAAACATGTTTAAAAATTTTGTTTAGTGATGTTCACTGCGAAAGCTTATCAACCACTCAACACACATTCTTTTATCATGCTGTCTTAAAACCGCAGTGTAACAAAACTGAATCTGCTACTTGAAAATCAGTTAAAAAACAATATTGCCAATCATGGAATGATCTGAAACAAGAGTTTTGAAAACTGGATTTCCAGATTATCCAGACACACACCCAACAGACTGCAGATAAGGTCTGAAATTACATAAAAAAAAAAGAAAAAGAAAATCCAAACAGCTTACCTCTGGAGGGGGCACGGCATTTGGGGATACCTTGTCCTCTGGTTCTACAGAATGAGCCAAAAACTTTCCAACCAGTTCCAGGTTTCCTCCCCATATATGCATCAGGTGGACAGCGACCCGAGCTGCTCTTCTTCGGAAATAGCCGTGAGGACGGTATCTGGTACTTGCTGTTGGCGGGGGATCCTGTTGACATGGGACACAACAGAGCACCTTTGCTTGATGAGTTCAGGAAACAAAGCATACTTGCCTTTGGAAACGGGATACCGCAAAGTGCACTTACCTGTGGAAATAGGATACAACAGAGCACACTTTTTTTCACTGTCCCATCAGTTGCACCACTTTAGTGTCGTTACTCCCACACTGCTCATTTCAACACGCTGCTACACCTGGGTTCATCTGTCACAGTACTAGTGTCAGCAGTCCACAGGGAACCATTGATGTTAGGTCACCAGGAGGCCAATTACCAGATGAGACCTTGCCCTGCTGCTGAGTCACTTTGGAAGTGCTCAGTAGTGCCTGTTCTGATTTAACATACTCAGGACATAACCTACCAAACCCCCTGCTGATGACAATAATAGCTTAGCTGCGGAGCAAGACTGAGTGATCATCTCCACCAGGAACAGCCTGTGGAAATAGGACACATCATAGCACACCTACTTGTGGAAATAGGATACCACAAAGCACACTTACCTGTGGAAATTGGATGCAACAAAGCACACTTGCCTGTGGAAATGGGAAAACACAAAGCACACTTGCCTGTGGAAATGGGATACCACAAAGCACACTTACCTGTGGAAATGGGATACCACAAAGCACACTTGCCTGTGGAAATGGGAAAACACAAAGCACATTTGCCTGTGGAAATGGGATACCACAAAGCACACTTACCTGTGGAAATGGGATAACACAAAGCACACTTGCCTGTGGAAATGGGATTCCACAAAGCACACTTGTCTGTGGGGATGGGATACAAAAAAGCACATTTGTCTGTGGAAATGGGATACCACAAAGCACACTGCTTGTCCAAATGGAATTCCATAAAACACATTTGCCTGTGGAAATGGGATTCCACAAAGCACACTTGCCTGTGGAAATGGGATTCCACAAAGCACACTTGCCAGTGGAATTGGGACACAACAAAACACACTTGCCAGTGGAAATGAATACTAACCGGAGCTACAACACTTGGATCAGTCGCTGTGTTTTGTGCCTTAAAGACTTGCATCTTTTCCCTCCGTTTCCGCTGCCAGTAATCTTCTGCCTTTCGCATCTCTTCCAGTGACACTTTCTCCTTGACTTTCTTTGCCAGTCTCTGGAGCTGAGTATCTGTCAGGGGTGCAAAACACAGCAGCTGCAACAGACCATAAAAAACGCCGTAATCAACTTTCACTTCATCTAACATCTTTTAACACTGGATTGACGGACATCCAGAAATATATTCCTGCAGACAGGATTGATAAAAACAACAACAAAAACAAAACCAAAACACTGACGGAATGATATGGACACTTATATGGTGCCTACCCTTGGTCAAAGACAATGCTCTAGGTGCTATACATTATACAGAGTCTAGCACAACAGACTTCATACCTCTGTAGAGCCGAATGAGAACTGGCTCTGGGTGCTCAAACATTTCCTGCGTCACTCAATCGAGCTTTAGTCTTGCACACACACACACACACAACACATAAAACATATATCAAAGTTGAATCTGCAATATTTTGCCAGGGACAAACTCTCTTATTTCCCAAGGGTTCCTTTCATGTGCAAAAGTGCATGCTACACAGGGGACCTGTTTTTTTTTGTCTCATGCACCAAGACCGCCACTCAAGGTCTAGAGGAGGGGGGGGAAAATTAAGTGTGGAATTCAACCCCATAAACTCAAGATTCTCTCGCATTCCTTGGCAGACATAACCACTAGGCCACCACCCCACATGAAAAAAAAAAATTCACACTGCTTACCTTTGGAGGGGGCATGGCTGGTGGGGGCCTCATGTTCTCAGGCAGTAAGGAGTGGGCCAACACCTTTCCAACCCGATGGAGGTTTCCTCCCCATATATGCATAAGATGGACAGCGACCCGAGCTGCTCTCCTTCGGAAATAGCCGTGGGAACGGAACTTGGTACTTGTCCCTGGGTCGCCAGGAGCACCTGGTGCGTAGAAATACCACTCTGGAGGATAGGGGCCCTCCAACATCTGGTTGGGGACAAAGAGACAGAGGTCCTTTTACCTCCCCTGTTTTTTTGTTTTTGTTTTCTGTTTCTTGATAGAGATACATTCTCCCTGTTTCAGTTTCTCAAAGAAGTGTCACTGCATTCAGACAAATCCATATATGTGACACCACATCTGCAAGGTAGATGCCTGACCAGCAGCACAACCCAACGCACTTGTCTGGCCTTGTGTGCAAGCGTATCTGTGCATCTACCAGAGTGGACTTCTTCTACAGAATTTTGCCAGAGGACAATACTTATGTTGGCTTGGGTTCTTTTTCAGTGCACCGAGTGCATGCTGCACACGGTGCCTCCTTTTATCATCTCATCTGAATGACTAGATTCTCAGTTTGATTTTTCAGTCAAATTTGGAAGAAACAGTGAAACCAGGGTTTAAAGTTTGACCCTCACAGACACTATTGACAGATAAGTGTCTTATCCATTCTACCACTTTCCTCCTTATAACTACCATTGTGATCAAGAGAACGCTATAGATTTCATTCTTCTTTGAAAGAAAACCACTCCCTGTCTCACTGTTTAATGGTTCTACAGAATAATGCACTTAGGAAACATCTAACAAGAATGAGTCTTGGTGCATCACCATAAAAACGCCATGTAAACAGTTTTTGCAAAATAAACAGAAATGTTTGGACTGTCCTTTCTCTGAGGGGGTATATAAATCTGAAATTCATTTCATGTTAATTTGCTCCAGATACCAACAGGTTAGAGAGCAGTTTATACTTCCAACATTTATTTTATACACAGCCTTTTATGTTTAGATGTGTCACTGCTGTTTAATGTAAAACACTCAATGAAAATCGCTAATTACATAAATACAGACAAGATCAGACAAGATCGTGCAACATGCTGGGATAGTGTGCCTCAATAACTGGTATGTGATATGAATGAAAGCTGTTCTCTTACATTTGACTGTCATCCCCATCTGACTGTTTCCTTTGACACAGGCTGATGGCCCGGTTCAATACACTGTTGGTCTTGTCTTGTCAGCATGTCAATAAGCTGATGTTACATAACTAGTCACAACAGATTATTTGTCTACTCATGACCATGACCTTGATTTTGATACCACAGACTTGAAAAAAAGACAAAAAGAAAACAAGGGCACACTTGCCTGGGGGATCGGGGCACCAAGGCCATCTTCGTCGCTGTCATTTCCAGCAGTAGCTGATGCATCTCTGGCACCAGAAGATGGCTTGCTGGTCCTTGACCAGACATAGGCATTCTTCGACCCTGGCGCTGCCTGGGCCGCACTGCCAGAGACAGTGCCTGTTGCAGGAGCAGCACCAGTCCTCGCAGGTGCCTGTTGTTTAGGCATGTTGCCTGGACCAGAGAATGACATGTGCAGGAGGCTCGGGATGCCAGGAAAGGGGGGCGCTGGGGGCAAGGGACCTCTCCCTGCCATGCGGTCTTCGTACTCTCGCCTTTTCCGCAGGTTTCTGCGGATGTCGGATGGCGAAAGTTTTTTCTTCTTCTTGGGTTCGTCTGAAGTGGGACTGGCCTCCTCCTCTTCTTCTTCAATGTCCATTAATGTCTGAATGGCTTCTGTAACACATATATTTGCATATGTGTATACATATCTAAACTGCAAATTTTTTGCAGACACACAGTGTTGACACACAACTGACAGAGCTAGAGGAATCTGGAGAACAGTTCTTGTGTGCAGTACCCCAATGACTCTTCAGCGACTGAAGGGAGAAGAAAAGGAGCAGAGAAGAAGATATAAATTATTCTAAAAAATGTCCTATTAAGTATTATTTGAACAAATAACATACATACACACACTCTAACATGAAGAAGATACAAATTATTCTAAAAAAAAAAGAAATGTCCTATTAAGTATTATAGGAACATACAAACAAATACACACCCAAACAACAAAAGCCACTGCCATAATTCACCAAAACAGAACAGTCAGGCTGTCAAATGAAAATTAAAAAAAAACCAAAAACATAATGCAAAACAAAATCTCACCACAGATGAACACATAATCTGATTCAAAGTACTGAGTGTTTGTCAACACAGAAAGGGTGTAAATACAATGAAATGAATATAAACTGTCACAACCCAGCCATAAACAAAGCCCACACCTGTCTGAGGCACGTCAGTTTTCATGTGGATGGGCTGGCCATCAATCTGCAGGCCAGTCACACAGGCTGTGTGGAGAACTGCCATCTTGGAAGAATTAAAGTTCAGCAAGGCTGACCTGAAAACAGACACATGTACTACTAGTGTCACCTCCATGGCTTGGCTGATAAATGACAGATCCAGGCTTAGTTATCAGGGCTCCCCTCCATGTGTGTGTGTGTGTGTGTGTGTGTGTGTGTGTGTGTGTGTGTGTGTGTGTGTGTGTGCGCACATAAAAAAAGCCATATGCATGCATGTGTGTGTGTGGTCTGAACAGTATAGTGCATTTACAATAAACTACCTGTAAATGGCCATATCTAGAACATATCTAGTTATCCACCCTCCATTTTTCTTTTTTTTTTTTTTTTTTTTTTTTTGTTACAAAAATTGCATTGGGTAAAATACCTTGTAAATGCCTACTCCCTTCTTTGAAAAAAGAAAAAAAAAAAGAAGCAAAATTACCATGAACTAATGATAATTCAGTTTCCTATTTGTAGTTGTGTTGTTTCACAAATCAGTGCGAATGTACATCTAGAGATAAAGAACAGAACACCTGTTTGAGATGTTGATTTGTCATTGAAATACATATTCTGGCATGAAAATGGCTAAGGCTCAAAAAGAGTTAAAAAAAAAAAAAAGGGGGGGGGGGGGGGAGCCAGAGGTCTAGGGGTCAGAAGTTGAAGAGGTTGCAGCATATCAGAACCATAATGGGCATAAAAATGAATGTAAGTTTGTACAAGCCCCCCTGAAATTAAAAGGGGAGCATTTCAAAATCTGATATGTAACTTACCTTGTGTCATACTACAGCCAACTGTTTCCTCTTTTTCTTTTGGTGGACATGTTTTTATTTCTAAAAATTGTTTAAAAAAAAAAAAAAAAAAAAGAGAAAAAAAAAAAGAAAGAAAAAGAATGCTCACAGAAAAGAGGAAGTTTTCATGCCTGTTGACAGTCACTTGAAAGGTAGAACAACCAGTCTGGTTGGTCAGGATTTAATGCCCAAGCACAGCTCCTGTGTAGGCGTGAAAACACGCACATGCACTGGTGCCCGAGCTGTGCTCTGGTATTCGCACAATCATTTGTACACCACTGTATGTTTGATTGATTCTTGATTCAATCAGTTTACTTCGCCATGCCAAAATACATCATGTTTGGGCCAACCAGCACCTCTGAGCCCCTCTCGCCTAACCTGCCAACCTCTCAGACTCCAAAAAAGAAATCTTTCTTGGGGAGGAGTTGTAAGCCCACAATTTCTCACAATCCCACGATTTCTCTCACTTTCAGAGAAATTGTGGGATTACGAGAAATCGTGGTCGTTCCCCTCCCACGATTTCTCTCAATTGCGAGAAATCTTGGGGGGGCGCTCCCACGATTTCTCACTATGTGTGAGAAATTGTGGGAAGTCCCCTTTTTTTAATTAAAAAGATTTCCTTTGTCATTGGAATTGGGTTCTTGTCTTTTACCAATGCAAATCTTAAGAGAAAAACGAGAGATAGAAAAAGAAATGAGAAATGGGAGCAACGAAAACAACGGTCAAGATAATGACATTGGCGTTAGCGAATACATCAACAATAGACGTTGAAGGTGATGACACAGTACTGGTTTAAAAAAATGTGTATATGAATGAGTGATTGAGTTGGTGAGTGGGTGAATGAGTGGGTGAATGAGGGAGTGTGTGTGTGTGTGTGTGTGTGTGTGTGTGTGTGTTTCCTTTTCTGTATTTACTTGGCTGGTTGGTTTGTTCTTTTCTTTCACTTTGTTTTTCAGAATATTTTCATGTTCTGAGTGTCTTCTATGAAACTGAGAATTTATTTTCAGTGCAATCTTACATGCAAAAACATGCTGACACAAACAGATGAACAAATGAGCAAGCATGAAATAAAGAACATTCTAATAAATATGACAGAAAAGTTTGCATCACAACAAACAACAAAACTATTTGGTCCAGTTTTCACACTCCCATCATGAGGATGAAGCATTGTGAAACATCTTTTTTATCTATCACATTTATGTAGCGTTGAATCATTTTGATGTTATTACCTGTTACATTCCTCGGGAAAGATATGACTGAAGTCTCATTACATTACATCATGTCATTTTTTTTTTTTCATCATATCATACTATACCATATAATCAATGTTACATTATATTATGTTATGATATGTTATACTGTATCATATTTTATTTCTGTTTGAGTTAAGTACATTGCCTTAATTTCATTGTCTGCTATTGATTCCAATGTTGAATTTGAAGTCAGTGCATTGCAGTGATCCATCTTATGTGAAATTCAATAAATAGATGTATTTCAGTGTCATTACTGTTGATGTCTTCAAGAATGTCACTGTCGTTAACATTATCGTCATTGTCGTCACCCCCCTCTTTCCCTTTTCTTTTTATCTCTGATTTTTCTCCTAGATATGCACTGGGGAAAGACAACAACCCAACTCTGATGACAAAAGAAATCTTTTTTTGTTAAAATAAAGGGGACACATTGTGAGAGAAAAAGTGGGAGGGGAACGACCATGATTTCTCGCAATCCGATTTCTCTCAAAGTGAGAGAAATCGTGGGATTGTGAGAAATGGTAGGCTGACAGGGGTGGAGGGGATGAAGAGGTTGGAGAGGCTGCATGGTGTAAGCATTTTTCATATTAAGACAAGCAAACTCTTCATTTCCTGAAAACAGACAGGATGTGTGGAGGAATGAAGAGGGGGGCGGGGGGGGGGAAGAGAGGGAGTATACAGTAAAAGATACAGGGCAAGAAAAGAGGTTGTAATTGTTGGCAGATGAGTTTTAGGGAAGTTAAACACATGGTACTTAAGATCAAGCTCTTTTCTTTCAATGCACTGACATATTACTGTTGAGCTTGTCCATGAAGGAGCTAACACGGCTGGTATTAGGTAAGGCTACTGATGCAAAATCAGTCCCAGCCAGCTTTGGCTTCTTCATGTAGGAAAGCCATTTTTGGCTGTGAAATCAACTTTATAGAGGTATAGATGTCTGCTCCACTCAACAGGTGAGACTCACCTGGGTTCCTCTTCCACCATCTGACCACTCAGGCTAAAGGGGAACAAGACTCGGATAAACGCCCAGTCGACGTTTCTTGGAAGGTTGTGCAAGCTAAGAGCACCTGCCTTTTCAGTGCCGCTTTCTGAAATTCAACCACAATCTTTCTCAGCAGAAATCAACAGTGAAAGGGAGGGTGGTGGTGGTGGTGGTGGTGGGGGGGGGGGGGGGGGGGGGCATGGGGGCTCAACATACAATTTTTAGCCCAACCCCTTTATTTGCAAATAAACAAATACTGCTGTCTGCAAACACAGTGGATCAACTTTAATTGAAATAAAGTTAACAACTGGACGTGCAGCTTAATTTTGTACTGCTGAGAACCTTTTCCCCTTTTTGTTTTATTAATTTGTTTATCTATTATCATCATCTTTTTTTATTTATTTTTTTTTAAACAAACAATTCCTGATCAGGGCAAATGAATCAAACTGCATCGAAAGAGATCTTAGTGAGTCTTGTTACCAAAGGTAAAGGACTTTTCACTGAACTTAAAAAAACACACTGTATACACACACACAAAAAAGCAAAAGTACAAACCCAGCAGACAAAAAAATTGACCTCACATTCATGACTTACAACTGTGCTATTTCAAAGGTTGATTATCAAATGATATTGCTAGGAAACTACAAATATAACACAATCTCACCAGTTGCTGTGCTTTTGCGATTTGCATGCTGACGAATGGGCTTGTTTTTCACTTTGAAAGAGGCTGCAATGAACACAGAAATAAATAAGCCAAAGAATCTATATTAATACACACACACACACACACACACACATATATATATAAAATCTTAACAGTTAATCTGCGCATAAATAATACCCTGCAGATATATATATATATATATATATATATATATATATATATATATATATATATATATATATATATATATATATATATATATATATATATATATATATATATAAGTAAAATGCACAAAAGCAAAGATTTAATGTATCAAGCTATGACTAGTAATGTTGTATGTTCCCCCTGTGATTAAGTGCAGTACACTCAGAGTGAGTCAGTCTTAATGTCGACTCCAACATCAGGTGAAACTGCTGATTGGAATAACCATCCACGAAGTGGGAGAAAGATATCTGTCTATCACTGCACTGACACAATCAGAACAACAAATACACTAAAACGGGCAGTCAGAAACCAGAAAGCCAATTTGTAATTTTATGCCATATAGTATAATTTTAGTAATTACACTAATTATAGTCACTACATTCTGAATGCCAGCTTGGCGTTCTAGTGATACTAGTTTCTGAATGAAGCAGGAAGCTGTTCATGTCTCACACATGTTTCAGTATACATACACACGCAAATGCACACACACACACACACACACACAGAATACACTCATACACAGAACGCATTCACACACGCTCACACACATTCACCACATACTTTATAATTACAGTTATTGAAGACACTGAACTAAAGAAAGACAACAAAAAAACCCATACAACATACATACACATATCACTAATTTCACTTATTCTTTATAGTTTGAAGACATTGAACTAAAGAAAGAACAAAAAAACATACAACTTACATACACATATGTATGCATGCGCACACACACACACACGCACACACTCACACAGATAGACACATAACAACCTGACACACAACACACTCACACATTCAGAATGATATTGCCTACACTTTCTAACCTGTACGAAGGATGGTGGGGTAGAAAAACAGCTCTCCCTCATCGGCCCCCTCCTTAGCTTTCCGCTGCTCAACTGTGACCGACAGCACCTCAGCCCTGAAGTTCTGCATCAACACTCCCCTCACAACACCTCTCACATTCTTGGACTTGGCCATCAATTCCAAACAGCTGCAAAGGATGACAAGCATGATGTGTGAAAAAAAGAACCCAAAATAGTGAAAGGAAAGAAAAAGATTTATTGGTCAGTCAGCTTGTGAATGTTTTCAGTTCTGGAGATGCAACAAACATCATTTCCTTTAAAAAAACACAAGTCATGCTGTTCTCAGTGTTTTACAATTCTGCTTAAGAAAAGCATGAACTTTTTCTGAATTTGTGAGTATAATCTACAGGCAGTATGTCACATATGCACAAAAAGAAAGATCTGATGAATTTACTATACAGCTAATTTACTGTTCTGACTCAGATTACTTCAATTGTTCAAAGCGAGCAGTAATCTGCACCAGCTTCTCTCATGAAAGCATCTATGAAAGTTGTAAACTTAAAAAAACACCCATAGCTCTGTTGTTGTTCTTGTAAAGAATCAAATGTACTAATTCCATTTTAAGTATAAATAAAACTGTTCTGCATCAAGTCACACTGTTTGCAGCATTATCATATTACTTTATTTTGATATATAAGCATGACAGAATGAGAATGGACCAATGTTAGAACACGTTTCTTAGGGTTGTCATACTATATCAAATCTCTCTCTCTCTCTCTCTCTCTCTATATATATATATATATGAGTAGATGTTATGCCTGACTGATGTTTTTTACCATTCTAACAAAAACAACAACAAAAAACAAACAAACCCCAAATGTGTGATACTGTCACTGTGTCAGATTAACTTCTAAGACTATAGTCCTTGGCATGACTATGCTCTCATTTGCCTGAAATTTACATTCTGTTTCAAAACAGACAATGAAAGCATAATAATTCAA
>NC_134876.1:4373130-4383130 GCF_041734735.1 Babylonia areolata | reverse complement strand
TAGTAGTAGTAGTAGTAGTAGTAGTAGTAGTAGTCTGTTATACGTATCCGAAACAATGTCAGTCACTTTTGAAGGTAAATATTTCCATCACATGTTTGGCACTGCCATGGGTACACCCATATGGCACCTACAGTTGCAAAACTGATCATGAGCTGTCTAAAGAAATTGCCTGCTGACTGCTAATTTCATTCCAGTTCATGAGAATTTGTGGAAGAGATTAAGTTTGACGTTTATGATGGACCAAGACTTCAGAAGATCTGTAGACCTTTTCTGAATTCACCATATCAAAATCACAATCAGATCTTCCACCACTGACATATTCCTTTTCTTGACATCCTGATCAAGCTGAAAGATGGTTTCTTCCAAGTTGATCTCTACAGCAAACCAGTTGATGCTCATGCCTATCTTCCGTGTTTTTATTATCTTTACCGTGGCTCCCTTTCTTCTCACCCCGGAATATAATCAACAATAATCTGCCTTACAGTCTTTGCATCAGACTACGTCGCCTGTGATCCAGTCCCGAGACCTTGGAATCCCACTGCAAAGAACCCAAGATGTAGCTAAAGGAAAGAGGCTAGAGGCCTACAACTCATCCATGGTTGCCAACGTGCACATTCTTGAAAGTCTGCCAATTGCCCTAGATCTATCCCAGTGACTTCAGTACCAGTCTAGAAAGAAGAACAGCAACAGATCTCTAGTGCCTTTTATGATCACACATCACCCAGCAATCCTTCTCTCTGTAGATGGATCAACGGGCTTTCACATGCAGTGTTACATGAGACTCACCAGCCAACACATAAATTCAGCAGTTCTGTGTTCTGTATTTGTTATTATAAAGCTTCTGGTTTAAAAAAAAAAGAAAAGAAAAAAAAAGAAAAAAAAGTAAGTCCTAACGGCAGATTCGAACTCCGCGTTTTCGGGTGAGAAAACCCATTCCACTATTGTGGCTCCTTAATTGACGTTCAAAAATATAATATTTAAACATGCTTTTTTAAAGGGCGATAAATCGATTGCGGTATTCGCAGTGAGAACGCTGTTTAAATCACATTATTCTGGTGTATCTTGAGCATTCAAAAAATCTTTAAGGGCAATCAAAAATTATTTTTAAGTCCACGGCAAAGGAGACGTGGCTATCGCCGCAATCACACAGCAACGTTTTCTCTGGATCTAGATAGATGTACAAGTTTCAGTTAGTTACACCCAGTTGACACAGTCGATTCAATTTCTCTTTTATGTTCATTCTAGTTTTATAGTTTTAAAGTTGATATGAAAATTGAGTATTTTGTTAAACTAATAACACGTAGGGCCAAGTACAAGTACTTCTAAACGTCTTATGAAGTGAAAAGGACTTCATTTTGAGAAAAGTTAAGACTGGAAATTTTTTTACGTTTCATCAATTCAAGGGTATTAACTCACATGGTTTATTATTTTTAACTGTGAATTCCAACTGATTCTGTGGATATTTTTATGGCAGTTTGGGGCATAATCCTGTAAGTGATGAGGCGTTCGCAAATCCTTCTCTGAATAAATATTTAACAGTCTCCTTCTCCAACTTTCCATCACATATTATCGTGTATTGTCGATTGAATATAGGATTGAACGGGCAGGTCAACAACTTGAAACAAAATGGCGTCGTTCGCGTTCGCGAAAAATATGAGCACGCGCTTTGAATGTGTATAAATATGTGTACGCAATTGATTTTTGCCCATGACCTTCAGGGCTCAGCCAATAGATCTGTAAAGTCCACTCGTCCTATTGATTTTAGTATTTTCCGAAAGAGACCACTTGGGCGAATGAACATAGTGAAAGCCCTGTACACTGAAAGTAAAACACACAAGCTTTTTAGGTATTGAGTATAATTTCAAAATGTAATGTTTAAGATGAGAAAGATCAGTTTAAAGCAAATTAAGTCCCCTAGCATTAATTACAGATTAATTTCCCTTTTTTACTATCTGCACCAAAACGTTTGCAAAATAAATATAACTTCCATGCTTAGCAAAAGAAGTTCCTGTTTGAACAAAAAATGATAACAATGACTGCTCTTGTTGTTGTGTCAAATATCAGATCAAAGTGCCAAGTTTAGAGAATAATAATAATAAAAAAACAAAAACCCAAAAAACCAAAACAGTAAATGCAGTTTGCATATAATTTGGCTTCTTAAAAAAAAAAAAAAAGAAAAAAAAAAAAAGTGCCCATCCCAGAGGTGCAATATTGTTTTAAACAAGATGACTGGAAAGAACGGACTTTTTCCTATTTTTATGCCTAATTTGGGGTCAACTGACAAAGTACTTGCAGAGAAAATGGCAATGTTGAAGTTTACCACGGACACACACACACACACACACACACACAACCGAACACCAGGTTAAAACATAGACTCACTTTGTTTACACAAGTGAGTCAAAAAAGAAGAAAGAAGAAAAAAAAAAAAAAAAAGGTTGAGCGGAGGGGGAGAGGGGGAGCCGGGGGGAGGGGTGTGTGTGTGTGAAGGGGGTGGGCGTTGGGGGGATGGGCTGACAGGGAGGCGACGAGGATATGGACAGATGGGCACATAAAATTATTGCAGGGGATGGAGGAAATTAGGGGGAGGGGAGGGGAGGGGAGGGGTGTGTGTGTGCGTGCGTGTGTGTGTGTGTGCGTGAGAGAGATGTCAGTGGGGAAGCTGCCAGAAAAAAAAAAAAAGTGGCGGGAGGTTAATTACGGTTTGTAAAATGTGAAATTATATAGAAAAGAGAACGTAGACATAGCCAGACTACATGAAGGGGGCAGAGAGAGAGAGAGAGAGAGAGAGAGAGGAGGGGCGGAGGGGGGGGGGGGGAGAACAGAGTTCCCTTTTTTTCTTTCCGCCAACAGTGAGTGGAATGACGTCAAAGGGCAAGAAAAAAAAGTGACGTCATAAATATCCCAGGAAGTCGACACGACGGTCTACGACAAGACTTCAATGTAATGAACGCTTCTCATGGACTCCTTTTTCTGTTGTCAGCTGGTAGGTAAGATGTCCGTTCAGGTGAGATTCTGATGACAATTATATCATAATTATTTTCAAACCTAATTCTTGACCAGAGGAGTCGATTACACGTCACATGCCAGTTTTGGTATGCTTGCATTACAAAACGCACGAAGAATTTCGTTACTTTAAGTCCCAGAATTTGGACACTTAACTAAAATATAAAAATACTGTGTCTACTAAGTAGGCTACGTATACGTTGTCTACTAAATAGGCTTATTTATGACAATGCTAATATTTCAATGGAGCAGTTTTTGTGAAGAAAAAGTTAAACGTTTTGTGCATTGTTAAATGGCTGTGTTGGGGAATGATGGGTAAGTCTAAACTATGGAAGTAACGCTATTTGAATGGTTTTCCGTTTTACCAGGAAATTCTCTCTCTCTCTCTCTCTCTCTCTCTCTCTCTCTCTCTCTCTCTCACACACACACCACACCCACACGCACAGTTTTGAACTTATTTACATTGTAATTAGTTCCCGCTCCTATATAGCCATGATATGGATTTTTATGGTCTAAAATCACACTTTCTGAATAAACGTTAAACCGAAGAACACACACACACACACACACACACACACACACACACACACACACACACACCAATTAGTTCTCGACTGGAAATAGAATATTTATAGATGGCTCGAAAGAGCTCGTCTCCAGTTTTAGTTTAATGAGGTATCAAAGCGTGTATAGACTGACCCATATAGATGTACGCTACACCGCATCTACTTTCATTAAAACAACAACAGCAGCAGCAAGAACAACAACAACAACAACAACAACAAAACAAACACTAAACAAAAACAAAAACAAAAGAAAACAGATGCCTCACTCACAAACCCAACGCGCTGGTAAAGCCTTGAACCACTTCAGCTCGATCTTGAGTGGGTTATGTGCTTTAATCAGTAAATAGCCTAATTACGTTCCGACTTCATTAGTCGACTGGAAATGCCGACTGACGTAGCCCCCCACTGCCCACCCCACCCCCCGTTTTTTTTTTTTCCTTAAGAAAGAAAGAAAAAAAGAGAGATGTAAGTTAGTGCACACATTAGTTTAAAAAGAATCGATACTGTGTAGGTAATGATTATGATGTATTTTCTGCTTCTTAATAAGTCTAATTTCTTTCTCTTTTTCACTTTTCTTTAAAAAAAAGAAGAAAAAAAAGAAAAGAAAAAAAAAGATGTTAGTTAGTGCAGACACTAGTTTAAAAAGAATCGATACTGTGTAGGTAATGATTGTGATATCTTTTCTGCTTCTTAATAAGTCTAATTTCTGTCTCTTTTTCACTTTTTTTTCTTTTTTCTTTTTTCTTTCTTTCTTTCTCCGGTCCATCTCCGCCCCCATCACCCGCCACTCCCACCCCCCCACCCCCACCCTGTTTTTTTTTTTTTTTTTTTTTTTTGTTGTTGCTCGTGTCACATTTTATTCCTATGTTTCTTTCGTTTCCTTTTTGCTCGTGTTTTTAACTGGCTCCTAATAGTATGCATTTTTCAACAGAAAGTGGGATCCAGTTCTGATTTTTGCTCGTCTTATTTCTGTTCTTTTCCATTTCCTCTCCCACTATTCCTCCCCCCCCCCTCCCCCACCACTTTTTTTTCTCTCTTGAACTTTAATTCATCATTGGATTTGATTTGTTTTATTTTATTTTATTTTTCTTGTTCCTTTTTTTTTTTTTTTGCGGGTGGATGCAGACTTTCCTTCTTGTCATAAAGTTGACTTTATTCGTATTTCTTTTCCTTTTTACAAAGCCAAAGGGGATTGCTTTTTTCTTTTCTTTTTCTTTTTTTGTGTCCGACTTTTAGTTTATCACGCGAATCTTCGGGCGTTTTTTTAATTATTTTTTTTAAACAAAATTGGTTGGTTATTGTATTCTTCCTCTTCTTCACTTTTAATTTCCTTCTTAGACTGTTAAAAAAACAAACAGTGGCGGATATCTGACATACAAGCAGATGAGGAAGCGAGTGAGTGAGTGATTGAGTGAGTGAGTGTGTGTTTGTGTGTGTGTGTGTGTGTGTGTGTGTGTGTGTGTGTGTGTGTGTGAGCTTTCTGGTGCAAAACACAGGTGAGCAATAGGAAGATTACATGCATCATTAAAAACAACAACCGAAGGAGGCTTTTCGTTAAGCCAGAGAGGTAGGGGTAGGAAGAAACGCACACACACACACACACACACACACACACACACACACACAGAGCACAAGACAAAATCTTTATTAACGAGGGTTAAACTAAGAATGTGCAAGGCAAAAAAGAAGAAGAAGAAAAGAAAAAAAAGTGTGGGTGGGGGCTTGGGGTTTACGATCTATATCTATTATATATAGAGACAGAGGGAAATGACAAGAGAGAGGGAGAGGGAGAGAGAGAGCTATGTAGACACACTCACTCACTCACACACACACACACACACACACACACACACACACACACACAGAGGCACACACACACACTCTCTTGCACATTGCATTTCCATATGACAGTCATGTCCGACTATAACCATCAGAACAGCAGAGGAGGTAACTGCTGTTTCGACTATCTGGGCTAGGATTTAATTATAGTGGAGAGTGAGTGGTCTTGCCCAGGTTACACCTCCATGCACTCTCTCGGCCATGAGGGTTTTAGGACAGTCGGCGCTGGGATGGTTCCAGAAAGGTAACTAGCTCCCAAGGCTGCAGCACTAAAAGCCAGTGCAATCTTGCCTCCAAGATTGAGAGTCATAGTCCTTCACAAAAGACTAAGCTGTAAATAACCGCAATGGAAAATATCATTGATCATACAACTCTCACTTTGCTGTTGGCCCAACTGTAAGCTGAGGTCAATCTGTGATATAAGCTGAGCGTTGGCATTACAGGCCTAACAGTGACAAATAACAGCTATCGTTTATAAGCCAGTGAATAACTGATAAATTTGTCTTCTTTTGGCTGAAACGTCGTCCATTTTTTAACAAGTGAATTTAGAGGTTGGTTCCTAAATCTAGATGTCGAAGGTAATGTGTGTCTAGTTATTGTCAGGTGGGCTGCTGTGTGGTGTCGTTTGTTTTGCTTTATTCATTACGATTATTATTCCTTTGTTGGATTAAGTAGGTATTACACGTAAATAATGAAGGCCTAGCCTTGTTATTTCTATTATTTATTATTTCGTTTGTTTGTCCCCCTGCCTCCCCCGCCCCCATCCCCTCCCCTCAATGATTTCTTCTGGGTTTGTAGAATGAAGTGTGTCTTGAAAGACCATGTATGAATTGGGTATCACACGTAAGCCTTGAAGGCATTGCTTAACACACACACACACACACACACACACACACACACACACACACATATATATATATATATATTCATTTTTAACATTTTATTTTGCAGGTTGGAAAGTTCCACGACCATGAAGTCCTTGTTCACCAAAATTCGCCAGATAGGATCCACCGGGGTTTGCATACCAAACGCAAGCAATCTGTCTCCTCGGTTTCAGCTAGGCTGTCACTACGAAATATTTTCACTTGAACACTTTTCTGCCTTCCTCTCCTTCCTGCCTCCCTCCCTCCCCATACCGCCTTTACCCCCACCCCCTTCACTCCACCCCACATCCCCCACATCTCTGTTGTCGCTTGCTCTGTCTGTCTGCATGTGTGTTTATTTCTATGTCTCTGTCTCCGTTTTTCTCGTCTCTCCCTCTTCCCTCTTTCGCGTTCTGGGTTGAGTTTTGTCTCTGTGCACTTGTTTCTGTCTCCTTTCTTCTTCTTCTTCTACTTCTTCTTCTTCTTTTTTTCTTCTTTCTCTCTGCCCCAACCTCAACCCCCTCTTTTCCGGTTCCCAGTATCGTTCATCTCCCTCTACCATCTACCCACCACACTGTTCCTGTTTCTATGTCTCTCTTCCCCTTTCTATTACAAACTCCATCATCTGTGTTGTCTCTCCCTTCCCCTCCATGCATATCTTCCTCTTCCTCTCCCCTCACCGTCCCACGCCCCCCCCCCCCCCCTCGTCCATAACTCCCCTTTCGTGGTCATATTCAAGACAAAATTAGGCAAGTTACTCTTGACATGGTAGGACCCACAGTTACAGTTTAGCATGAAGGTTACTCAAGACATGCGCGGTGCACTTAGGCAACTCGGAGTTTCCCTTCTGTGCATACTTTTTAACTTCTTTCGGCACTGCAGTTTCTTCCGTTCTTTGCCTTTGTTCAAAGTGACGGCAAACTTCGAGTCTTGGGGAAAAAATAAAGAATGGGTAACTAGGGGTGGTGGAAGAGCACCAAACCTATTTTGCACGTCGTAAGTTGTGTTCCACTTCTTGTAGATTGCCTCACATATGCCCTTGTCCAAAACGAAATTTGTTGGTGAGCTCAACGTCAACGAAACTATCGAGCGGGTTTTATCTGTCCATAGAAACTACGGTCTCTCCGTAAAGCACGACTATTTTCCGTCAGCGTAAA
Source organism: Babylonia areolata (assembly GCF_041734735.1). Lineage (NCBI taxonomy): Eukaryota > Metazoa > Mollusca > Gastropoda > Neogastropoda > Buccinidae > Babylonia > Babylonia areolata. The sequence goes on along the minus strand of NC_134876.1, from coordinate 4,375,699 downwards.
CAACGCAACAAAAAGTTCCGCCATGTTTACCTCTGCTTCGTGGGCAGTCACACTTGGCAGGTAGTAAGGGCAAATTTACCTTTGGGTTTGAAGACCCGCGGGTAGATTCAAGTGTCCTGAGTACCGGATACTGCTTACCCTTGGGCAGTTTGCCTTGCCTCATGTAGATTTACCCGCACGGTACACCTTTACCCACAGGCACAACGGTCTCTTGAATACGGCCCTAATTTGATTCATGAAAGCAATTCAGGCTTTGTACCAGGTGGGTAATCATACAGGGGAACAAGTAATAATAATTATGATTGATTACCTAGAAGTAAACAAAACAAAACAAACTTGCCAGGATTATTGATTTCAATTAACCTTGAAAAAGCATTTGATTCTGTCGACTGTACGTTCATGCATAAAATTCTTCAAGTATTTGGGTTTGGGGCAGGAATACAAAGATGGATATCCACCTTTCATATGAATAGAAAATCATCATGTAGCTGCGAATAGGAAAGCTCCCATCTTTTCTCTCTGTCTCTCTCTCTCTCTCTCTCTCTCTCTCTCTGTGTATGTCTCTGTCTCTCTCCCTCTCTCACCCCTTCTCTCTCTCTCTCTCTCTCTCTCTCTGTGTCTTGCCCATTTTCCAAGCCATATCTTTCCTATCTACCTCGTCTTGCCTTCTCATCACCGCCTCATTTCTTGTGTGTAGTCAGCGTCTTTATAGATCATTACGAGCCCCCACCCCACCCCCGCCCCCCTGCCACCCTGCCCCCTTTCCTCTCAATCCACCCCCCTCTGCTACCCTTCTCTATTCCCATACCCCACCCTTTCATCAACTCCCTGATTTTCGTTTTCCACTTTCTTTTTCTTCTTCTTCTCGCCTTCCTCCTCCTCCTCCTCCCTACATGGGGTGGGGTGGGGATGGGGTGGAGGAAGGTAGACAGAAAGGAGATAAGGGAAGATGTCTAGAAAGGGGTGCAGGGTCCCCCCCCCCCGGCCCCCTCCCCAGACCCCCTCCCCCACCTTCCTCCTGTTAGCCCACACTTTCTCGCAATCCCAGTCTCGCAATCCCAAGCTTTGTCTGTCAGCCCACACTTTCTCGAATTTCAACGCTTTCTCTCGTTGCCGTTCCCCTGCCACGTTTTCTGTCAGTTGCGAGAAATCGTGGTGGCCGGTCACAAGCTTTCTCGCTATGAGAAAGGACTATGTGAGAAGTCCCTCTTGATTTTGTTAAAAACATTTCCTTTGTCATCGGAGTTGCTTTCTTGTCTTTTCATAATATATGCATATACATGTTATGACGCAACGTAGCGTAACGTAACGCAACACATCACATGATATGATATGATATAATATAATATAGTATAATATAATAAAAAAAAAAAATGATGTGATGTGATGTGATGTTATATGATTACAGCGCCAAAGTCCTGTGAAAGTGACCCCATCACCTCACCTTTTGATTGTCATGCTGTCCTACTCCCGTACATCACTCATGCTGTTAACGATTCACTTCTGTCTGGTTGCTTTCCGTCTATTTTCAAACATGCTATTGTGCGTCTGCTTATAAAGACCAGAACAAGATGAACAGAACCATTTGAAAAATCATAGACCTATTTCAAATTTGTCCTTCCTTTCCAAAATAATTTTATTATAGAAAAAGTCGTCCTCTCCTAGCTTCTTAAATACCTGGAGCAAAATGATGTTTTCAACCACCATTAGTCTGTTAACCGAATCGGTTATGAATCGAAACCGCGTTGCTGATGATTGTAAACGACATTCTGTGTGGTTTTGACGACGACAAAAAATCGGTTCTTGCCCTTTAAGATCTTTTTGCAACATTTGATACCAATGATCATTGCCTTCTCCTTGAAAGACCCAAGCATTTCTTTGGTTTCCATGATCTTGCTCTTTCCTGGTTTCTGTCCTGCTTATCGAATCGAATCCAGACTGTAAATGGCAAACTCTCTGTTGAAACTCTGCAATCATCTGTTGTCCCACAGGGTTCGGTCCTTGGCCCTATTCTGTTTGTTTTGTAAGCTGCTCCACTGTCTGATGTAATAGACAGTCACAGTCACAGTCTCTGACACGAGAGCTTCGCTGACGACACTCAACTCTATCAATCGGCTTCTGTTGCTGAAACTGATCAACTGATGACGCGCAAGCAAAAGTGTCTAACAGGCTTGGTCTTGGATGACCTTAAACAATCTACAGCTAAATGATGAAAAGAGAGGTCTGTTGCTTGCCTGCCCCAAGAAATTTGTGTTACCCGTCTCTCCGTCATTCTCTTGTGGTGAACACACACTGGTATTCCAGTCCCCCAGTCACTGCGGAAGTTTTAGTGTCAGTCTTGACCACAGTCTGTCCCTTCATCAACAGACTTCTAACATTTGCTAATCAGCGTATCTTCAGTTGCGAAGAATCATTTCCATTCACCATTACATGTCTATTGAAAAAATCCAACAATGGCTTGTGCTAAAGTCTTAACTCCCGAGAGCAAGGTTTCGGTTGCACATGCGCACTAGAGCATGGGTCACATGTGGTGGTGAAAGGTTAGTAGATCGTCATATTTCTCTCCGTT
>NC_134876.1:4363130-4368130 GCF_041734735.1 Babylonia areolata | reverse complement strand
CAATAGATTTCTCGGTGTGAAATTCGGGATGCTCTCCCAAGGGACAGCGCGTCGCTACAATGAGAACGTCACCCATTAAATTTTGTTGTTGTATTTTTTCCTGCCTGCAGTTTCATTTGTTTTACTATTGAAGCTGTTATATTTCTGTATAAGTATTGTATTGTATTGTATTGTCACAACAGATTTCTCTGTGCGAATTTCGTGCTGCTCTCTCAAGGGACAGCGCCTCGCTACACTGAGAGCGCTACCCATTAGCCTATATATAATTATCTATTTTTTTTCCTGCCGGCTGTTTCATTTGTTTTCCTGTCGAAGTGGATTTCTCTGCAGAATTTTGCCAGGAATAATTTTGCCATGGATTCTTCTACGTGCGCTAAGTGCATGCTGCACACTTGACCTCGGTTTATCGTCTCATCCGAATGACTAGCGTCCAGACCACCACTTAAGGTCAAGTGGAGGGGGAGAAAATACTGGCGACATTGGGATCCGAACCAGTGCAGTCAGATTCTCTCGCTTCCAAAGCAGACGTGTTACCTCTAGGCCTTCACTCCATGTGTGCGTGACTGAAACCTGATTGAATGACACAGGAAACGAATGATGAGCGCCTAAATGGCAGCCGTCATTCTTGCTCTACCCAGGTAGGCAGCCTGTTGTGCAGATGACCCCGTGTTTGCAAAACGCTTAGACCTTGGTCTCCGACTGAAGATAGTTGCTATATAAGTATCCACATCAATCAACAAGTATCCATATCATCATCAACAACTTTGCAGCGGAGGCTTAATTAATGGTAATACGTATATGTATATAAGTATCCATATCAATCAGTAATACGCCCCGGACTAGCTAGGAATCGAGTGTACACGGGGCTCGATTTTTTAACTCCCTATCCCCCACCTCCACCCCACGTCCCAGGTGTAGACCTTGAGAGATGATGGTCACAGTGCTATAGTCTTTCGGAGGTGATGATAAGCTGAGGTCCCGTGTGCAGCATGCACTTTGCGCACGTAAAAGAACCCACGAAATTGTAAAAAAAAAAAAAGAAAAAAGAAAAAAAAAAAGGTTTTCCCTGGGAAGATTCTGTAGAAAACTCCGCTTTGATAGTGAAACAAATACACTTGCAGACAGGAAAAAGATTATACTACTACTACTACCACTACTACTACTACTACTACTACTACTACTACTACGTGGGTGGCGCTACATTGTGGCGACGCGCTTTGTCTGAAGAGAACGCCCCAAATTTCACAAGGAGAAATCTGCTCTGACAAAAAGTAACACAACAATACAATACAGTAGAAATATCGATCTATCGCATGGTATTGAAGAAAAGGTACACACAAAGCTTCAAGACTCACGTGTGATACCCCATAGGTCCAACAAAGGAAATCTTATCATGGAAGAAAAAAAAGACACCACACACACACACACACACACACACACACACACACACACACACTTCGGATGATGATTGTATTCTAGACCTTCTCTCCCTTGCAGGCAGAAACTTTATATATGTCATGTTGTGGCCTTAATTAACCTGTGTCTGTGCTTTTTTTTTTTTTTTTTGTCTGCCTGTCCGTGTCTCTCTCACTCTTTGTATCACCCCATCTCCCACCTCTCTCTCTGTCTCTCTCTCTAAAGCCCATTCTGAATAAAAACAAACAAGAATAAAAAGCAAATAACCAAACAAAAGGCGGCAAATTCCCTCGTTCAGATTCGGTCATGCAATCTACATAACTTTGACCTTTCCACTCTCGAGATGTCACCTCTCACTTCCAACAAAAGCCTACGATCGTTTTCTGAAAGCTATGGACGGCTGCTCGCTCCAGAATCCCCCCCACACCCCCCGGCCTCGGCCCCTCCCCCCCCCCCCCCCCCCCCAATCAGCTGTAATCCCTTAAAGTGAGCAAGGGATCTGTTTCAAATTTGGCCTCTACACACCGAGCTTAGGGCGGAAGTGATCAGAGCGCAAAGAAATGTCGGTTCAGAAAATAATGTTGGATCGGCATAGTGGCCCCAATGCATGTAGAGAAACAGCAATAGGCAGGAAGAAAAAAACAACAGACACACCTTGAACAAAGGGTGTGTGTAAATAAAACAAATAAAGGAATAAAATAGATAGATAGATAGATACATAGATGAATAAATGAATAAGTAAATAAACAAGTAAACAAATAAATAAATGGATAAAGATAGATGTATAGCTAGATAGATATATAGACGGATTGATAGATAGAAGAACGAGGAACAAGTGAAAAATGAAAAGGATAATTAAGAGTAACACACACACACACACACCTTCCGAAACTTACCCCTCCACACCCCCCTCCCGACCCCCAACAGACACAACACACCTACACGTACACACAGAAGCACGCACGCACGCACTCACACACCGGCACACACACACACACATCGGACAAGATTTTTTCTTTTTTTGGTGTGTGTGTGTGTGTGTGTGTGTGTGTGTGTGTGTGTGTGTGTGTGTGTGTGTGTGTGTGTGTGAGGCTGAGGCCGTGAGGCATTGCTCATCAAGACAGTGTGTTGCAGACATCCTATTACCTGGTGATGGAACACGCCTTTGGAGGGAACTTGAAACAAATCATTGACGAGTACGGTTCCTTGACAGTTGAATCAGTGAGGTACTAGTCCCCGACCCCCCACCCCCACCCTCCTTCTCTCTCCCTGTGTCTGTCTGTCTGTCTGTCTGTCTCTGTCTTGCTTTTCTGGTTTACCTTCTTCTCTGTCTCTCTCTGTGTGTCTTTTTTTTGTCGTTTGTTTCTGTATATATCGCTCAATGTGTTCGAGTTTGTGTGTGATAGTGTGTGTGTGTGATAGTGTGTGTGTGTGTGTGTGTGTGTGTGTGTGTGTGTGTGTGTGTGTGTGTGTGTGTGTGTGTGTGTGTGTGTGTGTTTCTGCTCCTCCTGCTTCTCCTCCTCCTCCAAATACAACTACTGCCACCACATCTGATTACTATTGCAGCTACTTCTACTACTCTAGTATTACCTCTACTACCTCTACTAACTACTACTACTACTACACACAGACACAGGCACACAAACACACACACATTGAGACACAGACACAGACACAGACACACACAGACACACACACACTCTTCACCGCCAAGACACACACAGACACACACACACTCTTCACAGCCAATCTATTTCTAACACCGAGTACCATTAAGAAAGATAACTCTGCTACTGTTGCGCGGTAAGACGAAGAAGTTCACTCCCCTGTTCGTCTTCAAAAAGTGGAGGCCAGGAATGTGTTGCCAATTAGTTAAACAAGCTGGCTTATCCCGTTCTTGTTTCCAAGGCAGTGAATACGAGAGAAATGCCCTTCAGCAGCCCAGCTAAAGACTCATGGGCTGTAAAAGGCATGTCTGATATTCCACGAGTATAGTTCATGAGACTTGATTGTTGTAGTCGTTGTTATCTTTCTTCTTCTTTCCGTTACACGACCAACATCGACTTGCCGATGACTCTGTCGTGGTTCATGCATGCTGGTTATTTTCCGAACGTGTCTCCATTACCCACCGAACACTGACATGGGTTACAGGATCATTAACGTGCGCATTTGATCTTCTGCGTGCGTATACACACGAAGGAGGTTCAGGCACTAGCAGGTCTGCACATATGTTGACCTGGGAGATCGGAAAAATCTCCACCCTTTACCCACCAGGCGCCGTTACCTACCGTGATTCGAACCCGGTGCCCTCAGATTGAAAACCCAACGCTTAAACTACTCGGCTATTGCGCCACACACATTTTTTTTTTTTTTTGCTCGTACGATGTAGGCAACGCCCTGTTTTCTTGACAACTATGCGCCATTGTTGGATTCAGCATCTAGCCACACAAAAGGTTAGGCATTAGAGACGAAGGAACATATATTTACTGTCATTACATCATATAGGAGGGAGCAGTGTAAGTGTTTTGTCATTGAAAAACATTCTGGCAGTCAAGCAAGGTGGATTGAACGATGTACAAACATAAATGATAAACAAAAAAACAAAATAAACAAACAAAAAACCACCCCGCCCTAATTTCAGTGACCCACAGTATTAAAAAAAATAATAAAAGCTCATCAAAAAATCACAGAATGATGCAGTTTTTATTATTGGTAGAGAGGCGGAATCTATCACTACTTTTTTTTTCTTTCAACATTTTCTGTTCAGACAAAGGTTTACAGATACAATTTTTTATACTCTGCGCATTAGAAGGTTCAAGGTAGACATAATGATGTTCTAAATGCTAACACGTCCACAACAACATCATGTAAGCAAAACAATACATATTCAACAACATATTTATACTAAACTTAATCTTGTACTAAACATGCATAGAGAGACCGTTTTTGCACAAATTTGTTATGTTCCATAGTTATGTTAAAAGCATACTTGTCGACTTCATATGCCTGCTTGAGATCTTTTACAAACATTTGTGATGTTGTTTTTATTTTGTTGATTCTACATTTTTATACATATAATCTGGCTATCAATAAAACATGCGAGAAACATACATCACTTTTTATTGTTATGTTCAAAAAGCATAACAACATCAAGTCTGTCACAATGTATACACCTTTCTTTTTAAATATCTTACAAATTCTGTGCAGAAAGATTGTACATGGTTACACTCCCATAGATAAAGTAGAATTGTATCTCCCTTATCTCTCTCTCTCTCACTCTCTCTCTCTCTCACTCTCTCTCTCTGTGTGTGTGTGTGTGTGTGTGTGTGTGTGTGTGTGTGTGTGTACATACATACATACATACATATATATATATATATATATATATATATATATATATATATATAATCCTTGCTGAAATTACACTTATTATCTTGGAGTACTCCCATCTTCACCAGCACAGAATTTGTTACAGGAATATGATAAGAATCTGTCAGTATTTTATGATATCGCCAGTTTTCTTGTTTCCGTTTGTTGCTGTCGTTGTTGTGGGAAACTAGGAATGCTTCAAGCATCATTTTTTC
>NC_134876.1:4350630-4353130 GCF_041734735.1 Babylonia areolata | reverse complement strand
TATATATATAAAATTTATTTTCTAGTTCCTTGAGATGCACTGCACCATATTACCGCTCGCGGTGTGTGTGTGTGCGTGCGTGCGTGCGGATACGCGCTTTTATGCAGAGTTATACGAAAAAAGTAATTTCTCTCCAGAATGGCTTAACATCGCAACAGCTTTGTGGATCCCAGGAGTGCTAATGATCTGACTGATCACTGACACGACCAGAAATAACCAGTGCAATGCATGAATACCGGAATGGTGCAGAGTGTGTAATCATGTGAAGATTTCATTCCAGTTTGTTTTGTGGATTTGTTTTGTTTCAGTTTCCTTTCATGGGGAAAACCAACCCCGAGGTTTTTGTGGCCGTGACACGAGAATCTGTGTACTATGATCCTCGCCTCCCTGGGGACCTAGTTTCCTTGTTAAAAGGGGTGAGTGAGACACGTCATTTTTATTTAGATCAGTAGCGGGGATGGTAGGTGGTGTCCTAAGTACGTTAAATCGGAACAGGCGGTACTGAACACCACCGAAATGACTCGGCAGTAGTGCAGAGTCTCCTCTGGTGTGCGGCCTCCTGGCGACCTGACCTCGATGGTGGTTCTCTGTGGACTGCCCAATGTTGGGACTGCGACAGACGGTCCCGGGTGTGACTGTGTATGTGGGACATGGAATATAGCGGCGTGGGAGTTTTGTATGATAGTTCAGTCGTGTCTGACCATGACCATCAGAACAGAAGAGGAGGCAGCTATTGTTCCGACTACCTGAGCTAGAATTTGATCATAGCGGAGAGTGTCTTGCCCACGTCACACCCCCCACTCTATCGGCCAACAGGGTTTTTGGACAGTCGGCGTTGGGATTGTCCCTAAAGGGCAAGTAACCCCCAAGGCTGCAGCAAGAGCCGGTGCGATTTTGCCTCCCAGTTTGAGAGTCATAGTCCTTTACAAAAGACTACGTTGTAAATGACTTCCCACTGCAATGGAGAAACCGTTGATCACACATCTCTCTCTTTGTTGTTGGCTCAGCTGTAAACTGATGTCAGATTGTGATATCAGCTGAGTGGAGGGTTTACAGCGTGTTAGTAATGCCGCTGAAACAATTCCGGGACAGAAAAAAAAAATCTAGATTGATGGCCAAGTAATTGTCGACAATAACCAGGTATCAAAAGCCAAATCATCGTCCATGCATGGTTAGACTCCAATTATCTTTGATTTGATTAGGTTCAGTGACCCGCTTTCTACATTGTAGGCCTATCACAGCATTCTGCTGATTTTACGCACGAATCTGTGAAATGCGGTTAAATATTGATTGTACCTGTACTCCCACAGAATTGTGTACACCACGGAACTGACTCATAAGGCGCATGACACACGACACGATCTCTCCATCTGATTTTAAGCCTGAATTTGTAAGTCATGTTTTGCAACAGAATGTGAGCACCTTGGAACCATAATGATTTTTTTTATTATTATCATAAGGACATAGACTGACATACAGCATTTCCACATCGTGCACGGCTGTTGTTGACTTTGCATGCAGTGCGCAAGCGCATCTCAAGCAGTTTGGCTCGTTATCAAAAAACAAACAAATAAACAAACAACAAACAAACAAACATAAACAGACAAACAAATAAACAAACAAACAAAAATGCAAATGCTCTAAAAAAAACCCACACCCCAGATCATACGGACAGAGCTGCTCATGACCAGCATATAAGCACAGGAAAAATAATTATCTTTTGTATTGTATTGTATTGTATTGTATTGTATTGTTTAATTGTGCTACCTTTTGTCACAATACATTTTCTGTGTGAGATTCGGATTGTTTTCTCTGGGGAGAGCATGTCGCCAATGAGTAGCGTCACTAACACACACACACACACACACACACACACACACACACACACACACACATATATATATATATATATATATATATATATATATATATATATATATATATATGTGTGTGTGTGTGTGTGTGTGTGTGTGTGTGTGTGTGTGTGTGTGTGCGCGCGCGCGGGCGTGTGTGTGTGTGTGTGTGTGTGTGTGTGTGTGTGTGTGTGTTTGTTTTACGACCAAAGTGGATTTTTTTTTCTGCAGAATTATAACTTAAAAAAAAAAACAACAACAAATTTTAAGGAAACAAAAGTTACCGTTCTTGTCTGTCGTTCACTGTGGCACGCTGCTGGCCTCGAGAAGAGAGATCTTACTGTAGGCAATAGCGATTATTCACTTTCTTTGAAAACCTTGGAAAAAAACCAAACAAGAGCGATACTTCCCATTTCCATGTAACTTGTATCTCATGAGAACGGGTGTTCTTGAGCAGCTGTTACGGAAGAACCCCTCCAAACGGCTAGGGTACGGGAACCAGGGATGGCGGCAGATCCAGCTCCACCAGTTCTTCAGCGGAGTGGACTGGGTGGCCATCAAGGAGCAGTCGCTGCAGGCTCCCCCTTACGACGGCGCACAGGAATGTGAGCACTTTGTGTGTGTGGTTCATCGTCATGAAAACACTA
>NC_134876.1:4335630-4348130 GCF_041734735.1 Babylonia areolata | reverse complement strand
ACACACACACACACACACAACACGCACACACGCATCACTCCTATCCCACCTCTGTGTGACATTCTTCTCTCTCTCCGCAGCCGTAATGACCATGCGGGAAACCACGAGCACCAGCACCTTCACCCAACGGTCGCCCTTGTCACCCATCTCGCCGGACGAAGGCGGCAAGGCCATGGAAGGCGTAGGCAGCTCCACGAAAGCATGACCAAGTGATGACTGGTGGTGACTCCTACGGCAACGGCAACGGCAACGGCAGCAACAACAACAACAACAATGACAACAGCAGTAACGACGATAACAACAACAGCAACAAATGAATTCATGGGCTGGTGGTGGTGACTCCTACAGCAACAGCAACAACAACGATAACAACAACAACAACAACGATAACAACAGCAGCAACAACAACGATAACAACAACAACAACAACGATAACAACAGCAGCAACAACAACGATAACAGCAACAGCAACAACAACGATAGCAACAACAGCAACAAATGAATTCATGGACTGGTGGTGACTCCTACAGCAACAGCAACAGCAACAACAACGATAACAACAACAACGATAACAACAACAGCAACAACAACGATAACAACAGCAACAACAACAACGATAACACCAACAGCAACAACAACAACGATAACAACAACAGCAACAACAACGATAACAACAGCAACAACAACAACGATAACAACAACAGCAGCAACAACAACGATAACAACAGCAACAACAACAACGATAACAACAACAGCAACAACAACAACGATAACAACAACAGCAACAACAACGATAACAACAGCAACAACAACAACGATAACAACAACAGCAGCAACAACAACGATAACAACAACAGCAACAAATGAATTCATGGGCTGATGTTGGTGACTCATACAGCAATAGCAGCAGCAACAACAACGATGACAACAACAACGATAACAGCAACAACAACGATAACAACAGCAACAACAACAACGATAACAACAACAGCAACAACAACGATAACAACAACAACAACAACGATAACAACAACAGCAACAAATGAATTCATAGACTGGTGGTGACTCATACAGCAACAGCAGCAGCAGCAACAACAACAACTATAACAACAGCAACAACAACAACGATAGCAGCAACAGCAACAAATGGATTCATGGGCTAGTTGTGACTATTACGGCAACGGCAGCAACAACAACAATAACAACACATCAGCAACAACAACGTGACTCCTACGGCAACAGCAGCAGTAACAACGATATCAATAGCAACAACAACAACAGCAGCAGCAGCAGCAGCTGCAACAGCAGCAACAACAATAATAGCAACAACATTGTGTATCCGACTCGATGCAATTCATATTGGTTGATGTATGAATCACATTTTTAGCAGCGTGCACTGCGCACACACGCACTCGCTGCACGAGCTCCAAGTCTGAGAGGTGTCAGCGTTGATCTGCAGTATAATGATGATGACGATGATGAAACTGATGATGGTGAAATTGATGATGTTTATTATATCAGTTCAACAACAACTACGAAATAGCATTGGCACGTGCCTTTGTTACCCGGACTGACTTATTGACTCACTTGTGTAAACAAAGTGAGTCTATGTTTTAACCCGGTGTTCGGTTGTCTGTGTGTGTGTGTGTGTGTGTGTGTGTGTCTGTGTGTCCGTGGTAAACTTTAACATTGACATTTTCTCTGCAACTACTTTGTCAGTTGACACCAAATTTGGCATAAAAATAGGAAAAATCCAGTTCTTTCCAGTCATCTTGTGTAAAACAATATTGCGCTTCTGGGATTGGCACAAAAAAATAAAGAATGAAGCCTAATTATATGCAAACTGCATTTACTGTTATATTTATATTTTTTGTATTCTCTAAACTTGGCACTTTGATCCGATATTCGACCCAACAGCTAGAGCAGTCATTATTATCATTTTTTGTTCAAACAGGAACTTCTTTTGCTAAGCATGGAATTTTTATATATTTGCAAACGTTTTGGTTCAGATAGTAAAAAGGGGAAATTACTCTGTAATGCTAGTGGAGTTAATTTGCTTTAAACTGATCTTTCTCATCTTAAACATTACATTTTGAAACAAGAGAGGCAAGGCCTTCAAGACTCACTTGTGATGCACTTTAAAAAAAAAATCCAAGCTTTTTATGTATTGAGTATAATTTCAAAATGTAATGTTTAAGATGAGAAAGATCAGTTTAAAGCAAACTAAGTTCCCCAGCAGAGTAATTTCCCTTGTTCTGCTATCTTCACCAAAACGTTTGCAATAAATAAAACTTCCATGCTTAGCAAAAGAAGTTTCTGTTTGAACAAAAAATGATAATAATGACAGATCCTTTGTTGGGTCGAATATCAGATCAAAGTGCCAAGTTTAGAGAATACAAAAAATATAAATATAACAGTAAATGCATTATACTCAATACATAAAAAACTTGGATTTTTTTAAAAGTGTATCACAAGTCAGTCTTGAAGGCCTAGCCTTTCTTGTTTTGTATTTGTATTTGTATTTGTTTTTATCACAACAGATTTCTCTGTGTGAAATTCGGGCTGCTTTCCCCAGGGAGAGCGCGTCGCTACACTACAGCGCCACCCATTTTTTTGTATTTTTTTCCTGCGTGCAGCTTTATTTCTTATTCCTATCGAAGTGGATTTTTCTACAGAATTTTGCCAGGAACAACCCTTTTGTTGCCGTGGGTTCTTTTACGTGCGCTAAGTGCATGCTGCACACGGGACCTCGGTTAATCGTCTCATCCGAATGACTAGCGTCCAGACCACCACTCAAGGTCTAGTGGAGGGGGAGAAAATATCGGCGGCTGAGCCGTGATTCGAACCAGCGCGCTCAGATTCTCTCGTTTCCTAGGCGGACGCGTTACCTCTGGTAGTAGTAGTAGTGGTAGTAGTAGTAGCAGCAACAACAATAGCAGTAGTAGTACGAGTACTAGTAGCAACAGTAGTATCAGCAGTGGTAATAGTAGTAATAGCAGTAGTAGCAGCAGCAGCAGCACTAGTAGTAGTAGCAGTTTGTAGTAGTAGGGAGAGGAGTAATGAAGGAGAGGGGAGCCATCAGAGACCAACAAAAGCTGCCTGCTTTATGGAGTGTGGCAGTCCAGCGAACTTGGCTTGCGAAGAGTGCTTTCTTTCCTCTGTACATAATAATGTCGAGATATTCGAGAAAGCAGAAAATGTGGCCTAAATATTGTTGTGCCCCGAAGACTCCACATTATAAAAGAAATAAGGAGAAAAAAAGAGAGGCACAAGTGGATTAATGGTGTGTTTTTTTTTTATGAGTGATTTCCCTTGGTGATGAAATTTCTTTTCAACAAGAATACGAGTACAACACTGATTTTATCCATTGTACAAACGATATATGTTTCCATCGTATCTGGTAAAACTAAAATGTTCTGCACACAGTAATAACAGAAATGAGAGATTTTAAGAGCATGGAAGTGCCTCCGCAGGCACTGGATCACAGCCTGTGAAGGAGTTGGCATGTTGGCAGCCAAGAATTAATCTTTTGTATTTGTCATCGCTTCTCAATGGAAACAAATTCTGAAGCAATTATAAAGTAAATAGTCATGGTTTCCTCTTATGTTATTCGAACTTTCTCTCTCTGTCTCTGTCTCTTTCTTTGTCTCTCTCTTTCTCTCTCTATCTGTCTCACTTTCTTTTTGGGAAAAATGTGCACATATATGCAGGATCATTCTTTCTTCTTTCTGTTTTTTAACTGGGAAAATGGATGTACAAAACAGTATCATAAATGTTTCCCACTGTGGATAGCATTTTAAGATGAAACATCTCTCTTTTTCTCTCATATATTGTCTCTGTCTGTCTCTCTTTGTGTCCCTATTATTCTCTCTCATTCTCTCTGTCATTGTCTCTGGGAATGTGTTTTGTGCAGTTTTTAAATGCAAGTACATACTCTTTGTTTTGTTCTTTTGAACTTAGACAGCTGAAGCACAAAGCAAATTGTGCATGTGGTTTAACTGTGAATAGAGATTAAACCCTTTCTTGACGCTCTGGTGACTGAGACACTGGAGTATTATGAAGACCTGAAAGACTAGATGACTCTTGATAAGCCGCAACTAAATGACATAAGACTGAATTTATGATACAACGATAGCCTGTCTTAAGAAGTTTTGTCAACGTCCTTTCTGTAATGACTCAGTTTTAATGAACAGTACACCTGTTTCACTTTCTTCTTTTGTTCACAGTCTTTTGTGTAATCCCCGACCAGTCTCTTTCCTTCCAACGGCACATTTCGTTATCATTGAAGCTGCCTATCTGAAATTGCGTAGAATCAGTTCTGTCCGCCACTATCTCTCTACTGATGCAAACAAAACACTTGTACACACTTTCGTTCTCTCAAGGTTACTGCAATTCTCTTTTGGCCGGCCTTCCCAGACTTTAACGAATTCAGAATAACGCTGCCAGACTCATTTGAAAAGCTTCTATATCTGACCATGTTTCTCCTCTCCTTCAGTCTCTCCATTGGTTGCCTGGCTCTGATCGAATAGACTACAAGCCATCCACTCTGACCTTTTCTGCAGTCAGTGGCTCTGGATCAGAGTATCATTGAACCCATCCATATCTATACCCCCGCTCTTCCTCTGATACTCGTCTTCTCAGGATACCTCACGTCAGAAGTAAGACCTACGAACACAGACCATTTTCTTTTCCATCGCCAAAGACATGGAGCAAGCTCCATGGTAACCTCCGTCATTCTGACTCCTTCACCTCTTTGAAATCTGGTGTCAAAACTCACCCCATCCCTCAGCAATACGTTCAGTTGTGGCACATCCACTTCTTTGCGTGTTGTGTGCTTGACTATGTGTCAATACATGTGTTTGTGTACACGCATACGCGTGTATGTGTATGCATGTGTTTGTGTGTGTCTTTGTATGTTTTGCTCGCGCGAGCGTGTATGTGTGTGTGTCTGTTCGTGTGTGTGTGCGTGTGTGTGGAGGGCGGCTGTTATGTATGCTTGAATGTATGTTTAAATGTATGTATGCTGTGTGTGTGTGTGTGTGTGTGTGTGTGTGTGTTTTGCTAGTTTCAGTTCGGTGTGTATATTTAAGAATGCTGTAATGTGCTATGTAAAACAGAAAAGAACTATGTATTTTGTAAAGCACCTGGAGCAGATTTCTGGATAAGTACCTATTATTATTATTATGGGGGAAACTTTTTTTTGATATGCCGGTATGCAAAGACATACCTTTCAAACTTGTGAAAATGTATGTGTACAATAGAATTGTAAATGTTTCTGACCATTGTTTCTCACTAACGTTTAGATTGGCAATATAGCGTGTTTGCATTGACAAGTAGGTATAAAACATTTTGTAAAAAAAAAAAAAACAGAACTAAATAATTTTTATTTTAAGTGATGGTTCTAGGTCATAATTTCACACTGTGTTCGATCACTTTTCTCATTTTCTGATACTCGACTCCTCAGGATACCCTAGACAGGAACAAAGACCTACGCTACAGACATAGATGTTTTTTTTGTTTTGTTTTGTGTGTGTGTGTGTGTGTGTGTGTGTGTGTGTGTGTGTGTGTGTGTGTGTGTGTGTGTATGTGTGTTTTCAAGCCCTTAAGACGTGGAACACACCACCTCTCCTCTTAAATCTGGTCTGAAAAATCACCTCTTTTACTCTGCAGTACGTTTGGTAGATGTATGAGCCCACACCGAAACAGTTTTTACTCCTGTACATGTTTTGTGCTTGACTATGAGTGTCTTTTACAATGATGTGTGTGTGTGTGTACACATACGCATGTATGTGTGTTTGTGTGTATGTATGCATGTGTGTGGAGAAGGTAAGGGGGTGGGGTGGGGGTGGGGGTGGGTGGGCAGGTATGAATATAATTATGTGTGTTTGAATGTATGTTTATATGTATGTATGCATTGTGTTTGTGTGTGTATATAGTTTGCTTGGTACGTTTTGTTCTCTCTCTCTCTCTCTCTCTCTCTCTCTCTCTATATATATATATATGTAACATTGATGTAATGCGTTATGTATAATATTGTATGTTTTGTAAAGCACTTTGAGCAGTTTTCTCGGCAGAGTGCTATGTCAGTATCCATTATCATTATAATTATATATATATAAAATATTATTATTATTATTATTATTATTATTATTATTATCATAATCATTAGTATTTTTTTTATTAGTATCATTGTTATCATAGTATTAGTATTACCAGTATTATTTTTAAAGGTTACTGTCGGTGTAATGGTTTTCTACAGAGTTTCGGCCATGAACAACCCGCTGCCAGAATTGTGTGTGTGTGTGTGTGTGTGTGTGTGTGTGTGTGTGTGTGTTGTGGTGTGTGTGTGTGCTGTACACGGCCCTTTGGTTTATCGTCTCATCCGAATGACTAACACCCAGACCACTACTCAACGAACGTTTTAGTGAAGGGGGAAGTAAAAATGCCAGGTGTGTACATGGGACTGGAATCCGTGGGCACTTGCTTCCAGGCTGGGCGAATCACTACGAGCATGGCTCATAACAATCACTACGAGCATGGCTCATAACAATCACTACGAGCATGGCTCATAACAATCACTACGAGCATGGCTCATAACACATGTACAGGACTGATGCGACACGAGTAGAATGAGAAAAAACACCAACAATAATGGTGGGACCGACGAGTTGAGGACACCACACACACACACACACACACACACACACACACATACACACGCGCACGCGCACGCACACACACTTTCACTCACTCGCATGCGTACACAGTTAATTTCTCTTCCCCCCCCCCCACTCCCCCTCCACTCGATTTTTTTTCCTACCCTCGTCTAATATCACTTACAGTGAAAAGACGTTAAACTAATGAACGAAAGAACACACACACACACACACACACACACACACACACACACACACACACACACACACAAGAAAGGGCACGTTAACACACTCTGTCTCTCAGGAGAGAGAGAGAGAGAGAGAGAGAGTAGGAACTTCGGACATTAATTTTAAGGATACGTCAAATAGACTAACATTCAGCGTTGTTTCTGGAGTTCTGGTTTCCTGAAAAGAGTTTGGATTTTCAGTGTCATTTCTATTGATATGTGTGATTGCGTTGATATTTCACCAATTTGTGATATCGTTTTCTTTGATCTGTAAGCTAATATTGCAACACGTTAAAAAAATACTGTAAATATAACGTTGGGTTCTTCCAGTTTGAAATATGTTATGATTGAATTAAAGAACAGTTTGGATATTGCTTTTACAGTGTTTTATTTCGTTTTTGACTCACTTGTGTAAACAAAGTGAGTATGTTTTAACCCGGTGTTCGGTTGTCTCTCTCTCTCTCTGTGTATGTGTGTGTGTGTGTGTGTGTGTGTGTGTGTGTGTGTGTGTGTGTGTGTGTGTGTGTGTGTGTCTGTCCGTGATAAACTTTAACATTGCCATTTTCTCTGCAAATACTTTGTCAATTGACACCAAATTTGGCATAAAAATAGGAAAAATTCAGTTCATTCCATTCATCTTCTTTTAAAACAATATTGCACTTCTGGGACAGGCACAAAAAAATAAAAAAAAGCCAAATTATATGCAAACTGAATTTACTGTTATATTTATATTTTTTATTCTCTAAACTTGGCACTTTGATCTGATATTCGACACAACAACAAGAACAGTCATTTTTATCATTTTTGTTTAAACAGGAACTTCTTTTACTAAGCATGGAAGTTATATTTATTTTGCATGTCTTTGGTGCAGATAGTAAAAAAGGAAATTAATCTGTAATTAATGCTAGGGGGCTTAATTTGCTTTAAACTGATCTTTCTCATCTCAAACATTACATTTTGAAATTATACTCAATACATAAAAAGCTGTGTGTGTTTTACTCTCAGTGTACAGGGCTTTCATTATGTTCATTCGCCCAAGTGGTCTTTTTCGGAAAATACTAAAATCAATACGACGAGTGGACTTTATAGATCTATTGGCTGAACCCTGAAGGTCATGGGCAAAAATCAATTGCGTACACATATTTATACATATTCAAAGCGCGTGCTTATATTCTTCGCGAATTCGAACGACGCCATTTTGTTTCAAGTTGTTGACCTGCCCGTTCAATCATATATTAAATCGACAATACACGATAACATGTGATGGGAAGTTGGAGAAGGAGACCGTTAAATATTCATTCAGAGAAAGATTTGTGAACGCCTCATCACTTACTGGATTATGCCCCAAACTGCCATAAGAATATCCACAGAATCAGTCGGAATTCACAGTTAAAAATAATAAACCATGAGAGTTAATACCCTTGAATTGA
Organism: Babylonia areolata; assembly: GCF_041734735.1. Taxonomy (NCBI): domain Eukaryota; kingdom Metazoa; phylum Mollusca; class Gastropoda; order Neogastropoda; family Buccinidae; genus Babylonia; species Babylonia areolata. Next base: position 4,339,817 of record NC_134876.1, on the reverse strand, counting down.
TGAAACGTAAAAATTTCCAGTCTTGAAAAAAATTTCTCAAAATGAAGTCCTTTTCACTTCATACGACGTTTAGAAGTACTTGTACTTGGCTCTACATGTTATTAGTTTAACAAAATACTCAATTTTCATATCAACTTTAAAACTATAAAACTAGAATGAACATAAAAGAAAAATTGAATCGACCGTGTCGACCAGGTGTAACTAAACTTAGACATCAACTGTGTCAACTGACAAAGTATTTGCAGAGAAAATGGCAATGTTAAAGTTTACCACGGACGCACAGACACACACACACACACATAATCTGGAATTCTTTACATCCTGCTAAAAAAATGTTGGCAGCTCCGATTTTACCCTTTAGTCTGGTCGGTGACTGTCCAGTTCTGTTCTTGTCAATCAATGCCAGTGGCGTTCAAGACTAACTGTGCCAAATCATGGCTGTATCAGCACGGTCAAGTTTAAAGTGTAGTGATCTGTTTCACACATCACCTGATCGTTAGATATATGGTAAAGAGAGAGAGAGAGAGAAGGTGGAGTGGGATGGGGGGAGGGGGTGGGGGGGGGTGGGGTGGGGGAAGAAACACATTATTTCTGCTTTTGAATAAACAACAACGACGACAACAAAATTCATAAGCCTTGGATGAATACATGGATACAACTTGGCCGGAGGAGGAAGACACAAACACCCAGCCACACACACACTCCACACACACACACACACACACACAGAGGCACCAGGCACACGGAGACACCCACCCACACGCACGCACACACACACACACACACACACACACACACAGAGGCACACACACAGGCACACAGAGACACCCACACGCGCGCGCGCGCGCACACACACACACACACATTTAAACGTAGCTCTAATTAAGACCGACTATGCTTACAACTTGCCAAAGAAAACAAATCTCCTGTCTGTCTGTCTGTCTGTCTGTCTCTGTCTCTCTTTATTTCTCTGTCACGAAAAGTCAAACAAGCCAAGAAAGAACAATAAAGGACAGTGAGATAATTATGTGTTTGGCGAGAATACAAGAAGTTGGCCTAAAAATTGAAAAAAAGAGACAAACATGTCAATCCTTGGAGATCACAAAAGAGCACGAGTTTTAATTCACACGGATATCCAGTGATGGAAGTTTCAATGCGATGAGATTTCCGGTTATGAATATCTAATCTCTAAGAATGTGACGCAAAGATGTTTTGATTTTCGAGAGATAAGTGAAAAGTACAGGCAGACAAACAAGACACACACATGCATGCGCGTGGGTGCTCACAATAATCATATACAGACGCATACACGCACACATAATATGCATAGACCCACAAACACAGCCACCCTACCCACCACCCACCCATCCACCCACATACAAAGATAAAGCTGGAGGAAGCGTAGAGTACAGCCTTGTCACGCAGTCCCAAACCAAAATGGACCTCCATAGCAATATCGTCATCATCATCGTCATCCTCCTCCTCCTTCATCGTCATCAGTATAAACAAAATAGTCCCAAAGTCTGTGGCCTTTCATGCCCTGCTCTCATGGTGACCTCAGTTTCGATGCCCCTCCACTTCCGTGCTTGGGGTGAGTCCTGTCAATGTCGTCAGTGTCGGCAGATTCATGGGGGGCTGTTGTTTGAGGGACGTGGTGGCGGTCTCCACTCTGGGAGAGACGCTCACTCAGTCTGGCTCCGCGACTAAGCCATTATTGTCGTTAGTAGGGGGCTTAGTAAGTGGTGTCCTAAGTACGTTAAAACAGAACAGGCACCACTGAACACCACCGAAGTGACTCAGCAGCAGTGCAGGGTCTCCTCTGGTGTGTGGCCTCCAGGCGACCTAACATCGATGGTTCCCTGTGGACTGCCGACGCTGGAACTGCGACGGACGAACCCGGGTGTGGCCGTGTACGGGGGAATCTAAATGAGCTGCGTGGGAGTAATGCCACTGAAACGGTGCAGATGATGGGGCAGCAAAAAAAAAAAAAAAAAAAAAAAAAAGAAGATAAAGCTGGAAGAAACCTGCGAACACGCTTCGCTCTAACGGGTAATGACATTTCGTCATCAGAACTTTCGGCGAAGTGAATGTGTGCTTATGAAACATTCCAGATTTTTTGGAGGGCTGGAACTAGTTTAATTCAGGAGCTTTGCATGAAATTGCTTCTCAGCTTCATATAAGTTCTTTGACAAGTTTACTTCCTTTTGGTTTCTACGAAAGTCGACGTTGTTGTAATTATTTAGACTAATTTCACACAAAGGATTTTGGGAGAGTTTAATAAACAGACATTCAACTGGGTTACTCTCTCTCTCCCCCCCCCCCTCTCTCTCTCCATGTGTCTATGTCTCTCCCTATCCCTCTGTCTCTGTGTCTGTCTGTCTGTCTCTCCCCTCTTTCTCTTTCTTCCTATGTAGATCTTTATTGCATTTCCACTTCATCGATTTTTCTTTCCAGTTAGATGTGCTGATACCCCCGAAAACGGAGTATGGCTGCCTAAATGGCGGGGTAAAAACGGTCGTTCTCGTAAAAGCCCACTCGTGTATATACGAGTGAACGTTGGAGTTGCAGCCCACGAACGAAGAAAAAGAAGAAGAAGAAGGAGAAGAAGAAGAAGAAGAAGAAGTGCTGATAGTATTTTTCTGATCATAAAAGGTAAACTAACCAACCAAACACAAGCTTAAAGGTTGATATTAACTCGCGCAAAGGAATTCTTTCAAAATTAGATGTCTTGAAACTCCAGGCAGCAAAAAAAAAAAAAAAAAAAAAGAAAAAAAAAAAAGGGGGCTGACTGTTTCTGCGATGGGCAAGAGAACAGCTGGCGAGCTGTTGCTGTCAGAGTGAATTGACGAGTGTAATTGTGTGAGGGAGAAGGAGGGAGGAGAGGTATGGGTGTATGTGATTAGATGTGTATGTCTGTGAGTGGAGTGTAGCGTATATGGATTTGTCCGAACGCAGTGACGCCTCCTTGAGCTACTGAAACTGAAACTGTGAGTGGATGAGGTTTTATTATGCAGGAAATGAATGGTCGGTTTCCTTTTATTTCATGCTGAATGACATATAGGTTGTTTTTTCTAACCCAACGAAAATTTATGTTATTAATCATCAAGTTAATTCGATGCATATTTTATTGAAAGATCATGTTCTAAACGTGATTGCGCTTCGTATGTTTAATGTTAAGTATTCTCGTGCCAAAAGACAAATTATTGTGAGTTTACAGACAATAAGGTTGTGTCTTGTCCTAACAGGATCAATTCCCGTACGAACAGGACTATTGGGGTGAATAACCGTGCAGAGGAAAGATTCACTTGGGGGAATGAACAAATGTGTGAATGAATACACTGACGGATAGTTTTTGTTTTAGAAAGTAACATAGTTTCATGACAGAATACCCTTCTCACCGCTTGTAATTTGTATAGAACATCCTTTCTTTCCTTTCACATTGTTTGCACTCGCCTCACCCTCACCCTCCCTCGCCCACCCCCACCCCCCATCCCCTCCTCCTCTCTTCCGTCCGTCTCATGTCAGCAGACAATGGGATACAAGGTGTTAACCCAATTCACCAAGTGCCAGACCTCCTCCCCCGCGCGACAGAGTAAACCCAGAGAGTTACTGGGACACCCTGTCCCGCTCCCAGATGACAGCCCATCGTTAAGCTGATTTCAGGACCTGAGCAACCGGTGACACGTACCGAGACTGTTCCTAAGCCAGGTCCGCCCTGCGGTATTTTTTTAAAATAAAGTTTTCTCCAAAGGATAATGAATAAACTGTTGACCAGTTTGGTACAAAATCTGAATTTGTTTTCGGTTTAAGGTACCAATGTAAATATATATATATATATATAGTCACACAGAAAAACAAAATGTTTCCCCCCAAACTCCGTGAGATTACTATGAAACTCACATACACATCATATAAAGCCACATGCACGGACAAACCATGCTTCCGTAATAATGCCCTTTCATACAGTGCCGCAAACCTCTCCCCATGTTAACAAATAACAACAAAACAAAACAAACAACAACAACAACAACAACAAAACAGCAGCAATTGCAGCAACAGCAACAGCAGCTGCAGCAGCAGCAGCAACAACAACAGTATATATATAATTATGAAAAATAAAAAAAACCACCCGAGGAAATATTTGAACTGGGAACATCCGCACAGTCACCGCTTTCTCCAACACGCGT
>NC_134876.1:4325630-4330630 GCF_041734735.1 Babylonia areolata | reverse complement strand
CTCACTCATGAAGAACTTAAAAACACTGTAATTCATAGAAATCCACTTCCTGTATTGTTTATGGTGTTATTAATAGTTATAAGACATGTCTCTCTCCTTCTCCCATATTACCCACGTTTTCTTTCATGAATCTCATACTTATGTGTACTTTACCGCATTATTGTTCTTCCATTTTCTTTGATATGTGTTGTAATTTAACTTTGTAATGTAACTTTTGACCCCCACCCCCACACCCCCTCACTCTCTCTCTCGCCTGTGGATATGTCACTCTGTCCGTCTGTCAGTCTGTCTGTCTCTCTCACTCTCATTTCATCTCTTCTTCTTTACTCTCTCCCCTCTCGCCCCCCCCCCCCCCGCCTCCCTCTCTTTTCCTCTCTTCTGATATGAGTTTTCTCTATTTGTGTTTGAGCGTTTCTTTTTCTTTTTTGATTTATTTATTTAATTTTGTACCCCAGAGTTGGGTAGAAAAAAGCATTCTTGTCATTATGCTTACCTCAATACCATGGAAAAATGAAATTTCGTTCGTTCGTTCGTTCGTTCACTCACTCACTCACTCACTCACTCTATCTATCTATATCCCTCCCCCCCCCCCCCTGTCTCCTTACGAAACTGATGTACCAAAGACTCGAATGAGGCATAAAGAAAACAGAATCTTCACCATTCGTGAGGGTCATTATAACATTAATCAAGAGAAACTCTGACACATTTTGCAAACTATGTTTTCTTCAGAAACGTGTAGAAAAGAATATTTGACGTCGAACAAATAAATGTTACATGGAGAAAAAAAAATCTCATGTTCAATGTGTCGCCCAATCTTCTGTTGATAAATTCATTTCAGGATGTACCTTTCTTCTTCTTCTTCTGCGTTCACTCGTATGCACACGAGTGGGCTTTTACGTGTTTGACGGTTTTTACCCCGCCATGTAGGCAGCCATACTCCGTTTTCGGGGGTGTGCATGCTGGGTATGTTCTTGTTTCCATAACCCACCAAACACTGACATGGATTACAGGATCTTTAACGTGCGTATTTGATCTTCTGCATGCATATACACACGAAGGGGGTTCAGGCACTAGCAGGTCTGCACATATGTTGACCTGGGAGATCGTAAAAATCTCCACCCTTTACCCACCAGGCGCCGTCACCGTGATTCGAACCCGGGACCCTCAGATTGACAGTCCAACGCTTTAACCACTCGGCTATTGCGCCCGTCGGATGTACCTTTCGTGTTTCTGCATCTCATTCTCTCTGTGCGTTTTCCTGTCTCTTTTGTGTGTATGTCTCTTCTTTCTCGGTGTTTACTTCTCTACTTGATAAAGGATGAGAATACTTTCCTTTTCTACCTTTTATATATCAACTGTACCCCCCACCCCTTCTGGTGTTTTTTAAAAAAATTATATTAACCGTCTCCAATAACACTCCCCTAAACACACACACACACACACACACACACACACACACACACACACACACGCACGCACACACACACGCACACACACGAGTGGGGACAGCACAGGCTTATGTTTGACAAGACTGGAAGAAGAAGAAGAAGAAGAAGAAGAAGAAGAAGAAGAAGAAGAAGAAGAAGAAGAAGAAGAACAACAACAACAACAACAACAAAAACAACAACAACAACAACAACGAGAAAAACAACACGAGAAAGAGATGTATCCAATTTCGTTTCCCATCTGAAGTGACACAAGTTTTGATTGAAGAAGACTTTTGGTTAAACAGTTCTGTCCATCAACAAGGGTGAAACATCGCACTCAAAGGAAGGCGTTGTTATATCCCATTTCATAATACATAAAACAAGCAAACAAACAAAAACACGACAATCCATTACCGAAGAAAATAATTGAATTTATCTTCCAGACTGTATTGGGACAGAACTTTCTATGAGTGGATGGTTTAATATATTTATTTGTTTATTTATTTGTTTTTAAGAATTTCGCATTAGAGCGCAATCGCCAGGTGGTTAGAAATCGGTAGGTAGTAATGCTTTGGTGAGTTTAAGGTGGAAATAAGTTTATATCTGTCTGATCTCCCAGCTAAGTGAATGAATGTATAACAGTCAATCGTGTCCGACTATGACAATCAGAACAGTAGAGGGAGCAACTGGTGTCCCGACTATCCGGGCTGGAATTTGATCACAGCGGAGAGTGTCTTGCCCAAGTTACATCCACACTCTCTCGATCAAGTAAATGCAGACCTACCAAAATATCTCTACTCCCCCCTTCGTGAGCATAGATATGCACAGAAAATCAAATACCCGTTTTGATAAAGAACTAGAACCAGAACAAAACCAAGAACAAGAACAGGAAATTAAGATACGCATTTTCGGGCGTAATATAGAAAATAATTACTCTGGACAAACCCAGTTCTTTCGTGAAAATTGTGATCGGTGGATTGAACGCATTATGATACTTCGAATATTTTCGACCATGATGTCGTCTTCTCTTTGTGACTCGAATCAGGGTGACCTGAGGTATGCACACAACTTATACCCCCCCCCCCCCCCCCCCCCCCCCCCAGCCATCTAGAAGAACAAGGAAAAACATACAAGTCGAAGAATGTTATAACAAGTTCCCAGCGACTCCTAACGACTCGGTCGAGATTTGGGATTTCCAGCCATTGTTCACTACAGTCTGCATAGGGTTGTTCCTCCTGGGGAGAATCCCTAACGATCTGTGTCATCATCAGCAGCAGCAGCATACAGTCTACCATGCCATCTCTCCTCAGCGGTCGAGCAAGACGCTTCATATAAGTGCTTGATGTGTGTAGTCGGGGGGGAGGGAGGGGAGGAGGGGGGGGCGGGTAAGGAGTGGAGAGGAGGATGCGCGGAGGATGGGTAAGAAGTGTGTGTGTGTGTGTGTGTGTGTGTGTGTGTGTGTGTGTGTGTGTGTGTGTGTGTGTGTGTGTTCGTTCTTTAGTTTAACGTCTTTTCACTGTAAGTGATATTAGACGAGGGAAGGAAAAAAATCGAGTGGGAGGAGGGGGGCGGGGGGGGGGGGGAATTACTGTGTACGCATACGAGTAAGTGAAAGTGTGTGTGTGTGTGTGTGTGTGTGTGTGTGTGTGTGTGTGTGTGTGTGTGTGTGCGTGCGTATGTGTGTGTGTGTGCGTATGTGTGTGTGTGTGTGTGTGTGTGTGTGTGTGTGTGTGTGTGTGTGTGTGTGTGTGAAGTCAAGTAAAAGTCAAATTGATCTTTATTGAGGATAAACGAATAACAACTTTTTTTTTAACGTCCTGCCATGTGGGGGTGGGGGTGGGGGTGGGGTGGGGAGAGGGTTGAGGGGGTTGGTATAGTTGAGCGAGCACAACAAAGGAATGAAACTGATGTCACACCCCTTCTACTTTTTTTTTCTCCTGTTAATGGTATATCATCACCATCACACCTATCATCATCATCATCATCATCATCATCGTTATTGTTTTTGTCGTCCTCCTCCAAAATGATCAGAGTGGTCTTTGAGGTCGATGACGGCGCTGGTGTATACATGTATATCTATATGGTATTGAATTTTGTTTAACGTCCCGTTACACTTATTGGGGATCGTTGATTTCTGTATGTCGTAACGCTGTGTACAAGAGCAGTATAAGAGAACGAACGAATGATCACACACACACACGCACGCACGCACGAACGAACGAAATCGTTTAATGAGAGAAGTGGAATAAGCATGTACGCTTTCTTTACACCCAGCCCTCAGGGAACAGAAGATAATATGATATAGATAACAACAACAGTAAGAAGAAACACACACACACACACACACACACACACGCATGCACGCACGCAAGTATGCACACACATATACACACACAAGACACAGAGAGAGAGAGAGAGAGAGAGAGAGAGAGAGAGAGAGAGAGAGAGACAGACAGACAGACAGACAGACATATATATATATATATATATATATACATATATGGGGGGGGGAGGGCCCGGGGGGCGGGATGGAGTGGGGAGGGGATGGAGGGCGAAGAAAGACACCCACACAGGCACACAGAATTAGAAGACCGCTACTACATTATGAATCATTAGCGAGGGAGAAATGCATCTCGTCAATCCATATCGGATTCTCATCTGAACGGACGAGCTAGCGGTCTAGTCTATGCCATGTGAGAAGTCTTGACAAGCACTGAAAGAGCTGGAGCTGAATTATCGTCTTTACTGTTGATCTAGAAGGCGCCGTGGTGGAATCGGTTTGGCGACGGGCTTCTTCTCCAGTGTTCAAGTGCGGAGTGAAGGCCTGCAGGTAACGCATCCACATAGGAAGCGAGAGAATCTGAGCGCACTGGTTCGAATCACGGCACAGTCGCCAGTATTTTCTCTCCTTCCACAAAGACCTTCAGTGGTGGTCTGGACGCTAGTCATTCGGATGAGACGATAAACCGAGGTTCCATGTGCAGCATGAACTTAGCACACGTTACAGAACCCACGGCAACAAAAGGGTTGTCCCCTGGCAAAATTCTGTAGAAAATCCCACTTCGATAGGAAAACAAATAATAAAAAAAAAATACATGCAGGAAAACAAAAACAAAAACACACACACACACACAAAAAGGGTGGCGCTCTCAGTGTAGCGAGGCGCTCTCCCTGGGGAGAGCAGCCCGAATTTCACAGAGAAATCTGTTGTGACAAAAAATAGTAATACAATACAATACAATACAATACAATACAATACAAGTTAACCAGCGGTAAGAATTCGAGGACTACGTTTCGGCATTGTGTTGTCCTTGAAAAAGAGTACTTTCGTCGGAGAGAAGACCGTTACAGTTACACCGTTACAGTTCAGAAGACCGTTACAGTCATGTCGTTGCAGTTAAGAAGACCGTTACAGTCATGTCGTTGCAGTTCAGAAGACCGTTACAGTTATGTCGTTGCAGTTCAGAAGACCGTTAAGGTCATGTCGTTGCAGTTCAGAATACCATTACAGTCACACCGTTACAGTTCATAATACCGTTACAGTCATATCGTTGCAGTTCAGAAGACCGTTAC
>NC_134876.1:4315630-4323130 GCF_041734735.1 Babylonia areolata | reverse complement strand
AGAATGGGTCGTGACCAACTGAATTACATTCGGGGGTGCGGGGGAGGAGGAGGAGGGGGGCGTGGTGAAGGGGACATTCAGTACTTCAAGCAACAGACGCGGTGACAGGGAAGGTGACAAGGGGGTGATTTTCAAAACCATAGCAAAAAAAAAAAAAAAAAAAAAAAAAAAAAAAAAAGAAGGGGGGAGGGGGGGAGGGGGTCTCCAGCAACTGCTCCGAACACTAAAAAGTATATCAATCAAAGGGGAGGACAGCGTGTATGTAAATCAGGAAGAAACCCGCTGTTTAGGCTCTCTGAAGACCTGACCAGGCTTTGATAGTAGCTGTCAGGTGAAGATGAGACGTATTGTTATATAATTCAGCAAAGCGTGATTCCCTATGATCCGGGTAGGGACCAATCGGTTCCCATTGTTCTCCACACGCGTTAACTGGTATCGTATGTCTTTATGAAGCAAGTTTTTAGCGTCACTTTTTTATATTCATTTATATATTTATTTATCTATTTATGCATTTACTTATTTTTTTCTATTTTTTCTATTTATTTATTTATTTATTTATTCATTCATTCATTCATTCATTTATTCATTTATTTTATTTATTTATTTGTTTACATTTATTCATCAGTTCATTCATTCGTTCATCTCACTACCAGCTGTGTCATTCGACGGAATTCAGATCGAGAAAACCGAATGCCTACGCTACCTAGGAATACAGTTTGACAGGATGTTGACCTTCAGAAAACACACTGAAAATACTGTTCTCAAATGCAGAAAGGGCCTTTCAGTCTGCAATGGCAACCAAAAGCATCGAACAACGCCACCTCCTCCGGCTATATCAATCACTCGTCCTCAGTGTGATCGACTACGGACTTTGGCTAACTGCACTGTCTCAAAGCAGCCTCCTAAAAATAGAAAGAGTTCAAAATGAAGCCATGAGGCTGATCCTTGGAACAACAAAAGACACACCTACGGAAACCATGCGATACCTGCTTGACCTTCCTTGAGTGCAGGTCAGAAACAAGTTAGAACAGGTTAAGACCTACTTCAGAGCATTAGAAAACCCTCAAAACCACTGCATGATGCAGTCAAAGAACCAAATAGCAGCTGTCTAGGACGCGGAAGATCATGGATGGGGCAAGCAGAAGACACAATCCAGCTAGTATGCCGACTACAAGACCTGAACGAAACAAAAGAATGCGAGGAAAACCCTGAAAATGTCAATCATCTTTTCAACACAGCCATTTCACCCACTCTTGGAAGACATTGTCGGGAATGGCCAGAAGGCAAACTGATGCACAAGTGAAGCTACTCATAGAAGAAAACCGTAAAGAAAAGGATATCATCATATACACAGAATGCTGGCTACAGAGTCACAACACCTAGCTGTAGCTATGACACATCCTCTCCAGCGACTATCATCTATTCAGATGCTTGAAAACCAACATGTCATGATTCTAACGGACTCAATGAACCTCACACAATAAATTGAAAGCGGAATGGGAAGCCCAGAGTGGCATGAGGCAATGCGCAACTTTCAGATTAAAAAAAAACTTACGTGGTCATACTGCCCGGAACATGAAGGTGTTAAGGGAAATGAACGAGCTGACAGACTTGCTGGTAACGCAACAACAACGAGCGGTCTACATCAGGAAAATCGGAAAACCCAGAAAAGTCAAAGAATCTAAACAAACAAACAAACAAACAAAAAGTTCAAGGCCATCACACCATCGATCGCCTCAAAGACAGAAAGGTAGAGAGAGGAAGCGGCTGAAAGTCTAGCATGGAAGGTAGAACACGATGCTTTGCAAATCAAACGAATATTGGCATGATGTGTGTGTGTGTGTGTGTGTGTGTGTGTGTGTGTGTGTGTGTGTGTGTGTAAGGATGAAAACAAAAAGAAACAAAGAGCGGGGCAAATAGCAGACAACAAACACACGAGCAAAAAGAGACAATCACACACGCACAAACAGGGGAGAGAATATCAGCTCAGGCAAGAACCGGAAGGAAGTATAGTGGCCTGCCCCTAAGCTCATCTCACTGACACCAGGTTGTGTGAATTCCACGTGGGAACTGCGCACGACAGACTGTGTCAGAAGTCTGCACAGCCAGCAGCTTGCAAAGGCATCAGTATAGGATCATGCCGTGCAGGACCTTAGACATACCAATCACCGTACCTCCATCTCCATGTATAATACGAGACTGAGAAATCAAGGGTATATGTATATAATTTATCTCTATATTTTACCGTTTGCGGTGCTTGTATACGTCAGCGTATTCTACAAAGAGCGGCGCCCAGGACCCAAAAGAGTGTGGAATCTGACAATCATATGACCATGACCTTGGTGACCGTTCAGAAAAAAAACACAACAGGATGTAACGTCATTCTTTGCACTGTACTGCACTGCACGGACCGACGGGAGACTCCAGTCACTGCACTATACTGCACTGCTTCTCTGCTTCTCTTCAAGCTTGTTGCGTTTTATTCTTCCTCCTGCCCCAACTGCTGCTCAGCCCCCCTCCTGCTACTACTACTGCTACTACTACAACTACTACAACTACTGCTACTGGTACTACTACTAAAATAATTTCCGAATTAAGGTGAAAATGATGATGATGATGATGATGATAATGATTATGATGATGAAAATGATGATGATGATATGTATATATGATAGTCGTGTCCGACTATGACCATCAGACCAGGAGAGGAGGCAACTGCTGTTCCGACTATTTGGGCTAGAATTTGATTATAGTGGAGAGTGTCTTGCCCAAGTACATCCCCACTCTCTCGGCCAAGAGGGTTTTTAGGATAGTCGGCGTTGGGATGGATCCCAAAGTCCAGCTAGCCCACAAGGCTGCAGCACTACGAGCCAGTGCAATTTTGCCTACTAGTTTGAGAATCATAGTCCTTCACAAAAGACTAAGCTGTAAATGGTTTCCCATTGATTGGAGAAACCATTGATGATGATACTACTGCTACTAATGATGTTGATGGTGCTGCTGCTCCTGCTCATCAGCATTATCATCATCATCATCACATATCACTTCGTTATCTTTCGTGTCTGTTTTCTCATCTTTCGCACAGTCTTCCTCTATGTCCTCCTCGTTCGTTCTCCCTTCTTGTCTTTCCTTTTGTATCTCTGTCTCTGTCGTCCTCTCGATCTATGTATTCCTGTTTGTATCTCTCTCTTTTTACACACACACACACACACACACACACACACACACACACACACACACACACACACACACACACACTCATACACACATGCATATATATCTATATCTATATATATATGATATTCATCAAACATATACAGATAGATAGATAGATCCTTCTCTGTCTCTGCCTCCGTCTTTGTCTCACACACACACACACACACACACACACACACACACACACACACACACGCATACAATGACTCACTAATACAGGGAACAGTACAGGACAGGAAAGGGACGCGCAAAGAAAGAACACCCCCCCCACCCCTCCAGGCCCCCAACCCCCTCGCCCCAACAACCCTAACACCCCTCAGACATCGTCATCAGTCTGGCCCCAGCCCAGCAGCCAGCAGACAGCAACTGCCACCCTCCTTGTCCGAAGTCTCGTGGATAACTCGTGGCTTGCTGGGGAAGGAAGAAAAGATGTAATCTTCAGACAACCTTTACAAAACTGCTCACCCGAAAACCTCCTCAATCGCTCCAGACGGTCCTGGGTGTGTACAAAAACAGAGGAAAAATTATCACCCCAAAAAAGGAAAAAAGAAAGAAAGAAAGAAACAAAAGAGTCTCCTAAACCCTGGCCGCATTGTGTTACGAAAATGAGAACGAGAGAACTATAGGGGGAGATAATTGCTTCAGTTCATACCCGCACTGGCGTATGGGGCGTGTCTCTCATCGGGCCCTCTCGGGCGAACTATTGTCAGTCCGAAATTGAAGTTCTACTACAACGTACAGCCCCCCCCCCTTCCATCTATACCATTCTTCCACACCCCACCTCCGCCCCATCATCCACACATACTCTCAGTCCCCACGGATACACATAGATACACACACACACACACACACACACACACACACACACACACACACACACACACAGGGTGATCGAGAGATGGATATATATATATATATATATATATATATAGAGAGAGAGAGAGAGAGAGAGAGAGGGCGAGAGGTGTTAATCTTACCAAAGCCCTAAGCACTTACAAAAACAAGAATACATATAGGACAAGAATACTGGGACGAAGCAGCACAGGCATCAAGGGACAGTCACCACGTCCACCACGATTTTGCCATTCTCTTATCACGCACACAACAGACGCACACGAAGAAGGGACACACAAACTGGAGAGGAATGAAACAGAGATGCCAATCAGGATGGGAAAAGAGTAGTTTAAAGAGAAGATTTGAAGGATGACAGACAAACCCAACTGCAGAGGAAAAGAGGGAGCTTATTCCACGAGGACGGGGCCTGGAAAGAGAATGAGCGTTGGCCCGCGGTCTTGGTCTTGGTATTAAAGCGCGGGATATGGAGAAGGTGAGTGTCAGATGAGGAGCGCAGCTGTCGCGATGGAGTGCTCAGATGTAGAAAATCGGTAAGATAGGAAGAAGCGAGACCGTTCAGGGATTTAAGGCACAGCAGAGACAGTTTATATTGAATTCATTTCTCGACAGGGAGCCAATGAAGAGAACAAAACAAGGGAGTGATATGGGTAGATTTAGAGCGTCTCATGACTAGACGAGCAGCATTGTTCTGCACCTTTTGAAGTCGAACGAGAAGATTCTGAGGACAGCCAGCAAGGAGAGTATTACAATGATCCACTCTTGAGAGAACAAAAGCAGAAACAAGAGTTTTGGTGGCCTCTTCAGAAAGTAGATGACGAACAGAACCAATGCGGCGGAGCTCCAGGTAGCACGCACGACAAACAGAGGAAACATTATGGTGAAACGACAGTGTCTGATCAAGTGTGACACCCAGGTTCCGTACGGTCGTTGACGTCTGAATGAGGCATTTATCCAACTTAAACGAAGTGGGAACAGAATCAGTAGACAGAGGTCTTTTGGGCGCATTGACAACCATTTCCGTTTTGTCATTGTTCAGCTGAAGTTTGTTGTTTGTCATCCATGCTTTATGTCTGGAATACATAGCTGTGTATGATGGATAACAGCAGGAAGCGGAGAAACATGACAGGACTTGTAAAGTTGATTGTCATCGGAAAAGCCGTGGTGAGAAAAGCTGTGATGGGCAACAATGTCAGAGATAGGATGTGTATAAAGGACAAAGAGAATGGGGCCCAACACGGATCCTTGAGGGACACCATATTGCAGGGCACCTGGATGAGAAGAGAAACCATTGACAGAAACAAATTGTGTGCGACTGGAGAGATAAGACTGAAACCATGACAGCGCTTTGCCAAAAGTACTGTGAAGACGAGACAGAAGAGAGCAATTATCGATGGTGTCAAAAGCGGCTGACAAGTCCAGGAGAGACAGTAATGAAATTTGACCATCGTCAAGGGCAGTGAGGAGATCGTTAACTATCTTAAGGAGAGCAGTTTCAGTACTGTGACCTGTACGGTAGGCAGATTGCAGAGAGTAAAGTTGGTTGTTGCAGTATAGGTGGTCGGGGAGTTGGAGGAGAATAATTTTTTCGATAATCTTAGAAAGAAAGGATAAGTTTGAAACAGGTCTGTAGTTTTTCAAGTTTTCACCATCCAGGGAGGGTTTCTCCAGCAGAAGCCTGACAATTGCAGTTTTGAACATTGAAGGGAAAGAACCTGAGTGAAGTCATGTATGGCAACATGTCACCAATGACGGCAGACAGCAAAGAGGATGGTAGTGGGTCCAGTTCGCATGTCTTCATGGCGGTTTTCTTAATGTCTTCTTTCACAACACTGTCAGTCACAGGCTCAAAGCCAGATAAAGGAATACCAGAGAAAGATTCATGGTGGACATCCGGTAAAGGTACAGACTGTGAATCTAGACTGTCACGGATGGTTCTAATTTTGCCGATGAAAAAATCACTAAATTTCTGTGGTAGGTCAGGTGGAGGAACAGCTGATGTTTGGCATTGAAGAATGCAGATTTTGCTTGCTTCACGATTGTATTTACAGACATACTACTGGTGTGTAAGCAACTGATCTCGCAATCTTAAGGTGTAAAAACTGTACTTCGCTATATCTCTCAGACAGAGAGTACCTTCGTTCTGAAATAAGTAAGCTAGAGTTTGATGATGTCTGTTTCTGCAATGCTTTACAACGTGTTTATCTCTTAAATCTTAAAGCGGAGTAACGTGGACAATCAAAAAGGAAATGATTTTCGGTTTCGGTGTAATCACAAAATGGACATTTATTTGCTTTTTTTTTTTAATATCTGTTGTTATTATCTATCTCACATACCCAAACCTGAGTCAAGTTAATATTTGTCTAAATTTGGCTATAGTAATGACATTGACATATCTCTCTGGCCCTAAAATTGATTTGAATGAGCGATTTGTGACAAAGCGATCACTCGCATCCAATTTTGAATGCTAGTCTTGATGGAAACAGTCAATTATTCGTTGTTTGAAAATTTTCAAAAATGTCTTTCTTCTCCAACCCTACCATTCATCCACACCTCTGAGAAACCAAACGAATCTAAACGACTCTTTATTTGCGTAGCCCAGTTATGCGAATTTTGTTCCTCATTATTGTGGCGTGTCTTTTGCAAGATCATTTCTTATGCTTGTTTAGGAAAATGTCAAAATAGTCATGTTTTGTAAGCAAAGCCAGTAACGCAGAGAGTAAAGAAAACTGTCCACATACACTGGGTACCTGCCCGTTTCCCCGTAAATCATTGCATTTGGGAGTTTTCGGGTGGACATTCAGCAAACGTTTACAAGTAAATAGATGTACAGACTCCACAGTTTCAGACCTGTATAAACCCCACACTTCAGATGCGTATAGCAGCATAGGTATTAAATAATTTAAAATAATTTAAAGAAAATTGACATATCCATCTTGCCAAGAGCCCACATCGTCTTTATAACCTCTGTGACTTTACCTTTCACACGTCTGCAGCACTCTTCTAGGGCTGTCTCAAAGGACATTGTTGGTAGTAAACGTGAACCCAAGATATCTATAACTGTTGACAACATCAATACCCTTCCCTTTAAAGAACAATTTTTCGTTTCTGGCTAGATATCCTCCCTTACGAAATACCATTATCTTGGTTTTCTGCAAATTGACTGTGAGACCAAGCCTGTCTGACGCCCTTGCCAGATTGTCTAAAAGGTTCTGGGGTCCAGCTGGAGTCAGAGACAGTAAAACTATGTCATCTGCAAATAACAGTAAAAACGTTCTGCAAACATGGGAGAAATGGGAACCCGTGCTAACCATCACAGTTCACAGCATCAACTACCTCAGTGATTAATAAAGAGAAAATCAATGGAGACATCAAGCAACCTTGTTTGACACCGGAAGGGCAGTTAAAGAACTCTGATAATTCAAACCCCCA
>NC_134876.1:4305630-4308130 GCF_041734735.1 Babylonia areolata | reverse complement strand
TACTGAATAGGATCATTAAAAAGAACCCCCACCCCCACACCCCCTCAACACCCCCTTATGATTTTAATTTAGGAAACAGAATTTCGTAGCTATTCCATCGGAATGCTGATTTGGAAATTGGCGGGGAGATCGGAGCAATATTTCATTTCTTCTGACGAGCATCCATTAGCTAATCACTGGAAGATCGTGTGTGGAAGGCTGGCATCCACGATTCAGATCTAGAGTGTTCGTTGATTTTCCTGATTGGGTATGTAGGTGGGTCGATGAAGTGGGTGATGGATGGAGGAGGGTTGTGGGAAGGCGGTTTGGAAAAGAGGCAATTTTTCGTCTATCAATGTCTGTCCATCTCTCCGTTTCGTTTGTGTGTGTGTGTGTGTGTGTGTGTGTGTGTGTGTGTGTGTGTGTGTGTGTGTGTGTGTGCGCGCGCGTCATTATTATCTTTTTTTAAACTTCATTTTAAAGGGAAAAGTGAGAAAAAAAAATCGGTTTGACACTGATAGCATTCTTCCTCCTTCCGGCTTTTAACTCACAACAAACATTTCAGGAGCTGTGCTGCAAGTGCTCTTAACACTTGTGACAAGATAAAGCAAGACTACGTGTGCCAACACCCATTTTTAGCGTACATAAAGGATTCGCCGCAACAAACGTGGGTTGCTATAGCCGTGTGTTTACAGCGTCAGACTTTCAATCTGAGGGTCCCGGGTTCGAATCTCGGTAACGGCGCCTGGTGGGTAAACGGTAGAAATTTCCCCGATCTGCCCGGTCAACATACGTGCAGACCTGCTAGTGCCTGAATCCCCTTCGTGTGGGTACGCACGCAGAAGAACAAATACGCACGTTCAAGATCCTGTAATCCATGTCAGCGTTCGATGGGTTAAAGAAACAAGAAAATACACACAATGCACACCCCCGGAAACGGCGTATGGCTGCCTACATGGCGGGGGGTAAATAAACAAAACGATCATACACGAAAAAATGTTACATGTCTGAGTGTGTATACATGCGTGACCTGAACCTGACCTGAATGACACAGGAAACGAATGATGAGCGCCCAATGGCAGCCGTCTGCTCAGGTTAGGCAGCCTGTTGTGCAACTGTCCCCGAGGATAGGGGCTATGTTAGTATCCATGTCAAAACTGGGTAGAAAATCCACATGAGCGTGTGTAGATAGGCAGACAGAAAGACAGGGCGAAAGGACACTGCACTGCCCCGAATTATACACAGAGGAACTGCTTTCGTCAGCTGCGTGATGCAAGACTCCAAGAAGCACGACAGCAATGCCCTGTTGGCTTCTGTGCCAGAAGAGGAGATGATGACAGGACGGGGCTTGAAACTGCTATGAAAATATGTCTGGAGATAACAACAACAACAATGTATTCTACATGGACTTATGCAAGACTTCATTCTCGATGGCTACCAAAATCTTTTCATCCAGCCTCATACGTACGCATGAATGAAAGTGGAAAGGAAACGTCCAAAGCAAATTAATCGAAGACACACACACACACACACACACACACACACACACACACACACACACACACACACACACTCACAGACACACACACACACACACACACACACAGAAGAACTGTTCACCAGATTTCTAGAGGTCTGTAGGTTGTGTGTTGAAGCCAGGGTCTCTGGCACCCACATACCCGCATCCTGAAGGAATAAACCAGCATTGATCCCTTGTCCGAAAGCAAGCGATGTCCATTTCATTTCACTCCTGAAGGACTCAGCAGTGCGTGGGATGCAGTCTGCACAGAAAAGACTGCAGCATAATGACTGCAGCACCTTGCACAATGCACAGCTCCCTGAAGAACCAGCCTTTTTTCTTTTTCGTTCCCTCCATTATGTGAATTAACTGAAGAGACTGATGTAGACTTGATAGCTGCTGATAAGCACGGGATGCAGGCAGGAGTGTTCCGTTCTTTCCTTGTGTGTAGCCGGTAGCGGTGGCCTGGTGGTACTGCTTTCGACCAGGGAGCGAGGGTCCCCGTGTTCGAGTCCCGCATACGGACCCGCAATAAAGCTCTTTCTTCCATAGACCTTGAGTTGTGGTGGTGGTGGTCTGGTATGGGTACAAGTAATCCGGATGAGGCGATCAACTGAGGTCCCGTGTGCAGCATACACTTGGAGGGTGCACGTCAGTAAAAGAACCCACGGCAAAGAAAGGGTTATCCCTGGCAAAATTCTGTAAAAAGAGCCTACTTTGAAAGCACTTATGCAGACAATCAGCAAAAAAAAAAAAAAAAAAAAAAGAAAAAAGAAAAAAAAGGTAGCATTTTATTATAGTGACGCGCTTTCCTCGGGGAGAGCAGCCCGAAGTTAATCAGAGAAATATGTTGTGAAAAAAAAAAGAAGAAAAAAAAAGAAAAAGAAAAAGAGAAGAAAAAGAAACGTGATACAATACAGACGGACGCAAGGAAATGAGGTTTGTCATCGCAAGAGATACCAGACATCAGATACACTGATGACAGTCATCACCGGTGAACAA
>NC_134876.1:4295630-4303130 GCF_041734735.1 Babylonia areolata | reverse complement strand
TGTGTGTGTGTGTGTGTGTGTGTGTGTGTGTGTTTTGTACACTAATACGAGCAGTGATTGTGTGTTGGTGATAACGATCAGGAAGGTGAAGAGAGAGGGACAGAGGGGTGATGGGGGGAAAGGAAAGATGAGTGGAAGAGAGGGAGGGGTGAAGGGAGGGAGGAAGGGGGCGGAGGAGAAGGGAAGGATGAAGGAGGAGAAGGGAGGGGGAAGGGGGTGTAGGAGAAGGGAGGGAGGAAGGGGGTGGAGGAGAAGGGAGGGAGGAAGGGGGAGGAGGAGAAGGGAGGGAGACAGGGGGCGGAGGAGAGGGGAAGGGGGCAGAGGAGAAAGGAGGGGGAAAGGGGGTGGAGGGGTGAAGGGAGGGAGGAAGGGGGAGGAGGAGAAGGGAGGGAGGATGGGGGCGGAGGAGGGGGGAAGGGGGCAGAGGAGAAAGGAGGGAGAAAGGGGGTGGAGGGGTGAAGGGAGGGAGGAAGGGGAAGGAGGAGAAGGGAGGGAGGAGGGGGTGTTGGAGAAGGGAGGGAGGAAGGGGGAGGAGGAGAAGGGAGGGAGGAAGGGGAGGAGGTGAAGGGAGGGAGGAAGGGGAGGAGGTGAAGGGAGGGAGGAAGGGGGTGGAGGAGAAGGGAGGGAGGAAGGAGGAGGAGGGGGAAGGGGTGTAGGAGAAGGGAGGGAGGAAGGGGTGGAGGAGAAGGGAGGGAGGAAGGGGGCGGAGGAGAAGGGAGGGAGGAAGGGGGTGTAGGAGAAGGGAGGGAGGAAGGGGGTGTAGGAGAAGGGAGGGATGAAGGGGTGGAGGAGAAGGGAGGGAGGAAGGAGGAGGAGGGGGAAGGGGTGTAGGAGAAGGGAGGGAGGAAGGGTGGAGGAGAAGGGAGGGAGGAAGGGGGCGGAGGAGAAGGGAGGGAGGAAGGAGGAGGAGGGGGAAGGGGCGTAGGAGAAGGGAGGGAGGAAGGGGGTGTAGGAGAAGGGAGGGAGGACAGGGGCGGAGGAGAAGGGAGGGAGGAAGGAGGAGGAGGGAGACAGGGGGTGTAGGAGAAGGGAGGGAAGGGGGTGTAGGAGAAGAGGAAGGGGGCGGAGGAGAAGGGATGGAGGAAGGGGAGGAGGAGAAGGGAGGGAGGAAGGGGGTGTAGGAGAAGGGAGGGAGGAAGGGGGCGGAGGAGAAGGGAGGGAGGAAGGAGGAGGAGGGGGAAGGGGGTGTAGGAGAAGGGAGGGAGGAAGGGGGTGTAGGAGAAGGGAGGGAGGAAGGAGGAGGAGGGGGAAGGGGGGTGTAGGAGAAGGGAGGGAGGACGGGGGTGGAGGAGAAGGGAGGGAGGAAGGAGGAGGAGGGGGAAGGGGGTGTAGGAGAAGGGAGGGAGGACAGGGGCGGAGGAGAAGGGAGGGAGGAAGGGGGCGGAGGAGAAGGGAGGGAGGAAGGAGGAGGAGGGGGAAGGGGGTGGAGGAGAAGGGAGGGAGGACAGGGGTGGAGGAGAAGGGAGGGAGGAAGGAGAAGGAGGGGGAAGGGGGTGTAGGAGAAGGGAGGGAGGACAGGGGTGGAGGAGAAGGGAGGGAGGAAGGAGGAGGAGGGGGAAGGGGGTGTAGGAGAAGGGAGGGAGGACAGGGGTGGAGGAGAAGGGAGGGAGGACAGGGGTGGAGGAGAAGGGAGGGAGGACAGGGGCGGAGGAGAAGGGAGGGAGGAAATGGGTGGAGAAGAAGAGGTATGTTGTGTGCAAGATGAAGTTTGGGGGACATGGTGACGGTGGTAGTGGTTGTTATGATTTGCACTTTGCATGTGTGTGTGTGTGTGTGTGTGTGTGTGTGTGTGTGTGTGTGTGTGTGTGTGTGTGTTCATATGTTTATTTATTTTCTTTTGCGTGTGTATGTGTGTGTGTGTGTGGCATATACTGTCGCCCGCGAAACTGAGTATGTCAGTGCCGACATCCCTGCACATTGAGACAGAGAGAGAGACAGAGAGAGGGAGACTGAGGAAGAGAGAAAGAGCGACAGAGAGGGAGAGACAGAAGGAAATAGTGAGAGAGATGGAGCAAGAGAGACAGACAGAGGGACAGACAGAAAGACAGACACAGAAAGAAAGAAAGAAAGAAAGAAAGAAAGAAAGAAAGACAGAAAGAAAGAAAGACAGACAGACAGGCATATGAAACAAAAGCAGGAATGAAAAGTAAAACAAAAAACAAAAGAGCAAACATAGCATATATTCAAAACCAATAATACAAAGTTTGGGGGTGGAGGTTGGGGAAGGGGTGGGGGTGGGGACATTTTTGGAGCGTTACAAAATCCATTTCAGGACGAACTAATGCCCATCTTTACTCTTAGAGGCTGTCTCCCCATGTGGAGAGGAATAAAAAAAGGAGCTTGGAACCAGCTTGCCATGGATGGATCAGATCTTCTGTCTGTCTGTCTGTCTGTCTGTCTGCTTGTCCGTTTGTCCGGTTTTCAGTTTTCTCGTTCTGTGATCAGATAGGAAGAGGAAGAGGAAGAGAAGGAGAAAAAAGGGGTAGGAGAAGGAAGATGATGACTAGAAGAAGAAGAAGAAGAAGAGGAGGAGGAGGAGGAGGAGGAGAAAAAGACCACTATGTATCCTTAACTCGAGTTACTTCCTTCTCAACCTGTCTCTCTGTCTCTCCGTCCGTCTGTCTGTCTGTCTGTCTCTACCCCTCCCTGTACTTCTGCCTCTGTCTGTCTCTCTGTCTGTCTCATTCTTTCCTTTCGCTTTTGTTGTTGTCGTCGTTTTGTTATTATTGTTGTTATTGCAATCTTGTTTCTGTGTGTACCTATATATATATATATATATATATATATATATATATATATATATATATATACAGAGAGAGAGAGAGAGAGAGAGAGAGAGAGAGAGAGAGAGAGAGAGAGGGAGGAGAAAAAAGAAAAACAAACACACCAATCTGTCAAATATTCCAAATTTTCGGAACGATCACGTTCCTTCTCTCTCTCTCTCTCTCTCTCTCTCTCTCTCTCTCTCTCTCTCTCTCTCTCTCTCTCTGTGTGTGTGTGTGTGTGTGTGTGTGTGTGCAGCACATATGTCTAAAACATCTTTTAAATGAAGTAGAATTCGCAAACCTCTCACCGTCTCCCTGTGCATTGCTTGTGCTTGCTTGCTTGCTTCTTCTGTTGTGTAAGGATGCATGTACTTCGGAACCCCAGCATGACTGATGACAACACGATGGTTCGTCACGCGCCCCCCCACCCCCCCGACCCCCGCCACCCCCTGCACCCCAACCCCTTCCCTTCCAGCCCTCCTACACACCTCCTCCCCTATCACCTTTCCCCCATCATTCCTCTCCAAGGACCCCCTCAAGCCCAGGGTCGGAGCAGAGTCATCAGGATACTGACAAAGAAGGCTTCCCAATCCCCGGAGGCCCCGCCCCCGACCCCCCCCGGCCCCCCGCCCCCTCCCGACACGGAACAAAGCGAACAAAGTGGCTACAGACGGTATTGAGGCATGTGAAAGAGCGCAGGGTGTGGGGGAGTACTTGGCAACGAATGGTTGAGGTCTATGGTGATTGTAGCCGGCTTTCTCCGGTTTTGCCTTCAGCCGTCTCGTCGGGTGGGTGGGTGGGTGGTCTAGTATGGGTGTCTAGCTTAGTGGGCCCATGGGAATTTTTTTTTTTGGTGTGCTATTGGTCAGCCCCATGGATATCCTTGTTCTCCGACGTGTGATAAGTTTTTGTGTTGGAGGTATTGTTTTCTTTTTTATGACCAGTTTTACGTGGTGGTGGTGGCAGCTGTGAAAATGGCCAATGGGGGCTAAAGTGCGAACACGTTTGCATGTTCGCGTTCGCACGCACGAACGCACACACTGATGTAAGCACGCACACCTACACACACACACACGCCCATTCACTCTCTCTCTCTCTCTCTCTTACACACACACACACACACGCACACACACACACAGACTGACAGGCAGACAGACAGACACTTGTAACAATCCTAATATATGGAAACAAGTTCCCTGATGCATTTTATTCCTCTTGAGATGGAGACAGCCATTGAGAGCAGAGCTGGACATTGGCTGTTGTCCCCCTCCCCTCATCCCCCCCCCCCCCCCCCGCGGAGACAGAGATTGAGAGAGAGAGAGAGAGAGAGAGAGAGAGAGAGAGAGAGAGAGAGAGAGAGAGAGAGATTCCAGATTCCAGATTCCAGATGGTTTAATGTTCATAAGTCAACAGGCTCCTGACATTGTCAACAATAACAGACAGTATTCTAGTACATTACAATTTTGCTTGGACTCTGATTACACAATCCTACAATTTACTTCGCTGACATGTGGATAAGTCTCACACACACACACACACACACACACACACACACACACACACACACACACACACACACACACACACACACACACCGCGCGCACGCGCGTGCGATGCATCCTTCATTTGAATCGAGTTGCGGCCTGCGGCTCACACCTGCACTGCATGTGTATGGATATTCGTCTAGAACAGGAACAGAAATAATCAATTGCTTAGCTCCATCAATATGTCACGCTTTTTCTCAGCGTAAAATACAAAATGGGCTAGCTTATGCATTGACATTACATCAGGGCATTGCATTAAATCACCGAATTGCTCTTTATTAATTGTGTTTGATCCAAAATACTGATACCGTAATTCTTTGTAGCATGGACAAATACAAATAAAATGTACTTCATTTTCTATTTGATCTTTGCAAAAACTACATAAAATCCTTAATGTATTGTCTTGAACAAATCGAAAAGCGTTGAGAGAGAGAGAGAGAGAGAGAGAGAGAGAGAGAGAGAGAGAGAGAGAGAGAGAGAGAGACCGCACAGACAGACAGACACCATACAGACACAGAGAGTCAGACAGACAGACAAACAGACTGACCGACAGAAATCAGATACAGGGACAGAATGGGTAAAAACATGAAATTAAAAAAACCCTTGAAAAACAAGAACAAAATCACAAATACGTATCTGATTAAAAAAAAAAAAGACATTAAAAAATGGGGCACACAACTGAAATTTATAGGACTGTTTCAAAGTCATTTTAGCATCGACAAATGCCTATTTCCACAGTTAATAATGCATGCATAGCTCTCCGAAGCTCACCACAAAAAAACAAAACAAAACAAAATAGACCCTGAAATTCCATCAAATCACATCACATATCATTCTCTGTTTCGCTCACCCTATCCCCTTTCTCTCTTTCTTTTGTTATATTCTGATATGCGTGTTTCTTTCTTTCTCTCTCTCTCCCTCTCTGTCTCTTTCTGTCTTTCTCCGGTTGTCGATACTGATGACATATTTCTCTTCCCGTCCACCCTCCCCCCCCCTCTCTCTCTCCCTCGCTCTTATCCATTTGTGTGTGTGTGTGTGTGTGTGTGTGTGTGTGTGTGTGTGTGTGTGTGTGTGTGTGTGTGTGTGTGTGTGTGTGTGCGTGCGTCTGTTCTTTATCATATTCCTTCTGCATGACTTTTCTGTTTTGTTTTTTCTTCTCTCTTTCTCCCTTTTCCATTAAATATATGTGCGCTGTTGTAACGGATGTAGATTAGCAAGCACAGTTTGGAAGAATGGGGCCATGCCTAAAATATTAATCCTTGAATAATAATAATAATAATAATAAAAAAAAACAAAAACGTTTTGAGTTCTGAGTTCTTTCCGGCTTTCTTTCTTTCTTTAAAACCATTTTCAGTTTCAGTTTCACTTTCTCAAGGAGGCGTCACTGCGTTCGGACAAATCCATACACGCTACACCACATCTGTTGAGCAGATGCCTGACCAGCAGCATAACCCAACGCGCTTAGTCAGGCCTTGAGTGCATGCTTACATATTTGTTTACCTATGAAAGTGGATTTCATTTTACGTAATTTCGCCAGAGGACAACACTCTCGTTGCCATGGGTTCTTTTTCAGTGCGCCAAGTGCGTGCTGCACACGGGACCTCGGTTTATCGTCTCATCCGAAAGACTAGACGCTCAGTTTGATTTTCCAGTCAAACTTAGGAGAAAGGGCGAGAGCGGGATTCGAACCCACACCCTCACGGACTCTCTGTATTGGCAGCTGAGCGTCTTAACCATTCTGCCACCTTCCTCCTTTAAAACCAGCATACTATTGCCTCTGTCATTTTGTATCGTGTAGCACAGAGAGAGACCCCATTCAGAGCGGGGGGCCTGGGTAAAAAAAACAACAACCCCTCACCATTGTTTATCTATCATCATCGGAAATAAAGGAATTTGTTTTGTCTTGTCATGTCTTGTTTCTCTTCATCACTCCAGCTGTCACCATCTTACGTCACACAAATGGTTCTCATGGTAAAGAAAAGACGTAATAGATTTTATAACTTGGGATATTTCATATTTTTTATATAAGAAAAAAATGTCCCAGGCTAGTGTTTTTTTTTGGGGGGGGGGTATTTTTGTTTGTTTGTTTATGTTTCTTATGTTGTCGTTTTTTTGTTTCAAAATCGCACCATAAACACATTCACACGATTCCCGCTCGATAAATGTCAGCATTGAAAAAACAACAACAACACACAAAAAATGAAACAAAACAAAAAACAATGCAAAAAACGATTGATAGAACGCAGCTAAGGTCGATAATTGTTGGAGCAATATCATTTTTTGTCGTATCCAATTGCCGGATCACCTTTCAAATATTTCCCTTCCACGTACATTTCATAATGCATTCATATATTTACTTATTTTGTATATAAAATTCATTTTACATGAATTTTTTTTAACAAACCTATGATAGACTCTCACGTCATGACCAGCACGTTGAGTTTATATGAAGGTCAGGCATTTGTTCTTTTTTTTTTTTTTCAAAAGCAGATGTAGTGCAGCGTATAATTATGGGTCGGTTCGCACGCTTGACACCTCCTTGAAACTCGAACAGAAAATGTTCGACTCATTCGTGCCAGTTTATGTTCTTCAGATTCTTTATTCTAACACTCTAAAAAACTGACACAGAAGGAGAAGGAACAAAAGAAGAAGAAAAAGAAGGAGGAGGAGGAGGAGGAGGAGGAGCAGTAGCAGGAGCAGGAGGAGAAGGAGGAGGAGGAGGAGGAGAAGAAGAAGAAGAAGAAGAAGAAGAAGGAGGAGAGAGGAGGAGGAGAAGAAGAAGAAGAAGAAGAAGAAGAAGAAGAAGAAACTCAAACTGAAAATGCTCAACTCATATCGTGCCAGTGTATATTCTTCATTCTCCACTCTGAAAAACAAACAAACTGACCCAGAAGAAGGCGATGACGACGACGACGAAGGAGAAGAAGGAGAACAAGAAGGGGGCTGAGGGTGGGTGGGTAGGTGGGTGGGTGGGGGGTGGTGCGTTTGTAAACAACATGAGTTAGACGAACATCAACAACAAAAACAGCATTAGCAACACATCCAAAACATGTACCCGACGCCATACCGTAACAAATCACTGGAGAGGTTAAAGGACGGATAGCAACTCCATTTCGGTTTCCAGGGAAGCGTGTCCATTTGCACTGTCAACAGTGCATTTATAGCTGTCCAAATTTCATCACACATTCACA
>NC_134876.1:4285630-4290630 GCF_041734735.1 Babylonia areolata | reverse complement strand
ACTTACACACACACACACTTACACACACATGCACGCATGCACGCGCACACACACATACACATAGAGTGTGTGTGCGTGTGTGTGTGTGTGTGTGTGTGTGTGTGTGTGTGTGTGTGTGTGAGAGAGAGAGAGAGAGAGAGAGAGAGAGAGACAGACAGACAGACAGACAGACAGACAGACACAAAAAATGTGACAAAGAAACAGACAGACAGAGAGGGAGACACGGAGACAGACAGAATGAGACAGACAGAGATAACTTCGTAGTTTGGGCATACCCTTTTGTTGGATTCCAAAACCAAAATCACAACCATTTTTGACCAGTTTTTCGTTTTA
This sequence comes from Babylonia areolata, assembly GCF_041734735.1. NCBI lineage: Eukaryota > Metazoa > Mollusca > Gastropoda > Neogastropoda > Buccinidae > Babylonia > Babylonia areolata. The sequence continues at coordinate 4,290,297 of NC_134876.1, read as the reverse complement.
TCATATTTTTTGTTATATTCTTCTTTTTCTTATTGTTATTATCAGTGTATATATATATGACATCGCAATGAATATCAGCCACGAACCGATTGCAAAGAGCGTGGCGAGCTCAGAATCACTTTGTGAACAGAAAAGGACCGCAAACCTGGCGATGATATTCCTTCAATTTTTACGAACAATGTCTTCAAAACAAGCACGGCATATGACACTTTGAATCATGTAGTTATTTTTTATGCTTAGGAATATATATGTTTCAATTCAACAGCCAAGCCTAAGAATGTTTTGGGTCTGATTTCTCAAAGAGGGATGACTATACTGTCTTCATATATATATATATATATATATCATTATAATAGTAGCAGTAGTAGGAGGAGGAGGTGGTGGAGAAGAAGAAGTGGTGATGGTAGCAGTACCAGTATCAGCATTATTGTTAGCAGTAGTAGTATGAATTGACTTTCCGGCTTCATTGACTGATCGAGCCCAGCAAATACATATCCCCGATACTATATATGTAATTATTTTCTCCTTCTCTTTTTGATATACACAGAATCCGTAGACTCAAGTACAATTTAAAAAAAAGAAAAAAATGTAGTCTCGACAGGCGCCATAACGATGCCGGAGAAGAAATGTACAGACTGCAGGGGTCACTGCAGGTCTTGGCAGGAAATGACGTCACGCCAGGGGAGAGAAGTCTCACAAATGAATAATGTGCGGCGATGGCCAACCAATGGCAATGCAAGCCGTCTCAGAGTTCACGACTCTCGATTCCAAAGGGCTGGGTTTGGTTGCACGAGCAGCTGTTCATTGCAAGCAGCAAAGTTTGCGTCGCAGTTGAGAATGTTTCCCATGCTTACGGAATTAGCGGTGGAGATAGGAGCGTTCTTAATTTTAAGCAAACTTAGCCGGGTGCTAAGATCGCTCAAGCAAAATAGCCCTGGGTTCTCTACTGCTCCCACCAATCTCCCCTGCACTTGACATAGGTGCTAGTTTATTAGGACGAGATAAATAAAACAACAAACAACTGAAGTCCCTTGTGTGGCAGGGACGACTTGAGAAGGTGCTCATGAAGTGTGTGTGTGTGTGTGTGTGTGTGTGTGTTTCGAATATTCTGCTGTGAGTGTGTGCTTAAAGGTGGATGTGGATGGGGGAGGGGGAGTTGTACTTTATACAGAGACGTGCTGGGAGAGTGGGGGTGGAGGAGGAGGATGGGGGGGGGGGGGGGGTAGGAGAATGAGTTTGGGCAAATGACCAAAATCACTCCCCCCCCTCCCCCCCAATCCCCATTACCCTCACCCACTCCGTCCCTCTCTCCATTGCGGGTGTGAATCAATTCTGTCAGTGATTGGATTCACCTGTTCATTCACAGCGTATACCCCTCCCTACCCCACCCAATTCTTCCCCAAGAAAACCCAGCCGATCACATCAGTAGCACACACACACACACACACACACACACACACACACACACACACACACACACACACACACAGAGTGTTGTACTGAAAATGTTCTTGTGACACACACGTGAGGTTCGTATGCACGTGCAAATCCCTCCCAAACACTGGTTGTTGGAAAGAGCTCAGTGCTGAAGATAATCACACGCGCAATACACAGTTGTGCAGTAAAGCCATAACAATGAAAGTTGTGTGCTGTGTGTACGGGTAGCTTGAGCGCCGCTATATGCTGCGAGTGTCAGTATCATGAGCACCGCTATATGCTCCAAATGTGGGTATCATGAACACCGCTATGTGCTTCGAGTGTGGGTATCTTGAGCACCGCTATATGCTGCGAATATGGGTAACTGGAGTACAGCTATATGTTGCGGATATAAGTATCACTGACACCGCTACATACTGCGTGTGTGGGTAACTTGAGCGCCGCTATATGCTGCAGATGTGGCTATGTGCTGCCTGTGTGTGTGTGTGTGTGTGTGTGTGTGTGTGTGTGTGTGTGTGTGTGTGTGTGTGTGTGTGTGTGTGTGTGTGTGTGTGTGTGTGTGTGTGTGTGTGTGTGTGTTTTGAGACCAAAATTCAGTTCAGTTACTTTGGCAGCGTACATTCCTTTCTGTCCAGGTGAATTTGTGGAATGCTTGGAAACAGAGGGTTGTGCACACCTGTGTGTGTGTGTGTGTGTGTGTGTGTGTGTGTGCGCGCGTGTGTGCACGTGCGTGTGCGTGCGCGCGCGCGCGCGCGTGTGTGTGTGTGTGTGTGTGTGTGTGTTTGTCTGTGTCAGTGTGTACGTTCTCTGTGTGTGTGTGTGAGTGTGTGTGTGTGTGTGTGTGTGTGTGTGTAATATCTCTGCCCCAATATATACTCACCTCACAGTAGAGGACTGAGGGGAGTAATTCTGGTCCGATGTCCGTTTACACCCCCTCTCTGGCTCCTTGATACTAAACTCAGAAAAGAGGAGGGGGGTACGTCTGGCCTAATGTCCGAACACCCCTTGACTTGACGACTTCACTTCACACACACACACACACACACACACACACACACACACACACAATGTGTTCGCAAAACTGAGAATTCCTCCTCCGTCTCAGCCACTTCTGTTCACTCCCGTCTTGTCTTCAGTGTGAAGGGAGGAAAGTCGCTGAATGGTTAAGACGCATATCTATCAATGCAGTCTCTGGTTCAAATCTCAATCTCACGTTTTCTCCCACGTGTGACTGGAAAATCAAGTCTTTTGGTCTGATGAAACAATAACCCCACCCCCATATATATATATATATATATATATATATATATATATATATATATGTGTGTGTGTGTGTGTGTGTGTGTGTGTGTGTGTGTGAGTGTGTGTGCAGTCAGGGCCTGACTAAACGCGTTGGGTTATGCTGTTGGTCAGGCATCTGCGAAGACAGATGTACATTAGCGCATAATATATATATGTTTTTTTCCGAACGCAGTGACGACACTAGGAAGACTGAGACAAAGACAGCAGACACCTTCCCTTTCCCACCCAGTTTGTCAGACACTTTAACTCCTGCTCACCCGCCGCCTCATTCTAAATAAACACCACGCAGTCGTCCCATGTTCAGAGCAATTACATTGCAGAGATTGCGTTTATATTTCTTGAGGCTTCCTTGCTTGTAATACCGTGGTCTGATGCAGCAACATGCGATCATGAAAACGAAATTGTGCTTAGAGTGAACGATGAACATTGACCAAATGTTTTACTGATGGTCAAATGAACACTGGATAAGCTGAAAGGTTATTTCACACAATGTCTTCTAAAAAAAAACCCCAACGACATTGATAATAAGATAATTAATCAATTTAAACACCACCACTACTACTATTTCTACTACCGCTGCTGCTGCTGTTACTGCTACTACTACTATTACCACTGCTACTAGCTAATTAACTAACTAAATGAATGAATATATCAGCGTGTATATACAATGCAGTTTCAACGAATATTTCGCTGTCGCTCGTCTCCTTCCTTATTTTCCTCTTTCCCTCTCTTATTCATGCCTGTGCTTACTATGTTTATGCGGAGACCATTGTATTTCTATGCAGTTTATTTTGTTCGTGGCCATTGTCATTGTTGTTATTTTTCTCACCATGCGCTGAGTATATGATAACTTTTTTTTCCCTCCTTGTTTTCTTTCTTTTCCCTTTTTCTTTCTTTCTTTCTTTCTTTTCTTCTCTTCTCTCTTTCTTGTGTTCGCTTATGAGGGTACGATGAAAACCAGCCAATAGGTGCGTATTCCTTTCCCCTGAATACAAGGAGTTTCTATTTCGAGTTCTCTCTCTCTCTCTCTCCCTCTCTGTGCGTGTCTCTCCCCCTGTCTCACCTCCCTCTTTCTGTCACCCTCCCTCTCTCCCTCAGGAGCAATCTTTTTTTTTTTTTTCTCTCTCTCTCAAGTGTCACCATTTCAGCCCATAGTGGTCTTCTAAGGATTCCCTCCACACAGAAGCCTGACAGACGAAAAACGCAACCCCTATCATGTAATTGCTCTGTCTGAGCAGTTGAGGAGAACTGCGTCACTCTTTGAGGGGGTAGGGGGCTTGGGGGGTGGGGGGGAGGGGTGCTGCCGTGAGAGGGTCGGTTAGGCGTTGGACTTGTGATCCAGCGTTGTTCACCAGTGATCAGAGTTCCAGGCCCCGTGTTTGCTGTGTCCTTCTTGGGGAAAGGCAGGCTCTTTTCTTCGATTTATCCCCAATCCACCGAGGTGTGAATGAGTACCTGACTTCGGTTTGAGAAGGTTCCTTCTTCTTCTTCTTTTCTTCTTCTTCGTTCGTGGGCTGCAACTCCCACGTTCACTCGTATGTGAACGAATGGGCTTTTACGTGTATGACCGTTTTTTGTTTTTACCCCGTCATGTAGGCAGCCATACTCCGTTTTCGGGGATTCGTATGCTAGGTATTTTCTTGTGTCCATAACCCACCGAACGCTGACATGGATTACAGGATCTTTAACGTGCATATTCAATCTTCTGCTTGCGTATACACACGAAGGAGGTTCAGGAACTAGGAGATCTAGCGCATATGTTGACCTGGCGATCGGAAAAAAATCTCCTCCCTTTACCCACCAGGCGCCAATACCGAGATGCGAACCTGGGACCCTCAGATTGAAAGTCCAACGCTTTAGCCACTCGGCTTTTGCGCCCGTCAGGTTTGCGAAATTCAAAACTGCGGAAGGAGAAAGGACTGGCCCTG
>NC_134876.1:4263130-4280630 GCF_041734735.1 Babylonia areolata | reverse complement strand
CAACAACAAACAACAAACAACAACGACAGCAAAATGAAACAAAGAGGATGCAAACTACCTCAGTCTGAACAAAATGTGCTCGCTTCGCAGCTACCCATGCAATAAAACCGCACCCCATCCCCACCACACACGGACACAGACACAGACAGAGAGACACACGCACGCGCACGCGCGCGCTCACACACACACAACACACACACACACACACACACACACACCACACACACACACACACACACACACGCACACACACACACACACACACACACACACACACACACACACACACACACACACACACACACACACACACACACACGCACTAAACATAAACACACCAATAGAGATATTGGCAACTTTAACATCCAGTGTCAGACAGTGAAAGAGAGTGAGAGCGAGTGTGTGTGTGTGTGTGTGTGTGTGTGTGTGTGTGTGTGTGTGTGTGTGTGTGTGTCTGTGTGTCTGTGTGTCTGTATCTATTTCTGTGTGCGTGTGTGTGTGTGTGAGGGTGTGTGTAGCCAGGTAGTATCCAAAGTAATGAATGCATGTTAGCATCAGTCCGGAAGTTGTGACATGTACCAGTGTGAATAAATCGGTTATTTAAAAAAAAAGAATAAACATATGAGAGACAGCGGCTTTGGTAAACATTTTGTCGCGTCTTATAGGTGTAAAACACACACACACACACACACACACACACACACACACACACACACACACACACACACACACACACACACACACACCAAAAAACAACAACAGAACAATATTTAAACGTGTGCCAGTAAAAGAAAAAAAAAGAAAAAAAAGAAAAAAAGAAAAAGAAAAACAGAAAGAAAAGAACACAATGGCTCCTGAACGAATATAACAGTGACAGGTTAGCAGAAACAAAGAGATAGAATGTGCCGCTCCTGGTTTTTCTTTCGTTATTTTTTATTTTATTAAAAAAAAAAAAAAAAAAAAAAATATATATATCGACGTACATTTGCAATGTACAACAATTCGTTGTCGAAGAAGCTTTTACGCGCCTGTTTACAGCACCGGTGATCTCTGCTTCCTTAACCTACCGATCGAAGTGGCGAGTTATCCAAAGTTCCGTGCATTGTTCAGAAGAGCAGGAAAAACAACAACAAAACAACAAAAAAACAAAAACCAAGCAAAGAAAACACACACACACACACACACACACACACACACACACACACACACACACACACACACACACACACACACACACACACACACACAAACAAAAAAAACACAACAAAAACCAACAAACTCCATGACTCAATACCGATTGTTTTCAATTCAGGAAACAATGTATTCTATTTCATTGACGCATGTTGTCTGGCATCGAACTGACGGATACGTTCTTCTTCGTCTTAGTTTTCGGAGTATGTGATGGTATGCCAGGGTTTTGAAATGACCGAGTGTGCTTGTGTATGTGCGTGTAGTATTGTGTCATTGGCGCACGTTCATTCATTCATATATTATAACACAAAACAAACAGGCGATGAGCATATCTCATACTGTCAGCATTTGAATGAACATGATGATCATCTTGTGGATTATCCCCGCAGTGCCACCAGCACATTGCACGTCCAAACGCATGCGACAACGCCGAATTGTTTATATATATCGTTTAACACGTTTCACTCCATTAGGGCTGAAAAGCGCGTATCGTTTACACACGTACATATGTAGATATGCTCGTCATAACTGCATCATACGTGTACGAAAATCACAATACCTACAATTGCTTCTTGAATTTCAATACTTCTTCTTCTTCGTTCGTGGGCTGCAATTCCCACAATCACTCGTATGTACACAAGTGGGCTTTTACGTGCATGACCGTTTTTACTCCGCCATGTAGGCAGCCGTACTCCGTTTTCGGGTGAGTGCATGCTGGGTATGTTCTCGTTTCGATAGCCCACCGAACGCTGAAATGGATTACAGGATTTTTAACGCTTGTATTTGATCTTCTGCTTGCGTATACACACGGAGGGGGTTCAGACACAAGCAAGTCTGCACATATGCTGACCTGGGAGATCGGAAAAAAAAAATCTCCACCCTTTACCCACCAGGCGCCGTTACCGTGATTCGAACCCGGGACCCTCAGATTGAAAGTCCAACGCTTTAACCACTCGGCTATTGCGCCCGTTGAATCTCAGTTTTTTCTTGACATTTGCTGGCTGTACGATTAAACTGCATCTGGATCGTATTTTTCTCCAGATACTGCCTGCTGGCGAAACGTGTGGTGGTCAGTGGAGTAGCAGTCGGCCACGCCTCTTTCCTGTTTCTTCTTTTGAAGAAGGGGACATCTGTGCATACATGGTCACGTCGTCAATTCTCCATTCCTCCCGGTGGTGGCGGTACCACTTTTATTTTCTTCTTCTTCTTCTGCGTTCACTCGTATGCACACGAGTGGGCTTTTACGTGTATGACCGTTTTTACCCCGCCATGTAGGCAGCCATACTCCGTTTTCGGGGGTGTGCATGCTAGGTATGTTCTTGTTTCCATAACCCACCGAACGCTGACATGGATTACATGATCTTTAACGTGCGTATTTGATCTTCTGCTTACACACGAAGGGGGTTCAGGCACTAGCAGGTCTGCACATATGTTGGCCTGGGAGATCGTAAAAATCTCCACCCTTTACCTACCAGGTGCCGTCACCGTGATTCGAACCCGGGACCCTCAGATTGACAGTCCAACGCTTTAACCACTCGGCTTTATTTTCTAAAGTGCTTGATGACGAGCAATGAGTGATTCCACAGTGGACCCTGCCCTCTATGGGATACCTACCGATGTGAGGACAGACTGACTGGTGAATTTCAGTTTCAGTTTCAAGGAGATGTCAAAGCAAGCGGACTGATCTGTATTTGCTACACCACAGCTGCTTTTGTTTTTTTTTAACTCACTCAGTACGGCCAGTCCTCTCTTCTCCTCTACACAGACCCCTCGGATGTCCAGTGGGTGTCTGAATGACCCAACCTTTAGCTTCCGTCGTCAGAATTGTGGTATTCTTTGTCAACATTCACCTCTTCAGTATAAGAGCCTTCCTCTTGCAATATCTTGATGATGGTAACTGGGGTGAAACGCTGTTAACGTCGTCTCTTTCGCCGTTCGTATGGAGAGAGTTAAAGAAGAAGAAGAAAGGAAGAGATGCCTGATTTTCGCATAAACCCCAGGCGGTGGTGAGGCTTAGAGGTGGTGAAGACCGAAGTATCACAAGTCCACCCAGAGAATGGTGTCAGCTAAAGTGAAAGGAACAGCATCGTTAGGTCACTCCTAGGTCACTGAGGAATGATAGCTTAGAGGTAACGCGTCCGCCTAGGAAGCGGGAGAATCTGAGCGCGCTGGTTCGAATCACGGCTCAGCCGCCGATATTTTCTCCCCCCTCCACTAGACCTTGAGTGGTGGTCTGGACGCTAGTCATTCGGATGAGACGATAAACGGAGGTCCCGTGTGCAGCACGTACTTAGTGTACGTAAAAGAACCCACGGCAACAAAAGGGTTGTTCCTGGCAAAATTATGTAGAAAAATCCACTTCGATAGGAAAAACAAATCAAACTGCATGCAGGAAAAAAAAGGGGACAAAAATGACGCTGTAGTGTAGCGAGGCGCTCTCCCTGGGAAGAGCAGCCCGAATTTCACACAGAGAAATCTGTTGTGATAAAAAGAGAAATGCAAATACAAATACAAACAAAAGACAGAGTAAGACGACTCCCTTGTCCTAAGAACAACGTGTGATCCTTCTTCTCATCCTGCAACTCTTACGATTACGAGAAAGCTTTTACGTGCATGACAACTTTTGTCCTCAGACATATATGGGCAACCATTCTCAATTTTCGGGGATGTGATTTCTGGGTATGTTCTTATTTCCACAACCACCGAACGATGACATGGACTACATGATTTTTAATATACGCATTTGAACTTCAGCATTTGTATTCTCACTAAGAGGAGTTCATGGATCTTACTCTTCCTTTCTTTCTTTCTTTCCTTTATTCGTCATCTTCTCTCCTGAGCAATTACAGCGGTGGCGAAAAGCGGTGTAACGGTTAACACACTTTGTCACCCAAACAAGATCTCAAGCGGGCACACTTCGGTTGAAGCAGCAGAGGCCTCTTAGAATGCCAGGCAAGCACTTCTCCGCTGATTAAAAGCTTAAATGTTTCCCGGGTTTGGTTTTGTTTTGTTCCTCTTTTGTCATCGTTGTTTTTCACAGGTGCAAACAAAGAAACAGACATAGAAACAAACAAAACAAAACAAGATTAACTGGGAGAAAACCGACATTTCTGCTGCCAGTTTGGCAGGAAAGTTCTACAGGTTTTAAAATGCAGAGCGTGTAATTTTAACGACGTGTTTTACATTCCGGAATTTTTTTTTTTTTGTTTTTTTTTCAGTACTTACAGTCGGCAACACATGGTTACAATATGTTGACGGTCATTGTGTGCGTGAAGAAAGCGGAATGACGCAAGCCTCAAAGTTATTTTTATATTCAAGTCAATTCAATTCAAAATATACTTTATATCTGCTTCAACCAAAAACAGAAAATTTTCTTTAGGCTCACAAAATAAAATAAAAAACCCGTCAGCCAAAATCAAAGAAACTACTGACACACCCTTCACTTATCACCATGCACACATCAATTATTATGTAAAAAGAAAAACATGTGGGTAAGATACTATTACATTATGATTCAGAGTGTAAAAACTGTGTGTGTGTTGCGTGTGTGTCCGTGCGTGTGCATGCATCGTTTTGTGCGTGCGCACGCACGCGTGTGTGTGCCTGCATATATATATATATATTTATTTATTTATTTATTTTTTTTAAATTTCATTTCAATCATTCGCCTTTTATTTATGTCTCACTTTGTTATTATATTAATGTATATGCTTATTTGTTTAGTTTTTGTTTATGTATTCTTATTTCATTTTATTTCCATCATTTCTACAAACCGAGGATGGGCTCTCCAGGCATGACTAGCGCGTTGGATTTATGGAATGTTCAGGTATCTGATCCGTTACCTGTTCGTTGGTTTCAGAAGCAGATGTAGATGTGCAGTGCTTGGATCACTACTCCGTCCACACGCTTTGACACCTCCTTGAAACTGAAACTGATGCAATCACTATTATTATGATTATTACTACTGTCTTGATGTCAATTCTTTTTGCTGATGTTTCTAAAGTACTTCACACCAGTCTGAGCACCAACGGTACCAACACTTTGTGTCTCTCTTTGTGTGTGTGTGTGTGTGTGTGTGTATTTTTGTATTTCTTTTTATCACAACAGATTTCTCTGTGTGAAATTCGGGCTGCTCTCCCCAGGGAGAGCGCGTCGCTATACCACAGCGCCACCCATTTTTTTTTTTTTTTTTTGTATTTTTTTCCTGCGTGCAGTTTTATTTGTTTTTCCTATCGAAGTGGATTTTTCTACAGAATTTTGCCAGGAACAACCCTTTTGTTGCCGTGGGTTCTTTTACGTGCGCTAAGTGCATGCTGCACACGGGACCTCGGTTTATTGTCTCATTCGAATGACTAGCGTCCAGACCACCACTCGAGGTCTAGTGGAGGGGGAGAAAATATCGGCGGCTGAGCCGGGATTCGAACAGCGCGCTCAGATTCTCTCGCTTCCTGTGCGGACGCGTTACCTCTAGGCCATCACTCCTGTGTGTGTGTGTGTGTGTGTGTGTGTGTGTGTGTGTGTGTGTGTGTGTGTGTGTGTGTGTGTGTGTGTGTGTGTGTGTGTGTGTGTGTGTGCGTGCGTGTGTGTGGAAGGGGATGGAAGCCGAGAGAGGGAACAGGGGAAGAAGGCGAGGGGCTCTTCCATAAATACAAAAGCTAAGCACGTTGAAACGCTTGAAAGCGTGTGAGGACTCCAAGTGTGGAAAGAAGATGTCAGTTTGTCTTGCTCACATTCCGCTGTCATGTTTGACATCACATGGTTCTTGTGCGAATTGAAAACAAGAAGAAGAAGAAGAAGAAAGAGGAGAAGAAAAAGAAAGAGGAGGAGGAGAAGAAGAAGGAGAAGAAGAAGAAGAAGAAGAAGAAGAAGAAGAAGAAGAAGAAGAAGAACAACAACAACAACAACAACAACAACAACAACAACAACAACAACAACAGCAAGAATAAGAAGAAAACGATGACGACAACGACGACGAAGAAGAAAAGAAGAAGAAGAAGAAGAAGAAGAAGAAGAAGAAGAAGAAGAAGAAGAAGAAGAAGAAAAGAACGACGACGACGACGACGAAGAAGAAGAAGACAAAGAAACAGAAGAAGAAGGAGAAGAAGAAAACGACGACAAAGAAGAAAACGACGTCGACGAAGACGATGACGATGAAGGAGAAAAAAAAGAGGACAAGAAGGAGGTGGAGGTGGAGGAAAATGCTGAATGCTGAGTTTCTCCCACTGTTTTTTGCCCTCAAATGTACCGTTCATGCTCTGTATGTTTAAAGGAAACGTTAAGTTTAAAACTCCAAGCTCAGCGCATTCTTCACAGCTTCAGTTTGGTATGCTTTAAAAAAAGATGTTATCTGCCTCATTGTAAGGGGTCGTGCGCGAAACCCAAGTGGTAAGATCATGCGCCTTACAAATCGAAAGTATAGGGTTTAAATCCTGGCATTACGTTTAGGTTGAAGGGTAGGTCTCTCTCTCTCTCTCTCTCTGTACACACACACACATACACACACACACACACACACACACACACACACACACACACACACACACACACACACACACATATATCACCCAGTTCAGCGAATACAGCGAATACTTAACGGTTTGAAGAAGCTTTATTTTTTTAATGTGTTTTCCTACTTTGAAATTGGCTACGCGGTTAGCTACACTATAAGCAATATCACCGATATGTGTGACGTGACATTAAACAAAAATTCCAATAAGCAATAAATAAAAAAGCTAGCTAGATCGATAGATAGACAGATAGGTGGGTAGGTAGATATATAAGAAAAACTAACTAACTAACTGATTGATTGAATGAATTGGAAGTCTCTGTCTCCCTCTGTCTCTCTGTCTGTCTCTGTCTGTATGTCTCTGTCTCTCTGTCTGTTTGTCTCTCTCTGTCTCTGTCTGTCTGTCTCTCTTTCTTTCTCTCTCAGTCACTTGCTTTTGTCCACCCCCTATCACACAAACATCAGATGAAGAGGCGGAGAGGAGAGGAGGGTGTGTGTGTGTGTGTGTGTGTGTGTGTGTGTGTGTGTGTGTGTGTGTGTGTGTGTGTGTGAGTAAGGGTGGATGGGGCAGGAGGGGGGCCCTTAGGGAGGGATGGAGGGATGGAGGGAGGTTCCCTGGGTTCCAGACAATCTGGACCTGTCTGCCAGAGCAGCCCAGCCCTCCAGGCTGAACAGAGTGGTCCATTTCACACGTCATTAGCTCTGTGCCCTCCCACCGACACCTCACTTGCCCCTTCCTTCCCTCGCTCACTCACTCACTCGCCTATTTCCGAGTGCACACAGAGGGCAAGAACTGCTTGCATCATTTACGTTGTTCATCCCATGCACTTGCAGCATGTACGCAACCTTCGCACATGCAAGCGCACAGGTACGCAAGTATGCTCTCTCTCTCTCTCTCTCTCTCTCTCTTTGACACGGTCACACACATTACATTCACTCACATACACACGCACACACACACATACAGATAGATAGATAGATAGATAGATAGATAGATAGATAGATAAATAGACAGATAGACACACAGATAGATGGATAGATGGATAGATACACAGATAGATAGAGGGGCAGAGACAAAGACAGGCAGACAGTTTCAGTTCTAATTTTGAAGGATGTGCCAGAGACTGTCCATATACGCTTCACCCCACCTGGTAGAAAACAACAACAACAACAACACCAAAAAACCAGATGCCTGACCTTCGCATAACCAAACGCGCTGATCCGGCCTTGAGGGTCTTCCCTAGGTTTGCTTTTAAGCATTCACATAAGTGGAGTGATTGCCTAGAGGTAACGCGTCCGCCTAGGAAGCGAGAGAATCTGAGCGCGCTGGTTCGAGTCACGGCTCAGCCGCCGATATTTTCTCCCCCTCCACTAGACCTTGAGTGGTGGTCTGGACGCTAGTCATTCGGATGAGACGATAAACCGAGGTCCTGTGTGCAGCATGCATTTAGCGCACGTAAAAGAACCCACGGCAACAAAAGGGTTGTTCCTGGCAAAATTATGTAGAAAATCCACTTCGATAGGAAAAACAAATAAAACTACACGCAGGAAAAACTACAACAAAGCAAAAACAAAAAAAATGGGTGGCGCTGTAGTGTAGCGACGCGCTCTCCCTGGGGAGAGCAGCCCGAATTTCACACAGAGAAATCTATTGTGATAAAAAGAAATACAAATACAAATACAGAATGTCAGGTGTTCCCAAAGCAGTCACCTGTCCAAGTACTACTAATCAGACCCGATGTGCTCAACTTCGGTGATCGGACGAGAACCGGTGTTTTTATAACGTGGCGTGGCCGTTTGTCAGACGGACAGGTGGACGGTCAGATAAACATAGACAGACATACTGACAGACACAGTCAGAGAGATAGCCCAGTCACACACTCAGATAGTCAGGCTGAGAAACTGACAGACAGTCAGACAGACAAGCAGACAGACATGAATACAGACAGACAGACAGACAGACAGACAGTTAGACAGGTAGAGAAACACAAATACAAACCGACAGGCGGATTCGCCGCCTAAACGCGCGCACGCGCGTACACACACACACACACACACACACACACACACACACACACACACACACACACACACACACACACACAAACACATAGACACACAGACAGACAAACAGACAGACTGACAGAGAAGACACACACACACACACACACACACACACACACACACACACACAAAGACATAGACACACAGACAGACAAACAGACAGACTGACAGAGAAGACACACACACACACACACACACACACACACACACACACACACACACACAGAGGGAGGAAACAGTTTCAGTCACAGACAAGGCATCAACATGTTCTTCTCTTGATCGATCCTGGCCCATTAGTGAGAGTCTGGAAGAGACGACAGTATTGAGGTTTGTCTGATGGCTATCACCACATCCATGGTCTTTCAAAATACGGTGTGATCGATGGTGACTTACGTTTTCTTTAAAAGAGGTGATATCATTCTTCATCTTGTTGTTGTTGTTATTATTATTATCTTTTAAGATTTTGTTTTTGTAGGAGTTGTAATGGCGATTTTGGTAAGGCCTACAGTTAGTATCCATCATGTATTTTTCAGTACGAAAAAAGAAAAGACACCCCCCAAAAAACAACAACAAAAAAACAAAAAACAAAAAAACAAAAAAAACACACACACCAAAAAACACGTCGTTAGGTTGTTTTGGCTTTGTACGTGTTCGGGTAATTCATATTTTACACTCCGCCCCCCCCCCCCCCCCCCCAACCCCCCGCCCCGACCCCCCTGAGACTGAGTGAAAATTGATATGTTTTCATGTCTCTTTCATGCTCACCCAATCTTCTTCTTTATTTTTTTATTTTTCATTATCATGTTTCTGAATAAACACTTCATGTCTTGTCTTGTGATATCCTGATGTCCACAAAAACTTGGGGACGATTTATCTCACACTCACATAATCTCCCGGGGTGTTAGAAATAAGAGGTGGTAGTGGTTTCCGTGCCGAGTTGCACCGGTGTTTCATTCTCGCGGGGGCAAAAAAAAGAAATCTTCGCGATACGAGAGACAGCCAGGACATTCTTCAACGCGGGATGGATGTAGCGACACGGCCGATTTCCAACAGTTACCCTGGGAATAAGAGGCGAAGGAAGGAGAACTAAGAATGTGATACAAAAAATCGGAAAAAAAACCGACAGGATGAATAGTTAAAAAAAGCAACAACACAAAAACCCTACCACCAGGGAATATTTTGATGACCTGTGCATGAATGAGCGATACAAGTGTGATGGACGGGAGAATAATGAACGAATGATGAAATAAAATGTAAGAGGATGAGGAAGAGGAGGAGGAGGAGAAGGAGAGGGGGAAGAAGAAGAACAACAACATAAAGAAAACTATAAATAAAGAAGCAGATCAAGTCGATGACCATGGTTATAATAACAACGAAGAAAACAGAAAAAAAGAGGAAGAAGAAGAGGAGGGGGCGAACAACGCAAAAAAGAAAAAAAAGAAAAGAAAAAAAGGTAATTAAAGAAGATCTTTTTGGTGATCGTGATTTTCATGACAATACTGAAAGAGAAGAAGAAGAAGAAGAAGAAGAAGAAGAAGAAGAAGTAGTAGTAGGAGTAGTAGTAGTAGTAGAAGAAGAATTAACGAATACAAACACACACGCACACACGCACACACACACACACACACACACACACACACACACACACACACACACACACACACACACGTGCGCGTACACACACGCACACATACACACGCTACTTAAGCTCATTCTCTTACCCTCAAAATAGATCATTTTGACTTGACACCACACACACACAGACACACACACACACAGACACACACACACACACACACACACACACACACACACACACACAAACACACACACAGACACAAACACACACAGACACAGACACACAGCCACAGACACACAGACACAGACACAGACACACACACACACACACACACACAGACAAAGAGACAGAAACAAAGACGGAAAGAGACAGAGAGAGAGAGAAGGGGTAGAGAGAGAAAGAGACAGAGAGCGAGAAAGAGAGACAGAGACAGACAGAAAAGGAAAGAGAGAAAGAGAAAGAGAGAGATAGAGAGAGAGAGAAAGAGGGAGAAACAGACAGAGAGAGGGAGAGAGAAAGAAAGATTGACTTCCTAGTCAGTAGTATTTTAGCAAGAGAAAAATAGATATATTTATGTTGTTGTTTTTTTACAAACACATACAGAGAGACACAGAGAGAGAGAGAGAGAGAGAGAGAGAGAGAGAGAGAGAGAGAGAGAGAGAACTAGAAAGAGAGAGAGAGAAACATAGAGACAGAAAGAAACAGAGGGAGTGAAAGAGACACAGAGCAAGAAAGGGAGACAGAGACAGACAGAAAAAAGAGAGAATGAGAGAGAGAGAGAAAGAGAGAGAGAGACACACAGAGACAGGAAGAAACAGAGAGAGAAAAAGAGACACAGAGCGAGAAAGGGAGACAGAGACAGACAGAAAAAAGAGAGAATGAGAGAGAGAGAGAGAGAGAGAGAGAGAGAGAGAGAGAGAGAGAGAAAAGAGGGGGAGAAACATTGACTTCCTAGTCAGCAGTATTTTTCCAAGAGAGAAATTACTAAATCATTACTTACATCGTTGTTGTTTACAGACACAGAAAGAGAGAGAGAGAGAGAGAGAGAGAGAGAGAGAGAGAGAGAGAGAGAGAGAGAGAGAGAGACAGAGCAGAGAGAGAGACAGAGACAGAGACAGAGACAGAGAGAGGGAGAGAGAACGACTGGCTTCCTAGTCAGCAGAGAAAAAGAAATACGTGTATACTACATTTATAGTTATGTCGTATTTAAACCACTCGGCGCCACTGAGCTTTTTGTGTTGTGTAACCAAACAGTTAAACTCCGGACTGTTTTCTCCTTCAACTGCCTCATTGTCAGTTTGGATTCACACTGTTGTTGTTTCCATCTCCTGTGCTAGCTTCACTGAAAAACAGCAACATTGTCAGCAGTACATCTCTGTAATCACCTGGGATCACCACAGTCCTGAGTCACTTCTTCTGGAAAGCAAAGCAAGCAAACGAATTTCTGGCGCCGAGGAAAAAAAAAAAAAAAAAAAAAAAAAAAAAAAGCAACCAGATTCTGCTTTATGAGCATCTGCCTGTCTCTCTTTGTCTTTCATCCTTGCTGATGTGTAAATACGTAGAGCTATGTTCATCCCAGGTCACATTAACTCTCTCCATACGAACGGCGAAAGAGACGACGTTAACAGCGTTTCACCCCAATTACCATCATCAAAATATTGCAAGCGGAAGGCTCTTATACCGAAGAGGTGAATGCTGACAAAGAATACCACAATTCTGACGACGGAAGCTAAATGTTGGGTCATTCAGACACCCACTGGACATCCGAGGGGTCTGTGTAGAGGAGAAGAGAGGACTGGCCGTACTGAGTGAGTTAAAAGTTCTGAGTTTTCTCAGAACTCTTTGTCTGTCCCTTTCTGTCTGTCTGTCTCTCTGTCTCGAAGGTGGCAGAAAGACGCTCGTCTGCCAGTGCCGTACGTGACGGTCTGGGTTTTTATCCCGCTCTCACCCTTTCTCCAGAGTTTGACTGGAAAATCGATTTTTTTTCTGCACCGTTTCAGTGCCGGCATTGCTCCCACGCCGCTCATTCCGAGTCCCCCATACACGGTCACATCGGGTTCGTCTTTCTCAGTCCAAGCACCGGCAGTCCACAGAGAACCATCGATGTTAGGTCTCCAGGATGCCACACACCAGAGGAGACACTGCACTGCTGCTGAGTCACTTTGGTGGTGTTCGGTAGTGTCTGTTGTGATTTAACGTACTTTGGACCACCACCTGCTAAGCCCCCTACTGACGACAATAATGGCTCAGTCGCGGAGCCAGACTGAGTGACCGTTTCCCCCAGAGTGGAGACCGCCACCACTTTCCTCCGACGATAGCCCCCCCCCCTCTCCCCCTTCCCCTCCCTTCCCCCCACCATGAATCCGCCGACACTGAAGACCTTGACAAGGCTCAGCCCAAGCGCGAAGTGGAGAGGCATCGAAAATGAGGTCACCGTGAGAGCAGGGCATGAATGACCACATAATTTGGGACTTTTCTTTATATTGGTGATGATGGAAGAGGAGGAGGATGACGATGATGATGATGATGATGCTATGGAGGTCCATTTAGGTTGGGGACTACGTGACGAGGCTGTACTCTACGCTTCCTGTCATAATGATATCCCGGCGTCAACCTGGCCCGAGAGATACAGACACTTGTAGTGTTGGTCAGGAGCAACACATCCAAAGACGCATCCTTGAAGTGAATGATACTCGACTGTGTGGTCCCAGTATTCCCATTTAAGCCCTTAGCACACTCAGTTCTGCCTCTCTCTGTCTCTGTCTCTGTCTCTCTCTCTCTCTCTATATATATATATACATACATATATATGTGTGTAATCATGTGTGTGTGTGTGTGTGTGTGTGTGTGTGTGTGTGTGTGTGTGTGTGTGTGCATACATTCGAGGCCTGACAAGCGCTTTGGGTTATGCTGGCCGTCAAGTATCTGCCAAACAACAAAATGTGGTGTGGTTAAGATGGATTTGTCTGAACGCAGTGACGCCTCCTTGAGAAACTGAAACTGAAATTGAAACTAAAAACCGGTAACGAAACATTGAATATCCCAACACCAGTTCAAACTCAGGGTTGTAACAGCGACAACAACAATAAATTAAAAAAAACAACAACAACTAAACAAACCAACCCCCCCAAAAAAAAACAAAAACAAAACAAAAACAAAAAAAAACAACAAAAAAACAACAACAACAACCCCCCCCCCCCCCCAAACCCCCCCAAACCACGATTGAAAGCGACAAAACGAAAGAAAAAGCGTGACTCCAAATCACACAAATTACACGCCAGTTTTCAACCCGCTTAGGGACTGGGAAGAGAGAGAGAGAGAGAGAGAGAGAGAGAGACAGACAGACAGACAGACAGACAGATAGACAGAGAGAGAGACAGAGGCAGAGAGAGACAGAGAGAGTTAGAGAGGGGAGAGAGAGAGAAAGAGAGAGAGAGAGACAGAGAGACAGAGAGAGACAGAGACAGAAACGGAGACACACACACACACACACACACACACACACACACACACACACACACACACACAGAGAGAGAGAGAGAGAGAGAGAGAGAGAGAGAGAGAGAGAGAGAGAGAGAGAAATCGAAACCGAAATCGAAATTGAAATTGAAATTTTTTTATTGAGATAAAAGGAATAGGCACTTACCGGCCTGTTTTCATCCGAGAGAGAGGGAGAGAGAAAGAGAGAGAGAGAGAGAGAGAGAGAGAGAGAGAGAGAGAGGAGAGAGAGAGAGAGAGAGGAGGGAGAGAGAGAGGAGGGAGAGAGAGAGAGGAGGGAGAGAGAGAGAGAGGGAGGGAGAGAGGGAAGGAGGGAGTGCAGGCTGCTCTGTTCCATTCCATTGAACGTCACACCCGAACCGCAGTCACTGGAACAACACTCGGCAAAGACATTTTTCTTTCGTCCTTTGCCTGTTAGCCTGTTCCTACACAAGGGAGTTGTGTGTGCGTGTTTAACGTGTGGATGGAGAGTGGGTGAGTGAGAGAGACGGTATGGGGGGGGGGAGGGGGGGGGCGGTGGGTGCGGGGGGTGAGAGAAAAGGAGAGAAAAAGAGTGAGAGAGAGAGAGAGGGGGACAGTGAGAGAGAGGGAGAAAGAGATAGGGAGAGGGAGAGAGAGAGAGAGGGAGGGAGAGAGAGGGCGTACAGAAAGAGAGAGGGAGAGAGAGAGAGAGGGGGAGACGGGGGCGAGATAGATAGATAGATAGATAGTTAGATAGATAGATAGAGAGAGAGACAGAGACAGAGACAGACAGACAGACAGACAATGAGAGACAGAGAGAGACAGAGACAAAGAAAAGAGGGAGATAGAGGGAGAGAGAAGAGAGGAAGAGAGAGGGGGAGAGAGAGGGAGACAGAGAGGGAGAGAGGGGGAGAGAGAAGAGAGGAAGAGAGAGGGGGAGAGAGAGGGAGACAGAGAGGGAGAGAGGGGGAGAGAGAAGAGAGGAAGAGAGAGGGGAAGAGAGAGGGGAAGAGAGAGGGGGGAGGGGGAGAGAGAAGAGAGGAAGAGAGAGGGGGAGAGAGAGGGAGACAGAGAGGGAGAGAGGGGGAGAGAGAAGAGAGGAAGAGAGAGGGGGAGAGAGAGAGGGAGACATAGAGGGAGAGAGGGGGAGAGAGAAGAGAGAAGAGAGGAGAGAGAGAGAGGGGGAGAGAGAAGAGAGGGAGAGAGAGAGAGGGAGAGAGGGGGAGAGAGAAGAGAGGAAGAGAGAGAGGGATAGAGGGGGAGAGAGAAGAGAGGAAGAGAGAGAGGGATAGAGGGGGAGAGAGAAGAGAGGAAGAGAGAGAGGGAGAGAGGGGGAGAGAGAAGAGAGGAAGAGAGAGAGGGAGAGAGGGGGAGAGAGAAGAGAAGAAGAGAGAGAGGGAGAGAGGGGGAGAGAGAAGAGAGGAAGAGAGAGAGAGGGAGAGAGGGGGAGAGAGAAGAGAGGAAGAGAGAGAGAGGGATAGAGCGGGAGAGAGAAGAGAGGAAGAGAGAGAGGGAGAGAGGGGGAGAGAGAAGAGAGGGCGAGATAGAGATAGAGAGGGGGGAGAGAGAGGGAGAGAGGGAGAGAGGGGGAGAGAGAAGAGAGGGAGAGAGAGAGAGAGAGAGAGAGAGAGAGAGAGAGAGAGAGAGAGAGAGAGAGAGAGAGGGGAGGAATTAGGAAGACTGGAGAGACAGAAATAGACAGGCAGTCAATGAGATATAGACATTCAGACAGAGACATAGGAAAGTGAGATGAAACACACACACACACACACACACACACACACACACACACACACACACACACACACGTGCGCGCCCCCCTCCCTCCCATGCCCCACCCTGGACTCCTCCCCCCCCCCCTCACACACACGAGTTTTAGGGGTTATATTTCTCTGCCACGTGATTTATTTCAATTGTTTCTGCATTTGTTTACTTCTCTATTTCACATCCTGTTGTCTCTACAACGCAGAGTTTGGGTTTTTTTTTTCTGACAATGAATAATTATTGCTTCTGCTACTGCTGCTGTCAGCAATGAGGATCACAATGGTTTATGTGTGCGGGTTGGCGCGCGCACGGGCGTGTGTGTGTGTGTGTGTGTCTGTCTGTCTGTCTGTCTGTCTGTCTGCATATCCGTTTGTCTGCGACCACACACGTGTATATGGACGCACTTATTCTGCCAAATTTGTAGTATTAAATGACGAAAATAATTATTTCTATCGGATATTTAACCGCACTCACCCCAAATTGCACTTCATAGCGAACATAAACATTAATTGCCGTGGTCTAGTAATGCCTTTTCATGACCTTATGAAACCTTTCTTGTTTTTTGTGGTTTTTGTGTGTGTATGTGTGTGTGTGCGTATGTGTGTGTTGTTTGTATGTTTGTCGTGTTTTTGGTTATTATTATTATTATTATTATTATTATTATTATTATTATTATTATTATTATTATTATTATTATTTTTATTTTTATTTTTTTAATTTAAATTTTTTTTCTTTTCTTTTTTTTTCTTTTTTTATTATTATTAGTTTTATCAATTGCTGTGGTCTGGTAATGCCTTTTCATGACGTTAAAAAAACCTCTCGTTTTTTGTGTTTTTTGTTGTTGCATTGTTGTTTAAGTTTGTTTGTCGTTGGGTTTTTTGAATTATTTTGTATGACTGTGTTTTTTATACGACTGCAAATTCTCTCGTTAATTTTCGTCTCCTCTTCAATAAAACTGCGTGAATTGGAAATGACAGGGTTTTTTTTTATGAACTTCATAACGTGTAACGAGAGAGAGAGAGAGAGAGAGAGAGAGAGAGAGAGAGAGAGAGAGAGAGAGAGAGAGAGAGAGACAGACAGACAGACAGACAGACAGACAGACAGACAGACAGACAGACAGAGACACAGACAGAGACACAGACAGACATAGAGAGAGACACAGACAGACAGACAGGCAGAGACAGACAAAGAGAGAGAGAGAGAGAGAGAGAGAGAGAGAGAGAGAGAGAGACAGACAGACAGACAGACAGACGGACAGACAGACAAACCAGATGGAGAGGGAGACAGAGTGAGCGAGAAAAAGAAAGAAAGAAAGACAGTGAGAGAAAAAAAGAAAGAGAAAGAAAGAAATAAAGAAAGAAAGAGAGACAGGGTGAAAGAAAGAAAGAAAGAGAGAGAGAGAGAGAGAGAGAGAGAGAGAGAGAGGATCTGCCAGAAGCGGTTGAGAAGGGCACTTATTTTTTTTTTTACCAATATAATCACCCTGCTTCGGCAATTAGGGATAAGTAAATAGCAAAATCAATATCAGCAACGTCGTTCGCCACTTTCCATGTTTTGATGTGTAGCAGAAAACTGAAACATTATAAAATGGAAAATAAAATCTGACACATTCTGCCAGAACTGAATTTATTTTATTGTAATAGCCTGTAAGGTAAAATTGCACGCGTGCAAGAGGCAATACGATGATGATGATGATGATGATGATGATGATGACAATAACAATAATAATGATGATAATGATGTTGCTGATGCTAACGATGATGATGATGATGATGACGATGATGCTAATAATAATAACAACAATAATAATGATAACAATAACCATGATAATAATGCTAACAATGATAACAACAACAACAACAACAACAACAACAACAACAACAATAATAATAATAATAATAATAATAATAATAATAATAATGCTAATAATAATAACA
>NC_134876.1:4215630-4238130 GCF_041734735.1 Babylonia areolata | reverse complement strand
CACGTAAAAGAACCCACGGCAACAAAAGGGTTGTCCATGGCAAACTTCTGTTGAAAAATCCACTTCGATAGGAACAAGAAATAAAACTGCACGCAGGAAAAAAAATACAAAAAAGAAAAGGGAAAGAATAGAAAAGAAAAAAAAGAAAAAAAAGGGGGGGAGAGACAGAGAAATCTTTTGTGACAAAAAAAAAAAAAAAGAAAAAAAGAAAAAAGAGAGAAATACAAAAGATATAGACACCTTCGACAGGAAGTTTAATACGTTGTTTCATGCGCATGCCATTCATTTCTCTCTGTCTGTCTGTCAGTCCGTATGTCTCCTCTCTTCTCTCTCTCTGTCTGTGTATCTGTCTGTCTATCTGTTTTTCTCTTTGTCTGTATATTCACGGTTTTTTTTTTTTCCTTTTTTTTTCTCAAGGCCTGACTAAGCGCGTTGGGGCTACGTTGCTGGTCAGGCATCTGCTTGGCAGATGTGGTGTAGCGTATATGGATTTGTCCGAACGCAGTGACGCCTCCTTGAGCTACTGAAACTGATACTGAAACTGTCTATCTTTTTCTGTCTATGTATATCTCTGTCTATATCTGCCTTCGTACTTTCTGTCTCTGTCTCGGTCTGTCTCTCTGTGTCTGTCCCGTTTTCTCTGTTTCAGAATATCTTTCTCCATTTAGCTCGATCAACATACTCGTGAGTGAGACAGACAGACAGACAGACAGATCGAGAGACAGAGAGTGTGTGAGAGAGAGAGGGGGGGGGGTGGTGCGAGGGAGTGGGGTAGGAGAGATTGATTGATGTGGCTGTTTATAAAGCGCCTATTCTCGGTCGTAGACTAAGTTTTCAGATATTATATATATATATATACACAGAGAGACAGAGACAGAGAGAGACAGAGAGAGACAGAGAGAGAGGGGTGGAGAGTGCGGATAAGAGAGAGAGACACACAGACAGATAGATAGATAGATGGATGGATACACACACACACACTCACACGTGTGTGTGTGTGTGTGTGTGTGTGTGTGTGTGTGTGTGTGTGTCGAGAGACAGACAGACAGACATGTGTGTGTGTGTGTGTGTATGTGTGTGTGTGTGTGTGTGTGTGTGTGTGTGTGTGTGTGTGTGTGTGTCGAGAGACAGACAGACAGACAGACAGACAGACAGATAGATAAATGAAGAGAGAAAGAGTGTGTACATACACACACACATACACACAGAGGGAGAGAGAGAGAGAGAGAGAGAGAGAGAGAGAGAGAGACAGACAGACAGACAGACAGACAGACAGACAGACAGACAGACAGACATAGACAGATACAGAGAGAGGCAGAGAGAGCACTTTTGAGAGCGCACGCTAGTGCATGTGCACTTTAATTCCGGGTCAACGTCATGTCAAGTGAAGGAAATGGGTCTGTCCAAGAACAACCTTGTGCCGATCAATGTCCAAACCCTGGCCAATATCAAGTTGAAAAAAAAAAAAAACGACAGGCGAAACAGGCTCCTCTGTGTGTGTGTGTGTGTGTGTGTGTGTGTGTGTGTGTGTATGTGCGCGCGCGTGCGTGCGTGCGTGTGCCTGTGTGTTCGTGTCTGTGGGTGTGTGAGTGTGTATGTGTGTGTGTGCGCGCGTGCGTGCGTGTGTGTATGTGAATGCACGCGCGCGCGCTTGAAAGTGTGTATGACTTTGTAGTGCGCTTGTGTGTGTGTGTGTGTGTGTGTGTGTGTGTGTGTGTGTGTGTGTGTGTGTGTGTGTGTGTGTGTGAGAGAGAGAGAGAGAGAGAGAGAGAGAGAGAGAGAGAGAGGCACAGACAGGCAGACAGACAGAAAGACAGAAAGAGAGATGCATAGAGATACAGAGGGAAAGCGGAGAGAGAGAGAGAGAGAGAGAGAGAGAGAGAGAGAGAGAGAGAGAGAGAGAGAGAGAGAGAGAGAGAGAGAGGGGGGCATTCAGAAAGGCATGGAGAGGGAGAGTGCGACACAGAGAAGAGATAGGGGCAAAGTTTGATGGAGGGGGAGGGAGGGAAGGAGAGTGACAAATATCAGAGGACAGAGACAGAGAGATAGAGTGACAGAAAGACAGAGAGAGATAAAAAAAAAAGGACAGAGAAACAGATACAGACAGACAGACAGACGCACGGACACACAGACAGGCAGACAGATAAAAAGGGATAAGAGATTTTGGAAGGAGAAAGAGAGACAGTGAAAGACAGAGAGGGAAAGAGAGAGAGGGAGAGAGAATGGGATAGAGAGAGAGAGTGTGTGTGTGTGTGTATCTGAGAGAGAGAGGGGGGGAAAGACAGAGTGAGAGAGAGAGAGAGAGAGAGAGAGAGAGAGAGAGAGGGAGGGAGGGAGAGAGACAGAGAGAGACAGAGGGGTGGATGTGTGGGTGGGGGATCTTCAGAGAGTACAACCAATTCAATGCACACCTGCAAACCTATCGGATATGTCGATTCATGCTTTGATGTTTCAGAGCCCAGAGGAGAACCGTAATCTGAAGAGACTGGAGAGAAAAGAAAGGGCTCAGAATACACACACACACACACACACACACACACACACACACACACACACACACACACACATATATATATATATGAATGTTATGAATGTTTTCGATACCTGCACTTTTGAATGTATGATTATACTTTCGAAAACATGAACTGTTAGTTACAAAGTAATACCTCCATTTCAAAGTATTCATCGCCACCAAACATGACAGAATCACGGATATCCTGACGTCCGTACAATTCTCACGATTCTCATAATGATTATGTCATTTTGCCTGATGTGTGTAAACAGTGTGAATCTGCTTAAAAATTATGATTCGGTTGTCCGTGAGTTTTTGCCTCTTGTATGTATGTATGTATGTATGTATGTATGTATGTATGTATTGAATCAATAGTAAACTTTAACAAATCTATTTTCAATGGAAATGCTGTCAACAATTTCAGTTTCAGCTTCACGACGACACTGCCAACACCATATCTGGATTAAGCGTACAAGAAACAAATAATTTTTGTCACACCTACGAATTATACTGTTCCTGATCAAACCGTAGTTCTGGATCGTAAACAGTATGTTTCATTTTTGGTTTCCGAATCAGCGAGATTTTCTTTCTAGGGTCGTTCATGCTTCGTTGCCGGAAAAAAAAAAAATGATTCAAATCGACATACTAAAAACGCCTCTCCCTACTCGCTGTTCCCCCCTTCAACCACTCTCATTGCCTGTCACGTTCCTTTCGATTTCGATTTTTTTTATTATTTATTTATTTTATAATTATTATTTTTTTTATCGGCGAGGATCACACGTGAGCCATGAAGGTGTTGTCTCTTGTTTTCTTGCTGAACATCGAGAAACTCCGAACACGCTTGCTTGAAATGATCACTCAAAGACCATCCACCGTTATACGCGCGAATATATCGCTGTTACTACGCTAGTTTTATTCGGAACACTATTATTTTATAGCAGTCGTGCTGTACATTATCGATACATATTTCTGTGGAAGATGATTGTTTTTTTGCTAATCGATCTTTTGTTTTTGTGCTTGTTTTGTAAAGCGTTATATACTTCCATTTTCCGATACCAATATGCTATTCCCTTTATATCAGTTAACAGAATTAGTCTAGGCATTAGAATATCAAGAAATATACAGACAAATGGCATATATATTTTTTTCTTCTTAAGAATGCACTTTACAGAATACAATAGGAACTGAAATTTGACACTGGACATAGAAAAAAACACCCAACCCAACTAACTATATAAAAAAACAAAATGTCAACGCGGATCCATTATGGTGATGTTCCATCTGAGATGATTTGAATGTTGTGAAATGAACGCTGGCACATTCCATCGAATCTCATTATATCCACTCTTCGCATTTATCGATCTTTTCAGTTGACGCAGCATGCTTTCATGAATGTTTTGAACTTTGCAAACAGCTTGCTTTCAGCTCTGTTGCAACTTTCGATTCGGATGGGCAGAGACCTGCTTGAATTCAATGGAGCGTGTTTCTTTTTGTTATTGTCTGTCCGACAGACTTTCTTATTGTTTCCTTTAGTCTGTCCTTCACTTTGTCAGTGATTGATTCTCTCTGTCTCTGTGATTTTCTCTACCTCTTTCTGTCCCTGTGTGTGTGTGTGTGTGTGTGTGTGTGTGTGTGTGTATGCCTCCCTCTATCTCTGTCTCTGTCTGTCTGTGTTTCACACTCTCTCTCTCTCTTTTTCTGAATTTTTGGGTCCACTTTCATAATCCATCCTTCGCCCCTTTCGGCGACTCTTTTTCTCCCTCCCCTCCCCCTCCCCACCCCCTCCCTCTCTCTGCCTCTGTGTCTGTCTCTGTGCCTCTCTCTCTCTCTCCCCCTCTCCCTCTCGCTGTCTCTATGCCTCTCTCTCTCTCCCTCTCGCTCTTCCTCCTCTCTCTTTCTGCCTCTGTGTCTGTCTCTGTGCCTCTCTCTCTGTCTCCCTCCCTCTCGCTCTCCCCCCCTCTCTCTCTGCCTCTGTGTCTGTCTATATGCCTCTGTCTCTCTCTCTCCCTCTCGCTCCCCCCCTCTCTCTCTCTCTGTCTCTATGCCTCTCTCTCTCTCTCCCCCTCTCTCTCGCTCTCCCCCTCTCTCTCTCTGCCTCTGTGTCTGTCTCTGTGCCTCTCTCTCTCTCCCTCTCGCTCCCCCCCTCTCTCTCTGCCTTCGTGTCTGTCTCTATGTCTCTCTCTCTCTCTCCCTCTCCCCTCTCTCTCTCTCTCCCTCTACCCCCTCTCTCTCTCTGCCTCTGTGTCTGTCTCTATGCCTCTCTCTCTCTCTCTCTCTCTCTCTCCCTCTCGCTCCCCCCCTCTCTCTCTGCCTCTGTCTCTGTGCCTCTCTCTCCGCCTCTCCCTCTTGCTTCGCCTCCCCCCCCACACACCCCTCTCTCTCTCGCTTTCATTCAAACTTTCCAGTGACCAGACAAACCCAACGCAAGGGACAACAAGACCCATTGGCCCGTGTTGAATGACTGGCCAGAATGGTTTCAATAAAAATCCATCTGTGTGTCGTCTCTTCTGTCCCCACTCTCGTCCCTAGGGCAACACTACGGCTAAGGAATTGGGCTTTGCTTCGGTGGAGGAAAAATAAAAAAAAAGAAGCGATCATTTCGACCAAATAATAACTGAGAGTTAGAGAGTGTGTGTGTGTGGGAGAGAGAGAGAGAGAGAGAGAGAGAGAGAGAGAGAGAGAGAGAGAGAGAGAGAGAGAGAGAGAGAGAACTCAGAATTCATACTTTAAAAAAAAATGTAAGGCCACTGACCTGTACACGTATGGTTACATGTTGTGCACATGTACACACACACACACACACACACACACACACATTCCCCCCCCCCCCCCGCCAGCCCCCCCCCCCCCCCCCAAACACACACACGCACATACAGGGCAAACTTTGAGCAGGATGAACGACAAATTTTGGAAAGAATAAACAGATAAAGCAACCAAACGAAATAACAACCTATGGGTAATTTACAAACATATCTTCATGTTAGACTGATAGCTCTCTGCTCTCTGTTCTAACGCATAGAACATTGCTACATGTATCTCTTATCACAATGCCGTTGTCGTAAAACGTGGGGGCCCCCCCCCCCCCTTTCCCGCCCTTTCTGTCCCCCCCCCCCCCCCCCTCCCCCCCCCCCCCCCCCCCCAACCCCCCCCTTCTTTTCTTTTTAAAAAAGGGAAGAAAACCCAACGCAAGGGCAAAAAACCCCCCAAAAAACCCAGAAAAAAAAAAAAAACCACGGGGTTTTTCCCCCCTCTCCCCCCCGGGCAACCCCAAAAAAAAAATTTTTTTGGGGAGAAAAAAAAAAAAAAAGGTCATTCTAAAAAACAAGGTTGGATTGGTGGTGGGGAAGAAGAAGAGAGAGAAGAAGGGGGGGGAGGGGGGAGAAAAGGGTTCGACAAGAGGAGAAGTCATAACAAGACAAAGGGGACAAGTAAAATTTTTTCAGGAAAAGAAGAGGGGAAAGGGGGGGGGGGGAAAAAAAAGGGAAAGGGGAGGAGAAAAATGTTTTTTTTTTTTAAAAAATGAAAGGGTTTTTATATGAAAATTTGTGCACTGTAAACCCCCCCCCCCCCCCCCCCCCCCAAAAAAAAAAGGGTTTTTGGGGTTTTGCAAAAGCCTGGAAAAAAAAAATGCAAAAAAGATAAAATTGGAATTTTTTTAGTTTAAAACTTCGCTTTTTTTTTAACGTAGCCCAAGTACCCTTTTACAATTTTCATTGAAGAAAGGGGAAAAAGGGAAATTTTAAATGTAATTTTTTGGTATTTTTCGCCCTAAAAATAATTTGGGACTTTTTAATCAATTTCGCCGACAAAATGTGGGTTTTCAAAACCTTTGAACCTCTTAAAATTGAACGTTTTAAAATAAAAAAATTTTAAAAGCCCTAACTGAAAGGTAAAATTTTTTTTTTTTTGGGGGGGGGGTTTTTTTTTTTAAAAGGGAAATTTTAAAAAGGGGTGGGTTTTCTTTTTCCCAATTTTTTTAAATTTTTTTTTAAATTTTAAAGTCCCAAAAAGAAAGAAAAAAAAAACTTTTTAAGATAAAGTTGGGCCCTAGTCTTAAATCTGCCTTTACAACAAAAACATAACGTTAAAACAAAAAATAACAAATAAATACTACCACCCCAAACCACTACATACTACTATATGATTTAATAAAAAAACGAAAACCATCATCATCATAAAAAATATAATGAAGGGAACACTGTCACACACTCACACCCACCCACCCACACACATATGCACACACTCATCCTCAAACACACACACCCTTATGCATATACATATTTGCACATATACCCACATGCATGCATATGTCTACATGTACATACAGATATGTATGCATATACATACATAAACATAATTAGGTATCAAATCATATTGTAGTACATTACAGATCATATTGTAGTACAATAGCAGATATTGAAAAAAAAGAAAAGAAAAAAATCAAGAAGTAAAGGGGTTATTAAGACTGTCAAGAGAGAGAGAGAGAGAGAGAGAGAGAGAGAGAGAGAGAGAGAGAGAGAGACAACCAGACAGACAGATAAAGACAGACAGACAAACAGACGATAGACCGACGCACAAAGAGATATCAGACGAACAGAGAGAACTCCAACAGTCCCCCCACGTCCCGCCCCCCCCCCCCCCCCAAACCTCCCCCATCCCCCTCCTCTTCCGCCCTGGTCTGTACACACACACACACACACACACACACACACACACACACACACACACACGGACAGCGAGAAACAGTCAGCGTCAGAGACAGACAGAGACACTTAGCAGCCTGTCATTTGTCATTTGTCACCCAGAGAAAAGAGAGAAACGAGCGATACACATCAGGAATCGATGTATCTATTCATGCAAAAAAAAAACCCCCAAAAAACCGAAACAAACAAGAAACAAACAAAAAACAAAAACAACAACAAAAGACAAAAAACTCCCCTCTCCTCCCCCCCCGCACCCCCCCCCCAAAAAAAAACAACCCTGACGTTGAGACAATCCATTTACTAATCGTCAATATACTAGTCGATCACCCAGTCTGATGGGCAAACAAGTGAAGAGAATAAGAAAGAGAGAGAGAGAGAGAGAGAGAGAGAGGGGGGGGGGATGTGTCTGTATGGACGACAATAGATATGTGTAGGAGTAAATGAGTGACAAGACAAGATATGGCAAGACAAGACAAGGTAGAATTCTTTATTTTTTTGCAGGAAAAAAGACCAGCAGTTTTGTGTTATTGTTGTTGTTTTTGTTTTTTTCAGTAAGTCAGTGGGGGAGCGAGATACCGACTTTTGTGTATGTTTGTCTGTTTGGTGCCTTTGAATGTGTGACATCATGATTGTGATTTTTGTTGTTGTTGTTGGATCGTGTGTGTGTGTGTGTGTGTGTGTGTGTGTGTGTGTGTGTTTGTGCTCTAGACCTTGGGACATCCCCCCCCCACACGTTTCGCTGATTATTAATAATGATAATGGTAGTGAGGATCCTGCTGTGGGGGTTAAAGTTTGGAACAACTTCTCAAGGCTGTTTTCTCATAATAATATATCGGGTGTCCCCCCAAAAGTGAACCGCTTTTTGACAAGTATTTTCTCAATGATTGAGAAACCAAATTCATTGAAAATTTTCACACAGTAACCTTAAGGTATCATCAACAAGTCTGCAAAATATGTAAACGTTCGGACTCAAATTATGGAAGAGTGCATGTTCGGAGGAGAACAAGGACTGTGTTGAGGAACTGATTCAATCCCAGGAGGAGAACCCAGGGACCCACAAATCTCTTAGAGAAATTGCAAGCGATTTACAAGTGAACAAGTCTTCTGTGCAAATAATGGCGAAAGAATTTTACGTGCTACTGACCATATAGCGCATATTTTAGCGATAAGTCTGTTTACAATAACATGACTCCAGTTTGCCTGGAAATTCCTTTACGATCCTTCTTCCACCCCGGCCTTTCTCCTTGAAACAGTTTTCAATGGAAACCTTATCATTTTCACTCAAAGGCATGGTTGATCCTTCCAAACTGAAAATTTGGACAGAAGTGATTTTGGATACAGACGACAAAAAAACAACAACAACAACAACAACAACAACAAAAAAAAAAAACCCCCAAAAAAACAAAACAATAGATTTGACATCCAGACAGGCTATCTTTAGACTGACACTGATTGACAGATGCCAACACCTGGCAGCTGGCATGAACATGATGAGGGTCACATTGCACAGCTCTGATATTGAATTTTTTTTACATGCATTTTTGAATTTGACAATACTTGCATAATGTGCGTCCGAACTTTTAGATATTTTGCAGCCTTGTTGATAATACTCTAAGGTTACTGTTTGAACGTTTTCAATGAATTCGGTTTCTCTATCACTGAGAAAATACTTGTCAAAAAGCGGTTCATGTTTTGGGGGGGACACCCGATATATCCCGACGTTAAGCAGGTTGAGAGATGCAGACACATGTAGTGTTGGTCAGTATATTTTGAGCAACGTTCCCTAAAGCGCATTGGTGAAGTGGATGGCCACAGACTATGTGGTCCCAGTCTTCCCATTTTAGTCCACAGCACACCCTGCTCCGGGGTAGGAACCGGTCACAGGCCGAAGTAAACCCATCTCTGATTGGGTTCGAACCCGCGTCCTCACAGCCGTCAGTTCGCGACACTAACCACTTCGCCAGGGCAGCTGGTTTTGTTGGAATGTTGTATGTGGGTAAGTATTATGTAAGCTTCTGTATGGCGGTTCGTTCATAGCCTCTTTTGCGTTGTTGGTATCATAGGTTGACTTTTCAGTGATTGACAGTAAGCAGCTCTCTCTCTCTCTATTTTTTTTAAGAAATAAATTTAATCAGCTTTATTAATTGTTTGCTTTTCTCCAAGTGACAAGTGTGCGAAATTTTACGAGCGGGACAGTCTCGGCATCCATGAAACACTCTTTTTCTTTCATTCTTTTCTTTTTTCTTTTCCTTTTTTTATTTACTTTTCTTTTCTTTTCTTTTTTCCTTCATTATCATCATTGCCATCCTTTAAAAAAAAATCTGTTTTTTTTCGTCATTTGCACATGTTTAACTCTCTCCATACGAACGGCGAAAGAGACGACGTTAACAGCGTTTCACCACAATTACCATCATCAAAATATTGCAAGCGGAAGGCTCTTATACTGAAGACGTGAATGTTGACAAAGAATACCACAATTCTGACGACGGAAGTTAAAGGTTGGGTCTTTCAGACACCCACTGGACATCCGAGGGGTCTGTGTAGAGGAGAAGAGAGGACTGGCCGTACTGAGTGAGTTAATATGTCTTTTTCCCATTGGCATGCTCCAACTTGTTTTAACCCAGGCTATTTAGCCTACAAACTGATGTAAGATAATTTCATCCCTAATTCAGACAATTCCCTCTTTTGTTTCTTTTATTTATTTATTTATTGTTTTTTTATATGCATATGTATATGTATAGGTACATATGTGGGGGAGGGGGCAGGGGGGGCATGTGTGTGTACGTATACATAATTATACCCATATATGTTTGCATGCATTTAATTCAAAGGTTTTTAACGAGTAATATTTTGTCTGTATGCATTTTTTGTAAGTGCATGTGCCTGAAAGAGTGCTGCCATTTCACTTGCCAGCTCACGATATGAATACATGATGGTGTGCTTGCTTGTTTTTTTTTGTTTTTTTTTTTCCAGCGGGAAGGTCGGACTTCGCCGCTTTGTTTGTCAGCCAAGTTCAGTCTGACTGTGTTGCTGTGCTTGTGTCCTAGCGTTGATACTTCTTTCTCTCTCTATTGACTTCTTTCTCCACCACACGTTTATTATTCATGATTTTCTTTCACTTTATTTATATCTCAGCTTAGTTTTGTTCAAAACTCACGTATGATCACGTCTTAACTTCTAGTTATGATGACATCCGTCATATATTCAGTATGTACATGTATCAGGACAGGACTTTATATAAGATTTTCTTGTTGCCCTGTTCATCGATATCTGTGTTGTATTGTGACATGTTCCAAATAAAATACTGTTTGAACCAAGATAATTTCACACATAAAGAGTATGAAAGAGAAAAGCGCGGTAAACTCTCTCTCTCTCTCTCTCGCTCGCTCGCTCCCCCTCCCTCTCTCTCCTTTCTCCCTCTCCACAGGCACTATACTTATGTAAGTACACTATGTATGTGCACACTGGATATTTCTTGTGAGGCTGACTCAGGGGTTCTGGTATATATATCAATGCTCTCTGTCTTTCTCTTACTGTTCTCTCCCTGTCTGTCTCCCATTGTCTGTCTCTGTCTGTGAATCTCTATCCTCCCTCCCCCACTCCCCCCCTCTCTCTCTACTCAAGTCTTCTCTGCCCCTTTCTACATTTCTGAGTCTATTGTTCTTTCAAATTTCCACCGGGATCAACAGAGATGTGAACAGACTGAGCCAAAGTACAATTTTTCTCCACCTCGAGTGAATGATTTCCGAACTGTTCTCAACATCCCTTGTCTGGGTCATCTGCTTTGGGTTCCTTACTTGTTTTCACGAGGGATGCCTACCGCTCAGTCCATAGGGGGACAAGACACACAAAGTGGATGTAACTCGGGTTGAAAGAAGACACCCAAGCTGCCAGAACAATGTACTGTTTGAACTGTTAGAAAGATTGACGAGAGAGAGAGCGCGAGCTTTGGTGTGTTTACACATCATATTATATTGTCGGGGGTTGGAATGTGGGGTTGTGATGCTGACGTGATCGTTGATGGTATCTTTTTTTAATTTAAAAATTTGTATAGTGAAAGTAGTATACTGGTTGGGTGTGTAGTTGGTGGATGGAATTGTATTCATTTCAATCAGAATATGATTAACCTTTATCAACAGACAGGTTTGTTTACCGCAAGGGATGTCTGTTAACTGAAATATTGATTTCGTCTTTCTTGTTTTTAGTCTACCATTCACTCATTTTAACCCCCCCCCCTCTCTCTCTCTCTACCCCCTCTCTCTCCCTCCCTCACTGTGTCTCTCTCTATCTCATTTTTTCTCTCTTCTGATTTCCACCAGGGTCGGTGGACTCTCACCAACTAGACTAAACCACACAGCAGGCAATGCAATTTATTTCAACTTCGATGAATGATTTCCGAAGTGCTTTCAGCATCCACTGTCTGCTTCGTCTGCCTCGGGTCTCGTTTTTTTCTCCTTCCTTTCTTTCCACGAGGGATAGTCGGTCCTCAGTCCACAGAGGGTTAAAGCAAAGAGAAGAAGAGCCGAAGGTTACTCAGTCGGGAGGAAAAACAAAGTTGCTTGGACAAAGTGCTGTGAGAAGTTGGAGAGTTTAACCCCTTGACTACTGTTTTTTTTTTGTTTTGTTTTTTCTGGGAAGGGAGTGAATTTGTTGCCACATTAAACCTTTCCTATGACCACTCTTCCTAGCTATCCCTTGCTCGCTTTCGCTTCACAATTACCTTTCAACTGATCATGATAAGGGACGGCGCCTTCTGGGAGAGATGCTCAATGGAAAGGATGTGCCCTACCACTTCTAACTCCGCATACACTGTTACATACATGCACTGGGTCAACAAACCCACTGACATGTAAACACATGTAAACATTAAAAGGGAAGATAGGGTCGGTCCATTGTTATGATATATATGACAGATTTATTTATTTATTTATTATTGTATGTAATAGGTTAAGATAAAGGAGGAAGAGAGAGAGGATGGATGACAGAAAAGCTTCAATATCTAACAAACAACTCAAACTAAGGCAACAATAAACCCAGACAGATGTAATCACTTGTCATACATGGTTAGAATGTATGTATCTGAAAACTAGAACATCGAAAAAACCCTGGCAAATGTACACAGTCATCGAATATTCTTAAAACCGCATGCCTCAACACACTGGGGCAATTGCTGCGCCAGACGATAGGGAAAGAATGAAAGTGATTCATTAAGGTGTGGGCGAAAGTGATACATGGAAGGCAAATATGAGTCTGTGAAAGAAGAAAAAGAAAGATGTGAGAAAAAAAGAGGAGGATGGAGGCCCCACAAAAAAGAGGAAAAAAAGGAAAGAAAAAAGTGGGAAAAAAGAGGAGGTTGGAGCCCCCCTCCCTCCCCCATCCCCGCCACCCTCCACCCCCCCCCTCCACACACACACAAAACCAACCTTGCCTACTGTTGACACGTATGTTCATCAGTAAAGAGCTGTCACATCAATGAGGTCAGACAGAGCTTACAGGTTAGGATTTCCGTCACTATTCTGTGTCTGGGCTTCTTCCCCTTGGGACTGCTTTGCTCCTGTTCAGTTAAAATGGAAATGGAAATTTCACACAGTAAGTAGCAACTCCAGGTTCACTCCACACTGATCTCATTAAAAAAAAAAAAAAAAAAAAAAAAAAAAAAAAAAAAAAAAAAAGCCACCAAGGTTTAGCCGCCAAGGGGTTAAGGAGAGAGCGTTGGAGTGTGATCGTTGGTGGGTTTATTTCCAAGTTCATTCCACACTAAATTCATTATCCACCCCCCCCCCCCCCTCCCCCCCCCAAAAAAAAAAGCCACCAACGTTTAGCACTCAAAGGGGTTAAGGAGAGAGCGTTGGAATGTGATCGACAGACACAGAGGCAGAGAGAGAGAGGGGGGAGAGCGTGGGGGTGGGGGTGAGGGCGGGGGGAGGGGGGGGGGAAGGGGGGGAGGGGGGACGAGAGGAGGGGGGGGGGGGGGGGCGGGGGAATAACTGACACAATGTGTTTTCTTCCATGCTTCATTGCTGATCAGTCCACCGAATATTCATCGCAGTTTTCTCTTTGCAAATTTTCCGGGGCGAGAAGAGAAGTTTCTCAAGTTGTTTGGTGATTTCGGGCTGTGAGTGCATCCTCCTGAAAGAAAAGAATTTTGGATACACACGTACGCTTGCTGATGTGTTTATTTGGTGTCGGTGGATGGATGTTCTGTGGTAAGAGGTTTGTACAATGGTTCGATGATTTTATTCAAAGACCGCGGATCTACAGTTTCTTATTCATTTCCTGGTAGTGTTCCCAGACTGTTGAGTATGATGCAGTTTCAGTTTTATAGTTTCACGGAGGCGCAAATGCGTGTGGAATGATCCATATGCGCTGCATCACATTTTCTCGAAGAAAAAAACAACAACAACAACAACAAAAAAAAAGATTGGAGAGATGCTTTACGTGCGCGTGGACCCATTTGAAAAAGTTCTCGAATTGTCCAAACGTCTGTGTGTTTATCATTCATGTGTTTGATTCATCATCATCAACATTATCATTCTTGTTGTTGTTGTTGTTGTTGCTCTTCTTCTTCTTCTTCTTATCATTATTATCATTGTTATCATCATCATCATCATTGCTATTATTGTTATTGATATTGATATTGTTATTGTTGTTATTATTATTATTATTATTGCTGTTGTTGTTATCATCATCATTATTATTATCATTATTATTGTTGTTGTTGTCATCATCATCATCATTATTATCATTATTATTGTTGTTGTTATCATTATTATTATTATCATTATTATTATTGTTGTTGTTGTTATTCCATGTTTACTTATTGATTAATATATTCAATTATATATTCTTTGTTTTTTTTCCTCAAGGCCTAACTAAGCGAGTTGGGTTACGCGGCTGGTCAGACAGTGATCCCTCACTGAGCAACTGAAACTGAACTCAATTGAACTCAAAGGAATGTGAAGAGACATATACGTAAATTGTTTGTATGATGTAATATTCTCCTTATTTAATGATAATACTACACCACAGTAAGGCTATCTAATTTCAAACATACACCACAGTTGATTTTCAATGTTAATGAATCTCAAGTGTTGTTTTCCATCATTTTAAAATACATCTTTCGAATCACAGTTTCCTGATTGATAACTGTATTCGAGAAAATGGAAATACAAAAAGAAATAAAGGTGGGGAAAGAAAGCAGCGG
The DNA here is from genome assembly GCF_041734735.1 of Babylonia areolata. Taxonomy (NCBI): domain Eukaryota; kingdom Metazoa; phylum Mollusca; class Gastropoda; order Neogastropoda; family Buccinidae; genus Babylonia; species Babylonia areolata. The sequence continues at coordinate 4,223,711 of NC_134876.1, read as the reverse complement.
AGAAAGGAGAACCATGGTAATGCAAACCGATTGATGTCCATCCAGAATGTATCAACCTGTTCTTACATAGTCTGACAGAGACAGACATACAGACATACAGACGAACAGACATTGAAACAGTCCACACACACACACACACACACACACAGAGGGGAGAGAGAGAGAGAGAGAGAGAGAGAGAGAGAGAGAGAGAGAGAGAGAGAGAGAGAGAGAGAGAGAAGAGTGCTGAAATGCCATCTCAGAGACATCAAAGGTAAGGGGGACCTTATTTCACAGTATCCTTGTGCTCATGGAGACGTCTGGTGATGGCAGTCGGTTTGTTCAGTAACTTGAGTGCTTGACTAGACTGCTCGATTGGCTGACTGACTGCATGGCTGACTGCATGGCTGACTATCTGCAGGGCGGCCTGTTTACACCCTTCATGGATCAAAAGGAGAAGACGAGAAAAGAGATGATCCTGAACAACTTGACCTGAAGGACGTTAGTCAGCAGGGCGTGAGGCTGGGCTCCACTGGTCAGCAGTCTCGTTACCAATGGTTCCTTTTCTGTGCGCTCAGTGCGTGCCGCACACGGGACTTTGGTTTGTCGTCTCACCCGAATGACTAAGCACTCAGTTTGATTTTCCAGTCAAACTTGGTAGAAAAGGGTGAGACTGGGATTCGAACCCATGCCATCAACGTACGTACATTGTATTGGGAGATAAGCGTTTTAACCATTCTCCCATCTCCCTCACCGTAAACAAATATAACTATCAACCCTAACCGTCTTTCACACACGGACAGTCAAATCTTCCATTAGACAGCAAGAAAGGAGCCACCCACAGCACTGTACCAACCACACTCCAAAACAACCGGCAGCTGGCTCCGTGTGAGCGGTGATTTGAAACCGTTTTTTTTTTTTTTTTTTTTTTTCGCTTTGATCGCGAGTGTGTCCCAGCAGTTAATTTCCGCTGGGAAGAGTCTGTCACCCAGGAAGGACCTCACTTAATCTTCAGTCACCTCCTCACACTGCCATGGTCCATCACACATCTGCGGACTCCAGACGTCATGGTTCAATGTACTGACGACAGGATGATGCGGATTCCGATACGATCAGGGGCAAAAGGGTTAATCATTGTGGAGCTTCCCTGGTTGATGCGGCGGTCTCATCACAGAGCTGAACGCCGGCTGCTGGGATGAAATGGGAAGATTGTGAGGACCACCCACCGTCATGGATTCTGACCTCCCATCAGAGGCTAAATTAATCAGTGATGGGTTTATTGGCTTCAGTTGGGTCTTAACCGCCGCAGTGTGATTATTGTCAGCGAGCGATGTTGGGGTGGAATAGGAAGGCTGGGGTCACACCCAGTCACGTCCAGTCCAACTTCACGGGTGGTCCGTTTCCTTGAGAAATTTGTTCCGAGTTTTCTGACCAGCACTGGAGATGTTTGTCTTGCGCTTCTTGCTCTTGTATTTGTTGTTGTTGGTGGTTTTGTTGTTGTTGTTGTCGGTGGTGGTGGTGGTGGTTGTGGTGGTGGTCTTCTTCTTCTTCTCCTTCTTAAGACACCTTGGTGCGCGGTCCAATCGCTAGAACCTCCCCTTTGAAACGTCAGACAGATCTCCCACTTTGAGAAATACCAAGGACTACACCCTTTCGAACACCGCAACCTCCGCACAACCTGATCCAATTATTGATGAGCTTTTAAAATGAATGGGTTTGTAGGAGAGATGTGTTCGTTATCTTCAGTCTACATGTGTGCGTGTGTGCGTGTGTGTGTGTGTGTGTGTGTGTGTGTGTGTGTGTGTGTGTAAGTACTTACGTGCATGATAATGTACCATTTGTTCTTTTCGTTGCTTTGTTACTTTTAATAGACTACTCCAGTTACTATTCTTATTCGTCGTTCTTATTATTTTATTTTATTTCATTTTATTTCTTTATTTCTATGATTTGTGCCGTTCTTTATTTTTATGTTTTGTATCGTTAAATGGGCAGGATTGTAAAAAAAAGCCTTTACTGCATCTTATTCTTTACCCATTAAAGATTCAATCAATCAATCTTCTTCTTTTTCTTCCTCCTCCTCCTTGCCCTTCTTCTACTTCGCCATCTATCTTCTAGCGTTCGGCTGTGTTTACGGGCAGAAGCTCATGCATTTATCCGTTTCCCCACATGGACTTTAATGTCTACGACCGTTCTCTCCCTGTCATTTCGTATAGTTTGCTTTCGGGGAGTAGATGTATCTATACATGGTGTTTTTATGTTAGCTTAACCCACCAATTACTGATGGGCTTTTAAAATGAATGGATTTGTAGGAGAGCTGTGTTCGTTATCTTCAGTCTACATGAAGCGTTAATCGGCCACGTGCAATGTGTGGAATGAATGAAATGTCCGATCAATTTGTTGTGTAAGAGCATAAAATTCCTTGGTGCTACGAAACGATTCAGTGAAACTTCTTATGTTTTTTTTTATCGTGCAAATATAAATATCCCATTTGCCACACTTTTTTAAGTTCAGAAAAAAAAAATCCGAACTATTTTAACGGCTTCCTATGTCTTTTAGGCTGCGACAGTAAAACACAGACACAAACCTTGAGTTGCAGCCCATGCGCTGCAGAAATGCCAGCATTGACATGCTTCCAGCATCTCCTGTAGTTCAGCTGGTGTCAGACGTATTGCACTGTATCGCATCTGACAGGCGGAGAGAGAGAGAGAGGGAGAGGAACCCTTGTAACTGTAAAAGTTGAGTTGAGCGAACTATTGGCCGACGGCCTTAGGATCAGGTTGTGCGGAGATTGCGTTGTTCGAAAAGGTGAAGTCCTTTGTATTTCTCAAAGTGGGAGATCTGTCTGACGTTTCAAAAGGGAGGTCCCAGCGACTGGACCGCGCACCAAGGTTTCTATGTACATAGCCTCGCAGATTTACACCTCGAAGGGGCTGCATGGTGTCTATACTCTGGAAGAAAGGGGGACCCTCAACGTGTCCCACTGGTCAGTTACTGTTTGTCCAAAGCTGCCCAGCCTCCAGCTGAAGTGCTGACTGTTTCAGCGGTTTCATGGAGCTTGCGTCATGTGTTTAGCATTTTTATGGTAATACGTGCTTAGCAATGTTAATCAATGTGTGAAATACACACGCAAAAAAGCCCAACAACAACAGAACAACAACCACCATATATGTGCGCTCTTGATGTCATTCGTGCATTCTTTGAAGTATTCCTGGTGTTGTCTTGTATTGTCAATGTTTTCCGTACATTTTATTCATTTAAGAAAGAAACAACAAACAAGCAAAACAACAGCAACGAACGCACACACACACACACACACACACACACACACACACACACACACGCAGAAAAGCACACGCATTCCCTCTCTTGAAACGAGTCTTGATTTCAGTTTAAGTTCTTCGTTGATAACGACTGTCTGAGGCTGAATGGGAAGAACGCACTAACATAAAAGGAGACATGGGTACAAACACAGACACACAGACCAGACACCCCCCCCCCCTCCACACACACACACTCACACACAGCACATACTCACACACACACATACACATACACACACACACACACACATGTACACATACACAAACACGTACATCAACACATATGGCTTCCCCTTCTTGCAGTTTTGAGCTCCTTAAGTTCCCAATAATGCATTATACCTGCTACCACCCAAACATCCGAGGTGCTAACGTCTGCAACAACACGTTATGTCCGAACCCACCAGAGAATCGTTGCCGCATCACACCTTCACAACATCAAAGTGTGCCGTCTTCTCCTCGGTGATGATTATCGTTTCTGCACGAGCGTTTCTCCAATCTTCAGGGCCGTCAGTGTACCCATTCTTCCTCTCTCTCTCTCTCTCTCTCTCTCTCACCCAATACTTCGTTCATTTATATAGACACGTGGTTTGGCCATCAGGAGGTGTTCTGGTGGAGGTCTGCACGTGCCGATGGGCTGACAATCCAGACAGTGCACAGGGGGATACATGGAAAGGGGGAGTTTATTTCCACCCCACATATTTTGCCACTTGGAGGAAAAACCCAGATTCTTTGATACCAGCTTTCAGTGTTTAAGGTTGAAAGTTAAACCAAAATTGGTGTATACACTTAAACCCCTATTTTATGTAAAATGAAGACATAAGGACTCAGATTTATTATTATCTCTCTCTCTTTCTTTGTCTACACACACACACACACACACACACACACACACACACACAGCATCTCCTTCTTACAGCTTCGAGCTGCTTATGTTCCCAGTAATGCCTTATCCAAACAACAATCCGAACTTCCGAGGCACTAACGACTGCAATAACACGTTATGTCCGAACCCACCTGAGGATTGTTGCCGCATCACACTTTCACAACATCAAAGCATGCCGTCTTCTCCTCGGGTGACGATTATCATTTCTGCACAAGCGTTTCTCCCATCTTCAGGGCCGTCAGTGTACCCATTCTTCCTCTCTCTGTCTCTCTCTGTCTCTCTCTCTCACCCAATGTTTCTTTCATTTATATAGACGCGTGATTTGGCCATCAGGAGGTGTTCTGGTGGAGGTCTGCACGTGCCGATGGGCTCACAATCCAGACAGTGCACAGGGGGATAAATGGAAAGGGGGAGTTTATTTCCACCCCACATATTTTGCCACTTGGAGGATAAACCCAGATTCCTGGATACCAGCTTTCAAAGTGCACGAGACACAGCTTTTTTTTTCTTCTACCCCTCTTCACAATACTACCAAACGTTTAGGATACCAGAAGAGACAAGACTTCACTCGCATGCAAGTACACACAATGTTGAAACAAACACATTTGAGGTCCTAAGTAAAGTACACGCTTGATGCGTTTGAGTTAGTGTGGAAACAGAGGCTTTCGTGTTCTGTCAGTTTTTATACAGTTTTTAAGGTTGAAAGTTAAACCAAGATTGGTGTATGACACTTAAACGCCTACTTTATGAAAAAAAAAAAAAGTCATAAGGACTCAGATTTATTTTTTTCTCTCTCTTTCTTTGTCTACACACACACACACACACACACACACACACACACACACACACACACACACACACACACACACACACAGCATCTTCTTACAGCTTCGAGCTGCTTATGTTCCCAGTAATGCCTTATCCAAACAACAATCCAAACTTCTGATGCACTAACGTCTGCAGCAACACGTTATGTCCGAACTCAAAGCGTGCCGTCTTCTCCTCGGGTGACAATTATCGTTTCTGCACGAGGGTTTCTCCCATCTTCAGGGCTGTCAGTGTACCCATTCTTCCTCTCTCTGTCTCTCTCTTCTCTTTCTCTCTCTCTACACCTCTCTCTCTCTCTCTCTCTCTCACCCAATGCTTCCTTCATTTATATAGACACGTGGTTTGGCCATCAGGAGGTGTTCTGTTGGAGGTCTGCACGTGCCGATGGGCTCACAATCCAGACAGTGCACAGGGGGATAAATCGAAAGGGGGAGTTTATTTCCACCCCACATATTTTTGCCACTTGGAGGAAAAACCCAGATTCCTGGATACCAGCTTTCAAAGTGCATGAGACACGGCTTTTTTTTTCCCTTCTACCCCTCTTCACAATACCACCAAATGTTTAGGATACCAGAAGAGACAAGACGTCACTCACATGCAAGTACACACAATGTTGAAACAAACACATTTGAGGTCCTAAGTAAAGTACACGCTTGATGCGTTTGAGTTAGTGTGGAAACAGAGGCTTTCGTGTTCTGTCAGTTTTGATGCAGTTTTTAAGGTTGAAAGTTAAACCAAGATTGGTGTATGACACTTAACCCCCTATTTTATGAAAAATGAAGACATAAGGACTCAGATTTATTATTATCTCTCTCTCTTTCTTTGTCTACACACACACACACACACACTCTCTCTCTCTCACGCACACACACACACAAACACACACACACACAGACACACACACACACACACACACACACACACACACACACACACACACACACACACACACACAGCATCTCCTTCTTACAGCTTCGAGCTGCTTATGTTCCCAGTAATGCCTTATACAAACAACAATCCGAACTTCCGAGGCACTAACGACTGCAATAACACGTTATGTCCGAACCCACCAGAGGATCGTTGCCGCACCACACATTCACAACATCAAAGCGTGCCGCTACATCCTCGGGTGACGATTATCGTTTCTGCACGAGCGTTTCTCCAATCTTCAGGGCCGTCAGTGTACCCATTCTTCCTCTCTGTCTCTGTCTCTCTCTCTACACCTCTCTCTCTCTCTCTCTCTCTCTCTCTCACCCAATGTTTCGTTCATTTATATAGACACGTGGTTTGGCCACCAGGAGGTGTTCTGGTGGAGGTCTGCACGTGCCGATGGGCTGACAATCCAGACAGTGCACAGGGGGATACATGGAAAGGGGGAGTTTATTTCCACCCCACATATTTTTACCACTTGGAGGAAAAACCCAGATTCCTTGATACCAGCTTTCAAAGTGCACGAGACACAGTTGTTTTTTTGTTTTTTTTTTTAACTTCTATCCCTCTTCACAATACTACCAAACGTTTAGAGACAAGACTTCACTCGCATGCAAGTGCACACAAGGTTGAAACAAAAATATTTGAGGTCCTAAGTAAAGCACATGCTTGATGCGTTTGAGTTTGTGTGGAAACAGAGGTTTTGTGTTCTGTCATTTTCGATACAGTTTTTAAGGCTGAAAGCTAAACCAAGATTGGTGTATGACACTTAAACCCCTATGTTATGAAAAATGAAGACATAATGACTCAGATGTATTATTATCTCTCTCTTTCTTTGTCTACACGCACACACACACACACACACACACACACACACACACACACACACACACACACACACAGCATCTCCTTCTTACAGCTTCGAGCTGCTTATGTTCCCAGTAATGCCTTACCCAAACAACAATCCGAACTTCCGAGATGCTTACAACTGCAATAACACGTTATGTCCGAACCCACCAGAGAATCGTTGCCAAATCACACCTTCACAACATCACAGTGTGCCGCCTTCTCCTCGGGTGATGATTATCGTTTCTGCACGAGCGTTTCTCCCATCTTCAGGGCCGTCAGTGGACCCATTGCTCCTCTGTCTCTCTTTCTCTGTCTGTCTGTCTCTCTCTCTCTCTCTCACCCAATGCTTCGTTCATTTATATAGACACGTGATTTGGCCATCAGGAGGTGTTCTGGTGGAGGTCTGCACGTGCCGATGGGCTGACAATCCAGACAGTGCACAGGGGGATACATGGAAAGGGGGAGTTTATTTCCACCCCACATATTTTGCCACTTGGAGGAGAAACCCAGATTCCTTGATACCAGCTTTCAGTGTTTAAGGTTGAAAGTTAAACCAAAAATGGTGTATACACTTAGCCCCCTATTTTATGTAAAATGAAGACATAAGGACTCAGATTCATTATTATCTCTCTCTCTTTCTTTGTCTACACATGCACCCCCCCCCCCACACACACACACACACAGAGCATCTCCTTCTCACAGCTTCGAGCTGCTTATGTTCCCAGTAATGCCTTATCCAAACAACAATCCGAACTTCCGAGGCACTAACGACTGCAATAACACGTTACGTCCGATCCAACCAGAGAATCGTTGACGCATCACACCTTCACAACATCACAGTGTGCCGCCTTCTCCTCGGGTGATGATTATCGTTTCTGCACGAGCGTTTCTCCCATCTTCAGGGCCGTCAGTGTACCCATTCTTCCTCTCTCTGTCTCTGTCTCTCTCTCTCTCTCTACACCTCTCTCTCTCTCTCTCTCACCCAATGTTTCGTTCATTTATATAGACACGTGTTTTGGCCATCAGGAGGTGTTCTGGTGGAGGTCTGCACGTGCCGATGGGCTCACAATCCAGACAGTGCACAGGGGGATACATGGAAAGGGGGAGTTTATTTCCACCCCACATATTTTTACCACTTGGAGGAAAAACCCAGATTCCTTGATACCAGCTTTCAAAGTGCACGAGACACAGCTTTTATTTTCTTCTACCCCTCTTCACAATACAACCAAACGTTTAGGATACGAGAAGAGACAAGACTTCACTCACATGCAAGTGCACACAAGGTTGAAACA
>NC_134876.1:4198130-4205630 GCF_041734735.1 Babylonia areolata | reverse complement strand
TCACCACATGCTAACTTGAAAAGAATAATCGTAGCGAAATCGTCAAACACGTTTTCTGGCGAAATACACGATGATGACTCAAGTCAATGATGAGCGCCCAATGGCAGCCGTCAGTCGGCTCTACACAGCCTGTTGTGCCAATGACCACGTGTTAGTAAAGCGTTTAAAGCCTGGTCTCCGACAGAGGATTGGCGCTGTATAAGTATCGATATAATTCATTTATTCATTAAGTTCAGTTCCTTCAGATCTGAACGTCTCCAAGGTTGAAGCCATTATCTGTAACGTCAGATATCAGCTCTGCATGTCTTTGGTCAAACCTGTATATCTTCAAATCCAGAGAGTGAAAAAAAAAAATCGTTTTCATGATTATTTTCTTCCATCCTAACCTACCATTTTGTACTGACCATAGTCACGTGCACGTGCACCACCAGTGCATATTACATATTAAGTGGAGTGATGGCCTAGAGGTAACGCGTCCGCCTAGGAAGCGAGAGAATCTGAGCGCGCTGGTTCGAATCACGGCTCAGCCGCCGATATTTTCTCCCCCTCCACTAGACCTTGAGTGGTGGTCTGGACGCTAGTCATTCGGATGAGATGATAAACCGAGGTCTCGTGTGCAGCATGCACTTAACGCATGTAAAAGAACCCACGGCAACAGAAGGGTTGTTCCTGGCAAAATTCTGTAGAAAAATCCACTTCGATAGAAAAAAAAAACCCACAAAAAACTGCACGCAGGAAAAAACAAAACAAAAAAAGGGTGGCGCTGTAGTGTAGCGACGCGCTCTCCCTGGGGAGAGCAGCCCGAATTTCACGCAGAGAAATCTGTTGTGATAAAAAGAAATACAAATACAAATATTTCAGAGCAAGCAGGCGTTATCACCCGTTGATGACTGATTGATTGATTGGTTGATTGAAATATCGTTTCCTGTACATACGCGTTACCCTCCTCGATTTTTTTCATCGTTGAGCTGTCCCAGTTTGTCCAACAAACCAACATGAACATCCGGCACAAAATGCAACAGCACGAGCTGTCATCATAGCAACAAGCATCATTCTTATGACAACCATTACTCAACATTATTCATAAGCCGACTATCATTTTGGATAATACTTAATCTGTTGCGCTCAGCCCCAACTGTCTTTTTTCATTATTTTTTTTCCAAAAATACAGGGAAGAGATGATCAGCTGTTCTTTGTGATTTTGGCCTTCTTTTGCTCGCTTGTCGATTTTTTTTTCTTGTTTCGTCTTTGCTACTGCGTTTTTTGTTGTTGTTTTTTTCCCCCCATTTTTTTCCTTTCCAGCTTCCATAATATGAATGGCACATGCTTGGAATAAAAATGGAGTACTTGACAATGACGTCGTTCCTGTGGGACGCGAGGAGATTAAACTATGATGAATATTTGCCTTGATGTCCTTGGGGAACACACGGTGCATTCCTTACAGACCGGTGTCACGCTCAGTTCTGAGGACGAGTCGGCAAGCAGCGTTTTGTATGCGCTGAAGGGACTGAATGAATGAAGCAGGCAAACCAGACAATAGAGAGTTACAGTAGTCAAGGCGAGAGAGGGTGAGAGAATAGACAAGTCTAGATAATGCGTCGGTGGACAGATATTTTCATATCAGCTCTACCACTTCTACTTAAAAAAAAAAGAAAGAGGAAGAAGCTGCCTGACCAACACACAAATCCAACGCCCTGGTCAGGCTTCGTGCTCGACAACCCCACCTGGACACTGCCAGGTAGTGCTGGATCTTAACGTACGATGGCTCAGTGGTTAAAACGTGTGCCAGAAAAGGTGACTCAGTCCTGAAGTGGCAACCATCCTAGAGGCGCGGGTTCCAACCTGCTGAGGACCAGGAAAACAGAAAGAAGAAAAGGCGGCAATACAAGGGCATCCAGGGGTCATAACCTGGGTGCGGCCCGGCCCCCTTAGAGTGTAAAGGAGTTCAGGGCCGAAACACATGACTGAGGGGAGTTTCTTCTCTGAAGACCTTGTACTGTCCAGCTCTCCCTAGAGTTTCTTATCACTACTTGTTCAATGTCCTGCATCTGTGTTCGTATGAAGGTGGGTTCATGCATTAGCAGGTCTGCATGTATGTTGACCTGGGGAATTAGAAAAACCAAACCAAACAAAAAAACAACAACAACAAAACCACGTCAATTTTAACCCACCAGACGAAGCTGGGACTCGAACCCAGGACCCATGGATTGAAAAGACCAGTGATGTAACAATTACTCGGCTATTGTGCAAGTACTTCAACATCCACGCCCACCACACACGCCCAGCAGCTCCCCTCTCCACTTCCATACAACCCTCTTCCTCAGTCCTTCTTCCTCAGTCTATCACCTGGTCTCTCTTACAAGGTGTACATTGACGCAAGTATAACGCACGACAACACGATTGTTACATATTCATGTCAATGTGTATGTATATATATATATATATATATATATATATATATATATATATATATATATATATATATATATATATATATATATATATATATGTGTGTGTGTGTGTGTGTGTGTGTGTGTGTGTGTGTGTGTGTGTGCACGCGCGCGCACGCGAGTGTACGCGCGTGTGCTGTGGGTTTGTATATTCCACCACCGTGCGTGCTTGTGTGACTGTGTGCGTTGTTTTGTTGCTGTTGTTGTCGTTGTTTGTTTGTTTTTTGTTTTTTTGTTTTTTTAATCTAACTGCCTCTGTATTTCTGCTTGCACGTTCACAACTTTGTTTTCACACCCAGTAGAAAAGACACAAACACCAAATAGAGAAAACAAAAACAAAGCCTGTCTGTCAGCAAAGACGAACGCTGATAACGTTTGCAGACATCAGTGGAAACTACATTCTCCACCCAAACCCTCTGTTTTCCAGACTGAAGCAGGTGAAAGCCAACACAGCCACAATTAAATAAAGAAAAGAAAATAATATAGAAGAAGAAGAAGAAGGAAGTATGTCCGGAATGACAGAAAACGGAACCCTTTGTAATCCGGACTGTGCTGAGAAGATAAACACGCATATTCACACACACACACACACACACACACACACACACACACACACACACACACACACACACACACACACACACACACACACACACACACACACACACACACATGAAAACGATGTTCTATTGCACGCCTTATTTCATACTCTTTTACTATTATTATTATTATTATTATTATTATTATTATTATTATTATTATTATTGTCGCTGTTGTTGTTGTCGTCGTCGTCGTCGTTGTCGTCGTCATCCTCCTCCTCCTCCTCCTCCTCATCATCATCATCATCTTCTTCTTCTTCTTTGTTTGTGGGCTGCGACTTCCACGTTCAATCGTATACACGGGTGGGCTTTTACATGTATGACCATTTTTACCCCCACCATGTAGGCAGCCATACTCCACTTTCGGGGATATATATATATATATATATTCTTATTTTACACATCTGCATTTCTTCAGCAGTCTTTCGATTTTACCCACATGTTTGTATACTTCAAGAGCGTCCTGCCATTTTCTAAACGATTTTTCTGTTCACATTAAACAGACAATAAATCAATATACCTTCTCTGAACTTGCTGGCCATTGAAATGCGTCCCCTTTAACAATAGAGCAAGGTTGTTAGATGATAGACTAAACGAAATGCGAAGCGGGTCTTTAAAAAAAAAAAAAAAAAAAAAAAAAATCCAGCGAGAATATCTGCAAGGAAATTTAGACCACATTATGGTTGGCTTGTCCTTTCTCTTATCTTTGTTTCTCCCTCTCTTTTCCGTTACATTTAGGTGTCAGTTAAAAACGAAAGACCACCCCCACACCCCCACCCCGAAAAAAAAACACACATAAAAACCCCCACAACAAAACATCAAAAACAAGAGAAAGAAAGAAAAAGGTGAAAAAAAAAAGATTGTTAAAAACAAACGCACAAACAAACAAAAACCCGAGGAGCGCAATCCCTAGCAAAGACAGAGAGGGACATTATTTGTAATGAAACTGTCGCCATTAGAAGCCAGAGGGATTAAAACAATGACGAATGGTGGGCCCCGACGGTCCTTAGCCCTTACACTGTGCATTCCTTTGGGGGGAGCGGTGCCATGGGCAAAAAACGCACCCTCCTCCATTCTCAGACAGATAAAAAAAAAAAAAAAAAAATAAAAAATCCAACATTTTAGAGGTATTTTCATAGATCCCCTGACGATAACCTCAGATTACCCTTTCGTTTATGAACAGTGTAAATTCCTTTGCCCGCAATTTGTAACTTGAACACATACAACCGGCCTGTCATCGTTTTGTCCGAAGTTTATTTCAGTTTTCCTCTCTGACAGAAAATGGAGAGGATAATCTTGTAAAGAATGGTGATATCTATTTCATCATCATCTTCTTTATATCTCTCTGTCTCTCACTTTGTTATTATCCACAAGTAAAATGTTTATATGTCTCCAAATCGCCTCTGAATATCACCCATCCTCTTTCAGATATTGCACATTCTGTCAGTAATATCTATAAACTGAGGGCCCATCTTTTAGCAAAATAAAACAAACAAAGAAACAAACAGCTGAAGCTCATGTGATAGGATTATAACGCTTTACTTCAAATTCTCCGCAAGTTCAGTTCATGAATGGTACCCAATAAAAAGGAATTTTGCTCCGTGACCTAGATATCGTGGTATACTAAGGCAAGACAACTTAGTTTTCTCATGATAAGACTCACTGGGCTGAAGGACACCACACTTTATGAACACAACCACACGCCCACAATTACACAACTCCAACACCCACACACCTAACCTCCTCCCCCCCCCCAACCCCCCAATACCACCAATAAAACTAACTCCATTCTCTCACCTTACGTACATACGAATAATCTGAAATAAATAATAGTAAATATAACCACCACCACCACCACCACCACCACCACTAATAACAAATACAATAATGACAACAACAACTACAGATTATGATTTCGATGATGATGATTATTATTATCACTATTATCATTATCATCATCATATATCATTATTATTACAAAAACAAATAGAAGAAGAAGAAGAAGAAGAAGAAGAAGAAGAAGAAGCTTTTAAAATAAAATAAAAACATCAACGAAGCAAATAAATGACCAATCAATCAACTAACCAAACAATTCGCCAATCAAACTCCAAATTAACTTATCATTCATTGAACATTAACGTATTCAATAAGCCAACCGGTCAACAAGTAAACAAATAAACACAACGACACGCTAATCTCGGCCGTTCATGCCTCCTGTGCAGAGACAGATGACAAAAAACAAAAACAAAAACAACAAGAGAGGCAAGACCTTCAAGACTCACTTGTGATAAATTAATTCCCCTAGCATTAATTACAGAGTAATTTCCCTTGTTTATTATCTGCACCAAAACGTTTGCAAAATAAATAAAAATTCCATGCTTAGCAAAAGAAGTTTCTGTTTGAACAAAAATTGATAATAATGACTCCTCTTGTTGTTGTGTCAGAATAAGAGGTCAAAGTGCCAAGTTTCGAGAATACAAAAAATATAAATATAACAGTAAATGCAGTTTGCATATAATTAGGCTTCTTTTTTTAATTTTTTTGTGCCCATCCCAGAGGTGCAATATTGTTTTAAACAAGATGACTGGAAAGAACTGAATTTTTCCTATTTTTATGCCAAATTTGGTGTCAACTGACAAAGTATTTGCAGAGAAAATGTCAATGTTAAAGTTTACCACGGACACACACACACACACACACACACACACACACACACACACACAGAGACAACCGAACACCGGGTTAAAACATAGACTCACTTTGTTTACACAAGTGAGTAAAAAAAAACTCTTGACCTCGTCGCATGAGTGAATCTAGGAGTGCTAATTCTGCTGAGAATAAAGAACTTTCGTAGACCGTCATTTACGTTTTCCATAGACTGGAATGACTCAGGGAATATATTTTTGAACGTTCATCAATCAAAGTAAGCGCTGAAAAAGAAAAAAAGAAAAATGTTCGTGCAACCCAGCCTTTATCTTTGTCGCCGATGACATTAACAAGTGAGTAAAACATGGCAGAGGTTCGTCGCGTTCCCTGAAGACAGACTGCATAAGAACGAGCGATGCGAGGAGAAGTGATCCCGAAACTTTGTCGACAAGAATGTGGGGAGGGGGGGTGGGGAGTTTAGGGGGTGGGGTCGGGGTGACGGTGAGTAGGGGGCATGGAGTGAGGAGGGGGGGAGGGAGGGGGGAAGGCAGATGGAATCGCCGATCCATCTCTGTCTTATCTCAGATGCGAGATCTTCGTGCAAGAGAATGCCCACTCCAGAATTGGATGAGATAAAACAACAACAATAACAACAACAACAAAATCAATTTCAATCATTTGTCATCACCGTGTCTTTCAGTTTGTGATGATTTATTGTGTTTATTTAATTTTTTTGGTTTCAAATTGTTTGGTTTATCCTATTTCATTTCATGTTGATGTCATGTGGAGTGATGGCCTAGAGGTAACGCGTCCGCCTAGGAAGCGAGAGAATCTGAGAGCGCTGGTTCGAATCACGGCTCAGCCGCCGATATTTTCTCCCCCTCCATTAGACCTTGAGTGGTGGTCTGGACGCTAGTCATTCGGACGAGACGATAAAGCGAGGTCCCGTGTACAGCATGCACTTAGCGCACGTAAAAGAACCCACGGCAACAAAAGGGTTGTTCCTGGCAAAATTGTGTAGAAAAATCCACTTCGATAGGAAAAACAAATAACACTGCACGGAGGAAAAAAAAAATTAAAAAAAAGGGGTGGCGCTGTGATGTAGCGACGCGCTCTCCCTGAGGAGAGCAGCCCGAATTTCACGCAGAGAAATCTGTTGTGATAAAAAGAGAAATACAAAAGAAAAAGAAATACAAATGTACCATGCCAACATAATCATGGTAGACTCTGAAGGCCTGATTGGCACGCTGGGTTTATGCGTTGGTCACACATCTGCTCTTTTATGTATACTTTTTTAAGCAGATGTGAAACTGGATTGGACTACACAGCCATCACAGATTCTGTTCAAGTTTCACAGCGCGCGCGTGTATGTATGTGTGTGTGTGTGTGTGGGGGGGGGGGGGGGGGCGTGGGGGGGGGCATGAAAAAACGAACAACAACGCAGCAATGCTTTACAGAACTGAAAGAAAAGAAAATAGCACAAAAAAGCAAATGAGTAAATGAATAAACAAATAATGAGTAAATGAATAAACAAATAAGTAAATATTAGTCACATATAACTAAACGAGTTTTGTTACAGGACTTTGAAGTAAAACCTTCTGCAACATCAAATGACAGTATCTGAAACTTCCAACAACAACGATTTCTAGAGAACAGACTAAGTAAACCTCAGATCAGAACGCTCTAACCTCTGGCGGCACTCAAGTGTGTGCCATGTTTGTTGTTGGCAGAAACAGACCAACCGTAGAAGCATTAAGCTAACGTCTTTTTAGCTGAATTTAGCAACAATTACCACGGTGCACACA
>NC_134876.1:4160630-4163130 GCF_041734735.1 Babylonia areolata | reverse complement strand
CGCAAATGATTTTCCCGTCCGTTCTACAATGTCGTCAGTCTATCGTTTGTCTGTTTGTTCTGTCTTCAGTCCATCGTTTGTCTGTTTGTTCTGTCTTCAGTCCATCGTTTGTCTGTTTGTTCTGTCTTCAGTCCATCGTTTGTCTGTTTGTTCTGTCTTCAGTCCATCGTTTGTTTGTTCTGTCTTCAGTCCATCGTTTGTTTGTTCTGTCTTCAGTCCATTGTTTGTCTGTTTGTTCTGTCTTCAGTCCATCGTTTGTCTGTTTGTTCTGTCTTCAGTCCATCGTTTGTCTGTTTGTTCTGTCTTCAGTCCATCGTTTGTCTGTTTGTTCTGTCTTCAGTCCATTGTTTGTCTGTTTGTTCTGTCTTCAGTCCATCGTTTGTTTGTTCTGTCTTCAGTCCATCGTTTGTCTGTTTGTTCTGTCTTCAGTCCATCGTTTGTTTGTTCTGTCTTCAGTCCATCGTTTGTCTGTTTGTTCTGTCTTCAGTCCATCGTTTGTCTGTTTGTTCTGTCTTCAGTCCATCGTTTGTCTGTTTGTTCTGTCTTCAGTCCATCGTTTGTTTGTTCTGTCTTCAGTCCATTGTTTGTTTGTTCTGTCTTCAGTCCATCGTTTGTCTGCTTGTTCTGTCTTCAGTCCATCGTTTGTTTGTTCTGTCTTCAGTCCATCGTTTGTCTGTTTGTTCTGTTTTCAGTCCATCGTTTGTTTGTTCTGTCTTCAGTCCATTGTTTGTTTGTTCTGTCTTCAGTCCATCGTTTGTTTGTTTGTTCTGTTTTCAGTCCATCGTTTGTCTTCTGTCTTCAGAACAATGTTTGTCTGTTTGTTCTGTCTTCAGTCCATTGTCTGTTTGTTCTGTCTTCAGTCCATCGTTTGTCTGTTTGTTCTGACTTCACTCCATAGTTTGTCTGTTTGTTCTGACTTCAGTCCATCGTTTGTTTGTTTGTTCTGTGTTCAGTCCATCGTTTGTCTGTTTGTTCTGTCTTCAGTCCATCGTTTGTTTGTTTTGTCTTCAGTCCATCGTTTGTCTGTTTGTTCTGTCTTCACTCCATAGTTTGTCTGTTTGTTCTGACTTCAGTCCATCGTTTGTTTGTTTGTTCTGTCTTCAGTCCATTGTTTGTCTGTTTGTTCTGTCTTCAGTCCATTGTTTGTTTGTTTGTTCTGTCTTCAGTCCATCGTTTGTTTGTTCTGTCTTCAGTCCATCGTTTGTTTGTTTGTTCTGTCTTCAGTCCATCGTTTGTTTGTTTGTTCTGTCTTCAGTCCATTGTTTGTCTGTTTGTTCTGTCTTCAGTCCATTGTTTGTCTGTTTGTTCTGTCTTCAGTCCATCGTTTGTCTGTTTGTTCTGTCTTCAGTCCATCGTTTGTCTGTTTGTTCTGTCTTCAGTCCATCGTTTGTCTGTGTGTTCTGTCTTCAGTCCATCGTTTGTTTGTTCTGTCTTCAGTCCATCGTTTGTCTGTTTGTTCTGTCTTCAGTCCATCGTTTGTCTGTTTGTTCTGTCTTCAGTCCATCGTTTGTCTGTTTGTTCTGTCTTCAATCCATCGTTTGTCTGTTTGTTCTGTCTTCAGTCCATTGTTTGTCTGTTTGTTCTGTCTTCAGTCCATCGTTTGTCTGTTTGTTCTGTCTTCAGTCCATCGTTTGTCTGTTTGTTCTGTCTTCAGTCCATCGTTTGTCTGTTTGTTCTGTCTTCAGTCCATCGTTTGTCAGTTATGTCTGTCTTCCCCCCTCTGCCTCCCTCCCTGAACAGTTCCATGGAGGGTTGAGCAAGGCCACTGGGTCAATGCTGCAGGCCCATTCCAACGTGGTTTTCCTTTCTTAAACTGATGTCGTCCGCAGATCTGCAGAATTATGATCAAATGTAGTTGCTTTTTTGAATAGCTATCATCATCTCTCTCATTCTCTCTCTGCCTTCCTTTATCTCTCTCTCTCTCTCTCTCTCTCTCTCTCTCTCTCTCTCTCTGTTCCTTTCACACACACACACACACACACACACACACACACACACACACATATACACACACACATTCTCTCTCTCTCTCCCTCACACACACCCCAACCCCCAAACACCCTCCCCCAACCCCTCCACACACACACACCAGGAGGAAAAAAACAACAACAGCGAAAACAAAAACAAAACTAGTATTCCTTTAGCTTCAAAATTCTATGGAAGCACGTCTGTATCTGTGACTGTCGCTTCTTTCTGTCTCTATCTCTCCCTCCCTCATCTCTCTTTATCTCTGTCTGTCTGTCTGTCTCTCTCTTTATCTTCCCTTCCCCTCTACCCCTCTCTATGTCTGCCCTTCTCTCTCTCTCTCTCTCTCTCTCTCTCTTCCCTTCCATCTACCCCTCTCTATGTTTGCCCTTCTCTCTCTCTCTCTCTTTGTCTATCTCTGTGGCTGCCTTCAACCCCTAGACCTCATCTCGCTCCCTACGATCGGCTTCGGACCCACTCTGTTTCCCCATATCCAGATTTCAAACACTCTGCTCTCGTCGGCCGCCGTTCTTTC
>NC_134876.1:4130630-4133130 GCF_041734735.1 Babylonia areolata | reverse complement strand
TGTTTGATTATATGCTTGTTTCCTTTGTTTTATTCTCTTTGTTAGTTACTTTGTTTGTTTGCTTGTTTTTATTATTATTATTTAAAAAAAATCAATTCCATTTAGTTTTCATCTGCATTAGAAGGTTGTGTCTTTTCTTCAAAGCCCTTTTAGATTCCACTCATCTCTCTCAATGTCTCTGTCTCTGTATGTATGTATGTATGTAAATATTGTATCGTGGTGTGTGTTTTTGTGTGACATTTTGTTTGTTTTCTTTCTGGTTCATTTTCTTTCTTTCTTTCTTCCTTTCTTTCTTTCTTTAAAAAAAAAGTTTTACTAAATTATGTTTTCCTTCGTTTGCTCTCTCTTTCTCTCCTCTCTCTCTCTCTCTCTCTCTCTCTCTCTCTCTCTCTCTCTCTCTCTCTCTCTCTCTCACTTTTCTTATCTATTTCGTTTCCTTGATGTACTTTCAAACGAGTGTACACACTTCTTCACCTCTTATCATATCTCCGGCTTTCTTTGTAGATGATGTTGTTGTTGTTAATGATGTCGTCATTGTTTGTAACTTGCGAATAATGCAGGATAGAATTACTAGAAAAATAAGAAAACAAAAACAAAAAGAAGAAGAAGAAGAAGAAGAAGAAGAAGAAGAAGAGAAAAATAGAAGATCGAACAAAATCAACCAGTCACACACAAACAAAAATCCCAACAATAAGGAATGAGAATAAAGAGAAACAAGAGTTAACTGACTCCTGGACAAAAGTGGATAGACCGATGCGGAGCGGTTGGCCAGTGGTAATTCACCCGAGATAGCGAGTGTCTACTGGTTCCACTCCCATGTTTATCTGTCTATCTATCTATCTGTCTATCTATCTATCTGTCTATCTATCTATCTGTCTGTCTGTCTGTCTGTCTGCTATCTATCCATCTATCTGTCTATCTATCTATCTGTCTATCTATCTATCTGTCTGTCTGTCTGTCTGTCTGTCTGTCTGCTATCTATCCATCTATCTATCTATCGATCTATCTGCTATCCATCTATCTATCTATCTAACTATCTATCTATCTATCTATCTACCAATCTGTCTGCTAGCCATCCATCTGTCTATCTATCTATCTATCTATCTATCTATCTGCTGTCTATCTATCTGCTATCTATATAACTATCCATCTGTCTGCTATCCATCCATCTATCTACTATCTATTTCAGTTTCTCTCTCTGTCTGTCTCTTCAACCAGTCTATGTATGTCTGTTTGTCAGTCTGCCTGTCTGTCTTTCATCTTCCCTCCCCCCCTCCTTTCAACGCCTTAAATCTTCCCTTCTTCGCCACATCTCCTGTACCTACTTTTTTTATTTTACAATGTTTGTATAATTACTGTTGTGCATGGATATTTGTAATTTGTCTTTATACGCGTTTGTAATTTGCATAATGTTGCTGTTGTGAATCAGTTGTTTTTATTTCTTTATTTCTTTATTTTACTCTTCATGTCTATTTTTCGTGTTCACATTTCTTTGCCCAGAGGTCGGAATATAGTTCATAAATGAATTCCTTTACACTCTGATGATAAACTTTCGTTTGTTCGTTCGTTCGATTGATCGTTCTCCCCTCTCTCTCTCTCTCTGTCTTCCTCTCCCTCTCTCTCTTTCTCTCTCTCTCCCTCACTTCCTCCTTCTCTGTCTATCTCTCTTGCTCTGTCTCCCCCCCCCCTACTCTCTCTCTATCCCTCCCTTCCTCTCTCAGTCTCCTCCCCCCTCTCTCTCTCCCTCTCTCCTTCTCTGTCTCTCTCTCTCTCTCTTTCTCTGTCTCTTCATCTCTTCATCTTCATCTGTCTCTGGCCGGATTAAAAAAAAGAAAAGAAAAAAGCTGACTTATGTGATTGTCACCCCCCCACACACACACTCTCTCTCCCATCTTGTCTCTCTCCTACCTCTCTCTATCTCTCTCCCCTCTCTCCCCCCTCTCTCTCACCCATCTTGTCTCTCTCCTACCTCTCTCTATCTCTCTCCCCTTCTCTCCCCCCTCTCTCTCACCCATCTTGTCTCTCTCCTATCTCTCTCTATCTCTCTCCCCCCTCTCTCCCCCCTCTCTCTCACCCATCTTGTCTCTCTCCTATCTCTCTCTATCTCTCTCCCCCCTCTCTCCCCCCTCTCTCTCACCCATCTTGTCTCTCTCCTACCTCTCTCTATCTCTCTCCCCCCTCTCTCCCCCCTCTCTCTCACCCATCTTGTCTCTCTCCTATCTCTCTCTATCTCTCTCCCCTTCTCTCCCCCCTCTCTCTCACCCATCTTGTCTCTCTCCTACCTCTCTCTATCTCTCTCCCCTTCTCTCCCCCCTCTCTCTCACCCATCTTGTCTCTCTCCTACCTCTCTCTATCTCTCTCCCCCCTCTCTCCCCCCTCTCTCTCACCCATCTTGTCCCTCTCCTACCTCTCTCTATCTCTCTCCCCCCTCTCTCCCCTCTCTCCCCCCTCTCTCTCACCCATCTTGTCTCTCTCCTATCTCTCTCTATCTCTCTCCCCT
>NC_134876.1:4100630-4123130 GCF_041734735.1 Babylonia areolata | reverse complement strand
TGCCTGCCTCTTCCTTGTTTTTAGTTTCTACAGTTTTAGAGTTATCCATGCGTGTGAATGACTGGTGCGAAAGCGCTTTGATTTGTCTCTGCACAAGATTCAACGCTATATAAATACCATTCTTCTTCTTCTTCTTCTTCTTCTTCTTCTTATTATTATTATTATTACTATATTAGTCAGTCCCCAAGGCCCCTCCTTGAAACTGAAATTGAAACTCATCCACTTCTTGAGAAGGTGTTCTTGTCATTGTTCGACAGTCAGGAGGAAAAGTATCAATACTTATTTGGTTGGTTGATCAGTCAGTCAGTCAGTCAGTCAGTCATTTATATAGTTAGTTAGTTTGTTAGTTGGTTGTTTAGTTAGTTATTGATACATTTATTTATTCGTTTATTTGTTTACTTATTTGATTGTTTATTTATTCATTTATTTAGTAAGTTAGTTAGTTAGTTAGTCAGTTAGTTAGTTAGTTTGTTTGTTTGTCAGCTAGTTTGTCAGTTTCTTTGTTTCTTTCTTTACCAGTTAGTCAATACGTTTTGACGAGTGGGGTGAGGTGTGTGATGGAGGTCGATGAATTGATGTGGGTGGAAGATGGAGGGGAGTGATTCACATACTGATGGATCTACTGCTTCAAGAATTATTACCCCTGTAGGGGGGTGATGTCTGCTACAACAACCATACTACCCCCCCCCCCCCCCCCCCTCTCTCTCTCTTTAAAAACGCCCTTGCTCCAATTCCCTATGTCACCCTCCCACCCACTCCACTTCTCTCACTCCTCATTTTCAATGCCTTTCGGAAAACGCCAATCTTTTGACCGGGTCCCAGTATTTGCTGGGGGAATGAAACATTTCACTCTGGACAGTTCCCGTTTGTTCCCTCTCCCTCTCTGACACCTCATTCCCTCTTTCCTCCCCCCGGAGCGATGTCTCCTGCAATCATTCTCTCACCATCCTCTTTCCCTTCTTACACCAACTCTGTGTCAGTCAGTCAGTCAGTCAGTCAGCAAAGCCTATAGTCTCTACAGGTAGTACTTTTTTTTTTTCGGGAATCCCCGATCTAGACTCATTTCCGCCCCGGTGTTTGCGAATAACACACTGCACTTTGACGGTTCTCGTTTTTCTTCTTTTTCTCTTTTATTTTTCCTCTTTTTTTTCTCTTTTCCTTCTTCCTCCACTTTGGCACCCTGCAGTTCTGCGAGCGGGTTCTGTGTCTGTCGACTGGACTGGACCCCCCCGGTGCAAAAAGATCTCTACATTTACAGGATGGACAGGCATCTCATTTTTCCCTCCCAGCAAGGGCGCCGGTCTGGAACTGCGATTAGGAGAACATCCAGGAGAAAAGAAAGAAAAGAAAAGAAAAGAAACCCCACCCCCACCACCCACCCAATCAACAACAACAACAACAACAAAAAAAAGAAAAAAAAAAGAAGAAGAAGAAGAAAACTGAACAGTGCGGCCCGGGGGTGGTAATCAGGCGGGTAAAGCCATCACAGTAGGAAGAGAAGGCGAGGCAAGACAAGACAAAGCAAGGCAAGACAAGACAAACACTTTGTCAACAATGGTTACAGAAAGCCTATGCGGCGTTTTTTTTTCTTTTTTTATTCGTTTTTTTGTTTTGTTTTTTGTTGTTTTTTCATGCAGCCCCCAGTCACCCTCCACCGCACAGTAAACACCAAAACACTGTTTTCAGACACATCGAGACAACTCCAAACATCAACCAGTCCACTTTGTCACTGATCAATGCTTCGAGCTTTGGAAAATACTCAGTCCACTTTGGCACTGATCAGTGAATTGTGCTTTGGAAAATACTCAGTCCACTTTGGCACTGATCAATGTTTAGTGCTTTGGAAAATACTCAGTCCACTTTGGCACTGATCAATGCTTAGTGCTTTGGAAAATACTCAGTCCACTTTGTCACTGATCAATGCTTAGTGCTTTGGAAAATACTCAGTCCACTTTGTCACCGACCGGCTTTGGAAAATACTCAGTCCACTTTGTCACCGACCGGCTTTGGAAAATACTCAGTCCAGTTTGTCACTGATCAATGCTTGTTGCTTTGGAAAATACTCAGTCCAGTTTGTCACTGATCAATGCTTAGTGCTTTGGAAAATACTCAGTCCACTTTGTCACTGATCAATGCTTAGTGCTTTGGAAAATACTCAGTCCACTTTGGCACTGATCAATGAATTGTGCTTTGGAAAATACTCAGTCCACTTTGTCATTGATCAATGCTTAGTGCTTTGGAAAATACTCAGTCCACTTTGTCATTGATCAGTGAATTGTGCTTTGGAAAATACTCTCCAGTCCAGTCTCTCACTGATGAATGCTTCGTGCTTTGGAAGATAATGGAATAAGAACGGCACATGTTGGCTGTTATACGTATAGCATTCTCCTTCTAGTGCGGATGATGGCGCAATGAGCTTTGTTAGCATGTTCTGAGCATGCTTTTAGAAAGAGACATAATTCCATCCGTGTCGTCAAGAATGATTCCCCCCGTGAGAGCGGTACAAACGTAGGCGTCATTATTGTTGCTGCACACTGCTATGTGTATGCATTTTATGACAAACCCAAGGCCTGACCAGCACGTTGGGTTTATGTGTAGGACAGGCATCTGTTCTCCTTTGGTTTTCAGTTGTTTTTGTTTTGTTTTTAAGCAGATGTAGTGTAGCGTATATAGATAAGATCACATGCTTTAATAACTTTATGACAGTGTTCTCCTCTTCCTCCTTTCTTGGTTTACTCATTATTTTCGCTCTTTCTATCCTTTTTTCTGCCCCCTGCATTCTCTTTTATCGTTTATTGATAACATTATGCCCAGCAATTTCATTCATTCTGTTATTTCTTTATTTGGCTTGTTTATTCTATTTCATGTTTTTGACACCCTGCAGCATGTGGTTTAAACAAAACTTTATTTAAAAAACATGTCACACATGTACAGATAGACATTGGAGCAACAGCAAGCTAACAGCTAATATCGATGCAGCATATATGCAGCATGTGTTAGGCGTTGGATCCATGCATAGGTGAAGCATCAACTCATATCCATCCTCCATCTTTTTTTTTAAGCAGTTGTGGTTTTGTAAAAATGGATCAGTCCGCAACTTTTGACGTCTCTGCTGTACCAAACCCGGTGGTAGCTCTCGCTCGTCCGGGCTGGCGCCGCTCTGCCTGGCGAAGGTTCAAAGAGCCCCCCCTCCAGCCTCGCCCGGCTCTCAAGGCCTGACTAAGCGCGTTGGGTTACGCTGCTGGTCAGGCATCTGATTGGCAGATGTGGTGTAGCGTATATGGATATGTCCGAGCGCAGTGACGCCTCCTTGAGATACTGAAACTGAAACTGAAACTGACGTCTCCCTCAAACTAAAATTAATGCTGCATTCTCTGTTTGCCACCACGAACGTTTCTGTTATCCGAGGAGATACGGACAGCTGCAGTGTTGAGAGGGAAATGTGATTGTCGGAGGTGTCTCCGTGAACTGGATGATAGATGAGGGTGTGTTTTCCCATTTCGATTTCTTCAGCTTCCTCCACCTGTACTGTGGGCGAGAGTTGGTCAGAGCCAGGTTTTCTGTCTGGCGCAAACTTAAAGGTCAGACCAGCACGTTGGGTTTAAGCGTCGTCGGTCAGTCATCTGCTTCTCCTTCTTTAATTTTTTTTTTTTACCCAGATGTGGTTCCACGTATATGGATCAGTCCGCACGTTTTGACACCATCTGAAAACAAAACTGAAAATTCTTCTGTTATGGCATAATGTTGTTTGTGTTGTCGCTGATATCAGCATTATTTCTTATTTAATATCATTTTAATTTTTTTATGAATATCTTTTCGTTGTTGCTGTTGCTGTCGTTTTAATTCTTATGTCGTTCCCTATATCTTCGGTGATTTCTCCCCTCTCCTGGTGTTAGTTTTGTCTGTTCTCTTGCACAGTATTACTGGAAATAGTGACAATGAGATATACTTCTGTCTTCAATATTGTTTGTCATGATCTAAAGGTACCATAGCCTTCTGTGGCCAATGGGGCGGTGTATTCATATCCACTGTGTCTTGGGTTCGGCATGGGAAGGGGTGGTGGGCAATCCTTTGCAGTTTTCACCATCCCCAGCCGATTTCAGGAATACCCAGTCACACCTGGGTGGAGTGAAGAATTCAGAGTAATGTGTTTCCCAAGGACACACTACAGATACCTCTAACCCTTGATCACTGGGGAATACTGGATCAAAGTGCAGCGCCTCACCAACATCGCCAAAGCGTCAGTCTCCCGTACTTCTGAAGTTCATGTTATTTTATTTTGTTATTTCCACAAGAATTTAGCTCTCAGACTATTATCAAATTCATTACGAACCAAGTATTGTTCTAATGTCAAGTGCATATGCTTTAGTAACCTGACAATTGAGCATATATTTTTTTTCCACTGTAGCTTGATGAAACCTTTTCTACACGAAAGTGTGTCTTCACAAGTGACTGAGAACGTTGATGTTTTTGACTTTTTGCATTCATTATCAGTTGTTTCGCTTGTCAGTTTAACGACTTCTCTTTTACGAAGTCCTTTAAGTAATTTCCTGTAACTGTAGTTAGAGGTTGTTTTTTTGTTTTGTTTTTTGTTGTTGTTGTTGTTGTTGTTGTTGTTGTTTTTTTTTTTTGGGGGGGGGATTTCTTCCAAATTTCACCCACATTTTTACCCTCATTTGCCCAGTTTCTCCCAACCCTCCATTCATCCACATCTCCCAACCCTTCTAACCGATAATACTCAGATGTATTCATAAATACTTTAACAAAATGTCTTCAATCACCGATATGTGTGACGGGACATTAAACAAAATTCTTCCTCCTCCTTCCAAGGTTTCCATTGTAACAACAGTATCATTATTTGTTGTGTCATTGCAACCAGTTGATACTGAGGCTGTGTTGTGACAAACATGGAGAGAAGGAATGGCCAGACGTCAGGTTTAAGTGTGTGCTTGTGTATGTGTGTGCGTGTGTTAATTAACTTGGGTTGTCGTGTGGATTCACCAGTTTTCCCAACGACCACATACCAGAGCTTGAACAGGGCTCGAATCAACAAACTGCCGGCCACTTGTCGGAGATATCAGCTCTTCTTTTCCAAAGTCCACACCGTACGCACCTCCCGGAACAGAACAGCGCTGACACAAAAGTTCAAACCAACCAACCCAGCACCTGTAAACAGAGCGGTATATAACGACCAAGTCTCGTCAGAGTTACCTGGTGCAGATCTACGATCTGACAGAAAGCTTGTCTGTTCTCCGATCTCTTATCATAGCGTCTCTTCGCTGTTGTCCACAGTGACTGAACCCGTTCCTCTGTTGCATTTTCTTGTGCGCGCGCGCGCGCGTGTGTGTGTATGTGTTTGTGTGTGTGTGCGCGAGGTGGGGGGAGGGGTGGGGAGCGGGAGGGAGGAGGGTGGTTTATATATATATATATATATATATATATATATATATATATATATATATATATATATATATATCCAGACGTGCTCTTGTTCCTCCTCAACCTCACTCCTCTTCTCCCTCCTTAGGTCCGTTCCTCTATTGCATTGTGTGTGTGTGTGTGTGTGTGTGTGTGTGTGTGTGTGTGTGTGTGTGTGTGTGTGTGTGTGTGTGTGTGTGTGTGTGTGTGTGTGGAGGAAGGGGGAGGGGGGGGGAGGGGAAGGAGGTTTATATCTCCAGACGTGCTCTTGTTCCTCCTCTACCCCACTCCTCCTCTTCCTCCTTCTCCTATTTCTCTCCCTTTCCTGCACGTCTGCTGAAGGCGATTAACTGTATATTGCCTGGTGCTTTTGACTGTCTGCCTGTGTGCACCCCGTAATCAAGTTGGTCACTGTCTGATGCCCACTTCCAGTGTGTCGTATTGTGAGTGTCGGGGTGTCGGGGTGTTGTAGGATGTTACTGCTGCTGGGATCAGGGTGTGGGTGGAGTGGGCGAGGGGCGGGGGGAGGCTGGGGGAGCGGGGTAGGGGGGTCGGTGCGGTTGGTGTGCGGGCGGGGGGGGTGGGGGGTGGTGTGGGCGGAGGTGCTGTTTCCATCACCACTTCTGTATTCTGTACTGTCATTTGCTGGACGTAGTTGTGGCTGTTCC
Organism: Babylonia areolata; assembly: GCF_041734735.1. Taxonomy (NCBI): domain Eukaryota; kingdom Metazoa; phylum Mollusca; class Gastropoda; order Neogastropoda; family Buccinidae; genus Babylonia; species Babylonia areolata. The sequence goes on along the minus strand of NC_134876.1, from coordinate 4,117,044 downwards.
CGTTTTTTTGGACCCAGTCTTTTTTTCTTTTTTTTCTCTCTCTCATATTTTTGTTTTATTTCGCGGTGTATATCCCTAAGTGAATAGTAAACAGGAAGGACAAGTATGCTTTCCTGCTGAAAAAAAAAAAACCGCTTTGCTTGTCCTGGTTATTGACTTTTTATGCCGTGTGCGTGTTTCTGGACGCTAATATGTGGAGCTGCGTTCATTCAGGGGAATACACGTACCGAAAGAGACATAACTGCTTCGCCTTTTTCAGAGCATTCTAGTCACGTAGTTCCACACCTATAGGGTCTCTTTTGGGGCATCATCATCATCATCATCATCATCATCATCATCATCATCATCATCGTCTTCTTCATTCTCATCCAACATTATATTAAATACAGAGGCGAAAAACGTTTGGATTCTATAGTTTTTCCATGCATCGCTTTCATCCACGTCCATGATTGCGGTCAGTGTGTGTGAAGCCCTTCACTGAAAGCAAAATCAGGATATCTTTCGTTGAAAGACACACGGTGGCAGTAACACAACTTGACTTCGCGTAAAAACGGTGTTTGTTGTCAAAGGTGAGCTTGTAAGTTGGCGTGCTACGTGCGCTGAATTAGAACAACAGCAACAGGGATTTCTACATGCGGGTCAACATCAGTCCTAAAGCTCTTCAGCGACAGCAACTGGGGGAATCTTACAGCAGCGTCTGTTCATTTCAGTACTACAGAATCGTTCCTCTGTTGCAAACGTTGTTATGTTTTCCTGACGTGCTCTTGCTCCTCTCCGCTCTCCCCCCCCCCCCCCCCCAGCCCCCCCCCCCCACCCCCCCCAACTTCTCCTCTTCTTTCTTCTGGTCCTCCTCTTTCTCTCCCTCCCTTTCATGTCTGCTGAAAGCGATTAGCTCTATATTGTCTGTTGCCATTATCTACCTGTCTCTCTTGTCTGTCTGTGCTCCGTGATCAAGTTGGTCACCGTCAGACGCCCAAATTCAAGTGTGTCGTATTGAGTGCGTCGGAGTGTCGCTGCTGTTAGGATCAGTGCGTTGGGGGGTGGGGGTGGGGGGTTGTGGAGAGTTGGGGAATGGGGTGAGGGCGGGGTGGGGTGTGGAAGGTTGAGGGGGAGGGGCGTGTTCCCTACCTTTTTTTTTTTTTTTTTAGTGTCATCTGCTGGACATGTTTCTGGCCGTTCCCGTTTAGGATCGATTTTTTTTTTCTTGTTCTTGCTTTCACCTTCTCTTTGTTGATTATTTTGTTGTTGGATTTAATATTGTAGTTGTTGTTACTGCTGTGAACATAGCGTTGTTGTTGTTGTTGTTCGTGTTGTTGGTTTTAATATTGTAGTCGTTGTTGCTGTTGTGAACATAGTGTTGCTTTTGTTGTTGCTATTATTGTTGTTTTTATTGTTATTTTTGTTGGTGTTGTTGTTGTTGGTTTTAATATTGTAGTTGTTGTTGCTGCTGTCAACATTTTGTTGCTCTTGTTGTTATTGTTATTATTGTTGTTTTTATTGTTATTTTTGTTGGTGTTGTTGTTGTTGGTTTTAATATTGTAGCTGTTGTTGCTGCTGTCAACATTTTGTTGCTCGTGTTGTTGTTATTATTGTTGTTTTTATTGTTATTGCTTTTGGTGTTGTTGTTGTTGGTTTTGATATTGTAGTTGTTGTTGTTGCTGTGAACATAGTGTTGCTCTTGTTGATAGTTTTGTTTTTATTGTTATTGTTGTTGATGTTGTTGTTTTTGATATTATTATTATTATTATTATTATTATTATTGTTGTTGTTGTTGTTAATGTGACTGTTGAAATTGTCCATACTGTTCGTGTTGTTGTTGTTATAGGTATCACCCTTACGATAAGGAAACAGAGGTACAAGTATGCGATTCTGACGAAGAAAGATAACCACACTGTTTTCCTGGGTGCTGAATTGTTATGCCGTGTACGTGAATCTGGATACTACTAAATGAAGTTGTGTTCATTCTGCGAATGCCATTGTCGACATAGGATACATTAAGACTGGTTTCTTATTTATTTATTTATTTATTTATTTATTATTATTATTATCATTATTATTATTACCTTTTTCATATTATAATTATTATTTATTCATTTATCTATTTATGTATTTATTTACTTATTTATGTACGCTTATCTATTATTTATTTACCTTTTTTTCTTTTTCTTTTTTCTCAAGGCCTGACTAAGCGCGTTGGGCTATGCCGCTTGTCAGGCATCTGCTTGGCAGATGTGGTGTAGCGTATATGGATTTGTCTGAACGCAGTGACGCCTCCTTGAGCTACTGAAACTGAAACTGACTGGTTTGCCTTTTCCCGTGCTCCCCAGGAAAGACGGCACAGAGTCCATTCTTGTCACGTACAGTTCTGTTCTGTATCGGTTTAGAGGAGGCGCTAAAGGTTGTGGACTGATCCACATATAGTAAACCACTATAGTATTAAACAAAAAAAACAAAAAAAGGAGCAGATATCCAACATGCTGATCAGGGCTTTGAGAGCCTATCCCATGTTTGTATGAACGAAGAATGAAATAAAGAAAACAATATAAACATATAAGCAAATACGTTAAAGAATGAAAGACACGAAGAAGGCGAATGGATCTTCATTGGAGCATTGCCATAATCTTGATCTTTTCCAACAATATGACAAACACTTCTGGAAATGTTCATGCTTAATTGATTCGGTTTTGTTTTGTTTTGTTTTGTTTTCCGTGGCATCTGTTTCAAGTTCCCCATCCACTTCCATGGTTGTGGTCAGTTTGTGTTAAACGTCCTTAACAGTCACCAGAGTCAAGGGCATCTGTCAGAGACACATCGTGGCATTCATTTATCTAGGTTTACGATAAAGCGATGATTATTGTCAGGGATGAGCACAGAAGCTGGATTCCTGCGTAGGAGGCTGAATTCGAACAGGCACACCGCAGATGATGATCCAGCTTCAATCTTAAAACTTTTCTTTGACTCAACCAGGGATCTGAATCTGAGTGGTCGATTAATGGGACATCCACCCAATTCTTCTCCTGGATGTCTTCTCGGCAGTTACCATCCCCCTGTGTCTGTAGAAAAGTCCCCCACAACCTGCTACATCAGCCCACACCAGCTGACTAACCAGACCTTTGACCACATCAACCGCCCAGTTGCCAGTACCTTCGAACTTAACCATCGTGCCAGCCTGTGGCCTTATTCAAGAGACGATCCTGCCTGTGGGTAAATGTGTACCTGCAGGTAATCTGCCTGAGGAAAGGCACACTGCCTGAGGGTAAGCAATATCTGGTATCAGGAACACAAGAGCCTACCCACGGGTCTACAAAATCGAAAGCAATTTACTATTTCTGCCTGCCAAGAGTGCCTGACAACGAAGCAGAGTAAAATATGGCGGATCCTTTTGAAGCATTGCTTTGCGGACAGCACGTGTTTTGCGAACTCTCTCGACAATGCTCTGATCTGAGGCGCGGTAAGAAGTAAAACTGAGAGCATGCGCAGAAGGGAATCACCTTGATTTCTAATTATAGCTGCCTGCGCGCACTGCGCGTGTCTGGAATACGAAGATAAGTTAGCCATCACGTTAAACTGTACCCGCGGGTCCTACTATGTCAAAAGTAACTTGCCTGAAGGCAAGGTGAATTTATTCTTGAATACGGCCCCAGACGATAAGAGGACACCATCTTCCCCATCAAGTCGTTGCACAAGGTCCTGTCGATCACGCTTCTGTCTTGTCAGCCTCCAATCAGAGTGCTTGCACACTTTCGTTTATCGCTTAAACCAAACATATTGGTCTGACCTTTACGTTTGCGCCAGACTGAAAATAAATGATATTATTATATGGAGTATTATCTTTTCTATCATAATGATGGTGGTTGTTATTATTTATTAGAAATCAACATTTCTGTATATTGAAATGAAAAGTGGGGCGGTTGAGGTGGAGGGAAGGGGGGAGGGCTAGGGGGAGGGGACTAAGAAAGGAAGAGAGAGAGAGAGAGAGAGAGAGAGAGAGAACAGAATGTGGAAAAAATAGAATACAGAATGTAAAATGCAGAGGGTGAGTGTCAATGATTGGAGAAAGAAAAACAACAACATAATATTGGAAGGGTGTGTGTGTGAGAGGGGAGGGGGAGGGGGGGGGGACGGAGAAAGCGGCATTAGGACAAAAAAATTATCAATAACCAAATATTGTATGCACTACTTCTGTGGATTATTATTTGAAAAGGGGTTCATGTGGGGACCTACAATAAACACGAAGAGGATAAAGACCTGAAGAGGGCAAAGTTAAAGACCTGACCTGATCTTCATACAAATCTTTTCTAACTCAAAGTCATCACCTAAAACAACACGTCTGTAATGCTGGCTATGGTTAGGTGAATATGCACCACCATGGAAGATATGCAGACAAGATTATCCCGTACTATCCGCACTTAACTGAAAAGAACAAAGCAGATGGCATCATTGTTGACAGTTCAGTGTGCCTGCCTGAACACTAGTTGACGATGCCTGCGAAACACGGTGACGACATCGAACAACGTGATACAGTGACCTGAGTGCAGCTAAATGGGAAAGTCAATATTTTCCACACTCTCCCAGCAAGGCCTCTTGCTTTTAGAGACACGGACTTTATGGATACACATCTGGTAGTAATCCATGGCTTTTTCCCCTGACCCACTTTTCATTGTTCGGAGAACGTTGTCTCCAAGTAGTGTTGACAGGAGGAGAAAAAAACGTTGGAAAGTGTGCGTAGGCATGTCCTCAAGTGTGCGTGTTGTGTATATACAGATAGAAAGAGAAGGTGGAGGAGGGAGAGAGGGAGAGAGAGAGAGAGAGAGAGAGAGAGAGAGAGAGAGAGAGAGAGAGACGGGGTAGAGAAAGAAAGAGAGGGAGAGAGATAGGTTTCCAAAAGAATGTCCTTTTCTAAAATCATCATCATAATTAGAAAGAAAAGGTAATAGATAATTGTAAGCATTAGACAGACAAACAGACATAACTCAGAACTCAAAACGTTTTTTCAGTTCTAGGATTAAGATTTTAGGCATGTCCCATTCTTCCAATCTGTCCTTGCAAATACACACACACACACACGCGCGCGCGCGCGCACACACACACACACACACACACACACACACACACACACACACACACACACACACACACAGAGAGAGAGAGAGAGAGAGAGAGAGAGAGAGAGAGAGAGAGAGAGAATCAACAACAACAACATTTATTTTCTATGTCGTCTTCATGATTAACACACACACACACACACACACACACACACACACACACACACACAAATGTTTTCCTGTAAATCAAGACAGGGAGAGCAGTAAGTGGTCAGCTAACCGAAGCAGCTGGTAATCGCTGAGACACATCGTGATGATTCAGATAATGGATGTCAATGTGCAACCCCGCCAACGTATAACCAGCTGCTGGTCATTATTTATGTTCCTGCCGGGAGACTAATAATTAGATCATTGGGTCGCGTTAACAATGACGTAAGCAACTCCAGGCTTTAAAATTAAATTGCTTCAAGCTGCGCAAACAAACGATTCGTTAAATTATTGCAGGGTATTTTTAGCATTTCTAAGGCTGTGTTCTAGTGGTGTGGTGTGCTAATGAGCGTAGCAGATGTTGTGTAGCGTATTTGTGTTTGTCAAAACGCAGTTAGGCCTCCTTGAGAAATTGAAAACTGAAACTGAAGCTGGTGAGTATTGCACATGTGGCAAAGCAAGGGTGTCGGGTTCTCTACCACTCCATCTTAAATTTACCTTGACCCTGTGTAGTGGTCCTGGTGTCAGTCTTTTGAATTAAGCGATTAACCAAACTGAGGCCAGCAGCGCTCTCTTGTATTATGCAACGCAAGTAAAATGATCCACGTGAAAAAGGTATTTGACCTCGGCGTAATTCTGTCCAAAAATCCTATTTCGATAGGAAACAAGTATTTAGAAATAAAGGTGGTGTTTCCCTCTGTCAAGAGTGCAGCTCGTGCAAAGTATTTGTGTGTTTGTGTGTGTGAGGCAAGACATTGATGCAACGCTATGCAAAACTTCACCAGGAGGGGAGGGAGGGAGAGAATGTGTGAGATAAAGAGGACGGATAGAGATACAAGAGAGACAGGGGGGGTGGCGGTACAGACAGCTGCAGTGCTGATCAGAAAAATGTCAGCAATATTCTGGAATATGCCTCAGGGAACGGGATGACAGACGAGCACATTTACTCACACTTCCCATTTTAGCCTTTTGTGAAAGAGTTGGCCAGGACCAAGATTTTCATCTGGCCTCTCGTTGTTCGTGTTGTCGTCAGGATCGTCCTACCCTTTGGTTTGGTTTTTGTTTATTTGTTTTCCGCCTTTGTGTCTGCTATCGTTTTGAAAAGTTCTGCCCAAGGATTTCCTTTGACAGCTGTTTATTGTTAGTTACTGAAGAAAAGGACAACAACAACAACAGACAATGCATAGTATGCATCGACTTCGTCTCAGAAACTGATGAGTGTTCATGTTGTGTTTTGACAACTTTGCTGTTGGCCCATTTGTAATCTTATGTCAATCTCTTATATAAGCCGAGCATAAAACCCACCTCTTCCCAAAATAGCCTCCCTTGCCTGCCCTTCCTTGATTTTAGTTTCTACAGTTTTAGAGTTATGCATGCATGTGAATGACTGGTGCAAAAGCGCTTTGATATGTCTCTGCACAAGATCCAGCGTTATATAAATACCATTATTATCATTATTATTATTTGAGTCAAAGTAGGACACACAGGTTTGAGCTGTACTGAAATGATAAGACAGTGTGGAGCTTTACAACGGCTGCATTGTCCCCATGTTCACACAAAAAGCGACTGCATGATCAATGGCCCAATTCTCCCAGTCTTCTTGCTCTCCGTCAGCTGAGCAATAATTTTATTATACCGATCTGCTCCACCTGATGGCTGATAGTTACCCAGTGCAATCTACGAACTGACAAACCCTCTCAGTCTGATCTTTTAATCTTTTATCGCAACGTCTCTTCTCAAATTCCCTGAGCCGTTCATCTTATCGTTCCTTCGCTCCTTCTCTTCCTATTTCTCTCTCTCCGTTTCTCTTTCTTCTTTGTTTATTCCAGTCGTTCTTCCTCCTCTGTATCTTTCATATTAGTGTATTTCAATGTTTCCTTATTGGTTAATTAAAGAAAAATATGTTGCTGTTTTTCTTTCCGAACATAGGGAAGTTTGGAGTGTTGTGTTGGATGCATGTGCCAGTCCCTGTGCTCTGACACCGCCTTCAGACTGGAATGGAAACTGAAACTTTGGGAGGGCTCTCGAGTCCTGGCCTGAGCAGCGCATTAGTTTTGTATACAGTGCAGACATTTGCTTCACTTGTTTTTCCATTGCAGATGCGGTGAAGAGTACGTAAGATCAGCCTGCTTGCTTTGGCACCTCCTTGGAATATAAACTGAAACTCTGATTCCACCTTTCCTTTTGTTCTGCAACGTGTGGTGTGCAGACAGGAAATTGTGAACTGTGTGTTGCCTGCTAGGCTGTGTGCTTGTTGTTGTTGTTGTTGTTCTTCTTCTTCTTTCTGCAGGACGTTTTTGTTTTATTTTTCTTCTCTTTTTACTCCCTTTCCATTAGATATATGTATGCTATTGTGACTGAGGTAGATTAGCAAGGACAGATTGGAAGAATGGGCCATGACTAGAATCTTAATCCTTGAATCCTTGAATAAAAACAAAAAAACAAAAAACAAACAAAAAACAACCAAAAAACAAAACAACAACAACAACAACAACAAAAAAACAAAAAACAAAACAAAAACAAAAAACAACAACAACAACAACAACAAAAAAACCAACAAAAAAAACCTTTATGAGTTCTGAGTTCTTCTGTGCTCTGTAATCCAGTTGGTCAGCTGACTGATGCCCAGTTCCAGTGCCAGTGACGCTGTTGTCTCACACTGAGTGTGTTCACTGAGACCGCTGTTTGGGATGGATTGGAATAGAGGGGGAGATGGCGGTGTATGAAATGTAGTGTTCACACAGACCGTTGTTTTGGATTGGAGAGAGGAGGGGGGAGTGTGTTGTAGTGTTTTGGATTGGAGAGAGGAGGGGGGAGTGTGTTGTAGTGTTTTGGATTGGAGAGAGGAGGGGGGAGTGTGTTGTAGTGTTTTGGATTGGAGAGAGGAGGGGGGAGTGTGTTGTAGTGTTTTGGATTGGAGAGAGGAGGGGGGAGTGTGTTGTAGTGTTTTGGATTGGAGAGAGGAGGGGGAGTGTGTTGTAGTGTTTTGGATTGGAGAGAGGAGGGGGGAGTGTGTTGTAGTGTTTTGGATTGGAGAGAGGAGGGGGGAGTGTGTTGTAGTATTCACACGTACCTTTATTTGAGACGGAAGTGAGGAGAGGGTGGGGGTGGGGTGGGGGGATGTATGTATTGCAGCGTTCACTTAGACCGTTGCTTGGGATGGAAGGGGAGGTATGCGTTGCAGTGTTCACACAGACCGTTGCTTGGGATGGAAGGGAGGGGACGAGGGGGGGGGGAGGTGTGTATGTGTTGCAGTGCACACAGAGACCGTTGTTGGAGATGGAAGGGAGGGAGGGTGTGTGTGGGGGTGGGGAGTGGGGGGGGAGGGTGTTCACACAGGCCAGTGCTTTGGAGGAAGAGAGAGGGTTGGGGGTGTATGTGTTGCAGTGTTCACACAGAACAGTGTTTGGAGGAAGAGAGAGAGGGTGGGGGGGTGTATGTGTTGCAGTGTTCACACAGAACAGTGTTTGGAGGAAGAGAGAGAGGGTGGGGGGGGGGGGGGGGGTGTATGTGTTGCAGTGTTCACACAGAACAGTGTTTGGAGGAAGAGAGAGAGGGTGGGGGGTGTATGTGTTGCAGTGTTCACACAGAACAGTGTTTGGAGGAAGAGAGAGAGGGTGGGGGGTGTATGTGTTGCAGTGTTCACACAGAACAGTGTTTGGAGGAAGAGAGAGAGGGTGGGGGGTGTATGTGTTGCAGTGTTCACACAGAACAGTGTTTGGAGGAAGAGAGAGAGGGGGGGGGGGTGTATGTGTTGCAGTGTTCACACAGAACAGTGTTTGGAGGAAGAGAGAGAGGGTGGGGGGTGTATGTGTTGCAGTGTTCACACAGAACAGTGTTTGGAGGAAGAGAGAGAGGGTGGGGGGGGGTGTATGTGTTGCAGTGTTCACACAGAACAGTGTTTGGAGGAAGAGAGAGAGGGTGGGGGGGTGGGGTGTATGTGTTGCAGTGTTCACACAGAACAGTGTTTGGAGGAAGAGAGAGAGGGTGTGGGGGGGGTGTATGTGTTGCAGTGTTCACACAGACTAGTGCTTGGAGGAAGAGAGAGAGGGTGGGGGGGGGTGTATGTGTTGCAGTGTTCACACAGAACAGTGTTTGGAGGAAGAGAGAGAGGGTGGGGGGGTGTATGTGTTGCAGTGTTCACACAGAACAGTGTTTGGAGGAAGAGAGAGAGGGTGGGGGGGTGGGTGTATGTGTTGCAGTGTTCACACAGAACAGTGTTTGGAGGAAGAGAGAGAGGGTGGGGGGGTGTATGTGTTGCAGTGTTCACACAGAACAGTGTTTGGAGGAAGAGAGAGAGGGGGTGGGGGGGGTGTATGTGTTGCAGTGTTCACACAGAACAGTGTTTGGAGGAAGAGAGAGAGGGTGGGGGGGGTGTATGTGTTGCAGTGTTCACACAGAACAGTGTTTGGAGGAAGAGAGAGAGAGGGTGGGGGGGGTGTATGTGTTGCAGTGTTCACACAGAACAGTGTTTGGTCCTCCAAACACTGTTCTGTGTGAACACTGCAACACATACACCCCCCCCCCCCTCTCTCTCTCTTCCTCCAAACAGTGTTTACACAGAACAGTGTTTGGAGGAAGAGAGAGGGGGTTGGGGGTGTATGTGTTGCAGTGTTCACACAGAACAGTGTTTGGAGGAGGAGAGAGAGGGTTGGGGTGTGTATGTGTTGCAGTGTTCACACAGGCCAGTGTTTGGGATGGAAGGGGGGTGACGTGAGGGGGGAGGGAGGGGGGTGCAGAGGGAAGGGGACAGGACCAGGATCGTTTCTCTCACTCTCCTACGGAGTCATCTGCTTGAATAATGAATGGCGGTTCCTGTTTTTTCCAAGTCAGGCGATGGAAAGTACTTTCCTTCTTTCTCAGTTTGGATCTCCCCTCTCTTTGGTCACAAAGTTGCACGAATGCAAAGAGGCGTGCATTCACACACACACGCACGCACACACACGAACACACACACACACACACACACACACACACACACACACACACACACACACACACAACACACACACACACACACACACGCACGCACGCACGCACCACACATACACGTACAGAGGCAAACACAGGGGCGCAATGTCTGTTTCTGTGTATCTCTTTCTGTCTCAGCGTTTCTCTGTCTCACTCTCTGTCTGTCTGTCTGTCTGTCTGTCTCTCTCTCTCTCTGTCTGTCTCTCTCTCTCTCTCTCTGTCTCTCTCTCTCCCTGTCTCTGTCTCTCTCTCTCTCCATTGAATAAAAGATATGTTAACGAAGGACTGGATATTCATGGGGTAATTCAATTATTGTTTGTGCGAGCACGCGTACGTTTGTTTGCATGTGCGTGTGTGTGAATGTATGTTGGACATCGCGAGTAGAGGAGCCACTTTATGTGGTGTATAAGAGTAATATGCTCTGTTTATGTTGTCGCCGAATAGAATCATTGCCAGCCCACACCCACCCCCTAGCCCATGTCTACAGGGCTTACTGAACCTCTGAGTGGGCAAGAAAACATGTCCGTGTCAACTAAAAGTTAACAAGAATTCAATACAGGCCCTGGTGATTTTACAATCAAAATGAAAATCAAATTTTGATTTTCAGTTAAACCTTAAAACGGTTTATAAGACATACGCATGCAGTTACATTTACCACACACAAAAAGTAAGTTAACAATAGATAAGATAGAAAGCAAGAAATTGATTCAGCCCACCTCCGTGGTATGACGTTTTGACAGCAGTTCGAGACATTCTTTTCGAAAACCATTCGTACAAACGTTTTATGATTTGTTTCTTCTTCTTCTATCATCATCATCATCATCATCATCATCATCATCATCATCATCATCATCATCATCAATCATCATCATCATCAATCATCATCATCATCTTCTTCTTCTTCTTCTTCTTTTGTGATGGGATAACGAGGATGATAAAGACAGGTCTTTGGTGGTCTACAAAGGGCTGTACTCTATGTTTTGCACACAATTTCCCAGTATTTCAGAATACACCGACAGCATGTAGTGTGGACAAGGGAATGACATGGAAAGTGTCAACGATTCTTAGGAAATTGAGGATGTGGACAGAAGAGCGTATATTCCATTATTATTTTTTTTTTTAGTCTCTTGAGCTCCACGGTGTTGGTAAGAGTTGGTCAGGGCTGCGTTTATCATCTGATGCATTGTGGGTTGTGCTGTCTTTGTCAAAGTCTCTTTCACCTCTTTCCGAAAAAAAAAATCAAAAAAAAAATCATCCTCTCATAATGAAATGTACTAACACTTTTGGCTCAAGGATACCTTTGTACAATCATCTCGAAGGGTGAATTTTATTATTCTAAAAAAAAAGTATTTGCTATTATCACTTTCATTTGAAGAGGTTTGGGGATTCTCCACAGCAACAGGTGAATGTTGAGGTTGCGTTGTGTGAGGAGCTTCGAAGCAACAGCAAGCAGCCAACCGTCCAGAAAGTTAATATAAAGGCAGGTGTGTCATCTCACCTGTTTCCCAAGTGTTTGTCTGAAACGCCAGAGAGCTTGAAAAGGGGATACAAATGAACACATGGACAGGAGTTTGTTTTTTCCGCCCCACTAAATTAGATCATTGGCGTCTTGATAAGCAACGCTCTGAGACGACCATCAACTGCCGGGTTTGTGGGCGGGGATGGGGGGGCGGGGTGGGGGGGGGGGCGGAAGGGGAGGTTGCGGGTGGGGAGAGGGGGGGGGAGGGTGGCGAGGGGGGAAGAAGAAGGGGGGGGGGGACAATTTAATAAACAGAATCGATTCCGCTCTGTGGATCCTCTTCACTCCGTGCGATCTTGTGGTCTGTAAAAGCCTGTCTGTTCCATCTTCTTGTCGCAACAATCTCTTTATTTTCACTTACGGCTGTGGAACTGTTTCTTTAGTGTGTGTGTGTGTGTGTGTGTGTGTGTGTGTGTGTGTGTGTGTGTGTGTGTGTGTGTGGTGGCTTAGTTTTGTTTCTAATTTCAAATCAATTCACCCTCCTCTCCGTTATCTTTCATTTCCTTATATTGTAATGAGTTCAGTAATTTCTTTGTGTATGTTTCTTTCTTCATCACGTGTACGCTTTACACACAAACCTAGGCTAAGCTCTCCTGGCCTGACCTGCGCGTTGGGTGTTATGTATGATGCCAGACATCAGCTCGTTGGTGGAGCAGACATGGTGATTTTTTTTTTGTTGTTGTTGATTTTTTTTTATTCATTCAATTTGTGTTTACATTGCACAAATCTTAATATAACTAAATAATATAACTAAAACAGTACGAATACAATATATTACATTAACTTAATGCAGAGCAGGGGAAAAAGTGTAACAAGACAAAGACGTATAATAAAATAAAACAGACGTGATCACAAATACATTATTAAATAAGTAAATTAATAAATTGGAAAAAAAAGAGACAAAACTTGGGGCACTTTCTTGGTATGCACGTAGGAAATGTCTTCATATGAGTGTCTATACTGCACTTTTTCATCATCTAAACAGGCAGTGTAATACACTGGAGGTATGAGTTTGTATCACCACAAGACAAAGGACATCAAAATATCAACAATAAATAACAGAATAAAGGAACATTGGGGAAACAGAAAGTCAGTTTCTTTCAACTAATGCATTGTGAAACTAGTTGGACAAAGTTCATTTTTCCATCAGGTTCATGTATGGCAGCCATTTTATAACGAAGTCATGCTTTCGCATGGTGAAGTTTATTACAGATCAATCTGCACACATTGACGACAGCCCTCTTTGAATCTATACCTGGAACGTGTTCCTGGTCTGTGTGAAGCAGTGGACTGTGTATTGTCCCATTGACACTGTCTGTGGTCAAGCTGTCATCAAAGTGGTTCACTATCTGATGACCAAGTACTAGTGTTTTGTAATTCGTGTTTGGTGAGATGCTGCTGCTTCTGTTGGGAAGCTTGTTGGGATCAGAGGAGGGGTGGGGGTGGGGGTGGGGGTGGGGGGATGGAGAAGGCGGGGGGAGGGGTTGCTCGGCGTGTATGTGTGTGCATGTGCGTGCGTGCGTGCGTGTATGTGTGTGTGTGTGTGTGTGTGTGTGTGTGTGTGTGTGTGTGGAAGGGGGATGTCTCGTCTCTCCCATTTCTTTGATGTCATCAGCTTGAAATGTTTATGTGGAATATTTCCTGTCTTTGAATCACACACACACACACACACACACACACACACACACACACACACACACACACACACACACACACACACACACACACACACACACACACACACACACACACACACGTTGGAACTAAGTGTTCAGAATTTTATCTATTCGTGCACTTAACAGCAAACAACAAGAATTCTGTATATCTCCCCCCATCCGGTCTCTCACCTCCTCCACCCCCATGAATAAAGTAATCATGGAATCATGGGGCTGGGGGTCGGGTGGGGAGGGGGGGGGTCGGAGGAAGGGACAAGGTGTGTGTGTGTGTGTGTGTGTGTGTGTGTGTGGGGGGGGTTATCTGAAGGACGTGTCAACAGTCTTCAGTTCAAGAGGGAGGCACTCACTCAGTCTGGCGAGGTGACAAAGCGATAATCATCGTCAGTTGGTGGGGACAGTGGGTGTGTGGTGTCCTGCCCTGCCTGTATTGGATCAGACAGACAGAGTGGCATCGATTTTAACTCTTCACTGACAGACAGACACTCCCTGAAACTGCTGAATCGCCTCTAAAAGAAAAAAAAAGGGCCGCCATTTTGTTTCCCTTTCCTGGGTAAGAACTCATAATAATAATAATAATAATGGTACTTATATAGCGCTGAATCTTGTGCATAGACAAATCTAAGCGCTTTCGCACCAGTCATTCTCACGCACGCATAACTCTAAAACTGGAGAAACTAAAGACAAGGAAGAGGCAGGGAAGGGAGGCTATTTTGTGAAGAGGTGGGTTTAAAGGCCAGACTTGAAAGAGCTGAGTGTGGAGACTTGACGAAGCGAAAGAGGAAGTTCATTCCAATAGCAAGGTCCAGAGACGGAGAAAGAACGGCGTCTCATCTGATGTCTTTTGTCAATGACAACAATAAACATTCCTCCTCCCCCCCCCCTCCCCACCCCGCACACCCCCTTCATGTATTCAGGTCTGACGCTCAGCTTACGTCACCGACTGACTTTAGCATACAGCTGGACCAAAAGCAAAGTGAGAGTTTTCTGATCAATGGTTTCTCCACTGAAATGGGAAGTCACTTACAGCTTAGTCTTTTGTGAAGCAGTATGACTGAAATTAGGAGGTAAGACTGCATTGGCCCTTAGTAATGCAGCCTTGGGGGCTAGATGGCCTTTGGGAACCATCCCAACTCCGACTGTCCCACAACGCTTTTGGCCAAGAGAGTGGGGATGTAACATGCACAAGACACTCTCCACTATAATTCAAATTCTGGCCCAGATAGTCGGGACAGCAGTTGCCTCCTCTGCCGTTCTGGTGGTCATAGTCGGACACGACTGACTATCACTCATGTCTTTAGAAGGCGTTGTCGCAGAACCGGTTAGGCGTTGGGTTTCTGATCCAGTGTTCACCAGTGATTCGGGGTTCGAGGCCCGGTTTCGGCATGGTGTTGTGTCCACGTGACAGGCACTTTACACCGATTTTCCTTCCTCTGCCTAGGTGATAACTGGTAAATGACTTAAGGTGGAGAAGATTAATTAACACGGCGGAAGAAGAGAGTAGGACTCCGCCTTCCTATGCTCAGACACAGTAGTTTCACTGTGGCTATTGCCGTGACAGGGTATGGGACCTCTAACCCCTTTTATGTGTTGGCAATCGCGCGCGTGTGTGTTGGTGTGTGTGTGTTGGTGTGTGTGTATTGGAGTGTGTGTGTGTGTGTGTGTGTGTGTGTGTGTGTGTTTGCGTGCATGAATGTGTGTGTGTGTGTGTGTGTGGGGGGGGGGGGGGGAGCGGGGGTGGTAGGGGTGTTAGGAAAGGTGTACATGTACATCTATGGCAGATACACAGACACGATTACACCCCTACGCTATCCGGGCAGAGCACCAAGGAAACGAACAAAAAAACCAAACAAACAAAAAACAAAACAACAAAAAAAACAGCAACAAAAAACCCTACATTCTTTTGACCTTTCAGCGTGTCTGCCTGAACCAACAGCAGTCTGAAGATGCCGGAGCAGGTCTGTCTAAACTGTTTGAATTTATAAAAAATAATTATCATGCAACATTTTTGAAATATTACCATTCCACTCGGCTACATATCTATACACTTTGGGGTAGTTATTTGCGTTATGTGAAATCAGATTCTCTGTGTTCAGATAATACTCTAAACATTATTTCATTCACTTGATTACAAGTCTGTCATGTTCTGCACAACATTGCCACACCTTGTCGCCATCTATTGTTAGCTTTTTGAACTTTTTTTCCATGGGGATTTTTTTGGAAATCTTGAATCTGTGAAGACAACAAAGCACGTGATACGAGTCAGGTCAGCGTGGAGTGAACAACGGGAGGGTCAGTAATATTTCTATGCTGTCCCAGAAGGGCCTTGTGCTTTTTTTGACTCACTTGTGTAAACAAAGTGAGTCTATGTTTTAACTCACTCAGTACGGCCAGTCCTCTCTTCTCCTCTACACAGACCCCTCGGATGTCCTGTGGGTGTCTGAATGACCCAACCTTTAGCTTCTGTCGTCAGAATTGTGGGATTCTTTGTCAACATTCGCCTCTTCAGTATAAGAGCCTTCCGCTTGCAATATTTTGATGATGATAATTGGGGTAAAACGCTGTTAACGTCGTCTCTTTCGCCGTTCGTATGGAGAGAGTTAACCCGGTGTTCGGTTGTCTGTGTGTGTGTGTGTGTGTTCGTGGTAAACTTTAACATTGACATTTTCTCTGCAAGTACTTTGTCAGTTGACACCAAATTAGGCATGAAAATAGGAAAAATTCAGTTCTTTCCAATCATCTTGATTAAAACAATATTGCACCTCTGGGATGGGCACACAAAAAAGAAGAAAAAAAAAGAAGCCTGATTATATACAAACTGCATTTACTGTTATATTTATATTTTTTGTATTCTCTAAACTTGGCACTTTGATCTGATATTCTGACCCAACAACAAGAGCAGTCATTATTATAATTTTCTGTTCAAACAGGAACTTCTTTTGCTAAGCATGGAAGTTTTATTTATTTTGCAAACGTTTTGGTGCAGATAGTAAAAAAAG
>NC_134876.1:4090630-4093130 GCF_041734735.1 Babylonia areolata | reverse complement strand
AGTCCCTTCTGGGTGTGCTCTTCTCACCCCACTTCAGTTCAGAGCATTGTCCAGCGAGTTTGTAAAAAAAACACACCAAACAAACAAACAAAAAACCCACAACCCCCCCCAGAAAAAAACGTGCAATACGCAAAGCACGCCTGCTTTTCCCTCAACAAAAGGATCCGCCATATTTTCCTTGCTTCGTGATCAGTCACCCTTGGTAGGTAGTAAGGATAAATTGCTTTCGGGTTTGTAGACCCGCGGGTGCTCTTGTGTTCCTGGATACCAGATATTGCTTACCTTCGGGCAGTTTGCCTTGCCTCAGGCAGATTAACCGCAGGTACACATTTTCCCGCAGGCATGGTGGTCTCTTGAAGACGGGCCCCAGTGCGGCACACCAATGGATCTTCACGGAATGAAGAAGAAGAAGAAGAAGAATTGAATTCCTCTTCTCCAGCTCTCTGAACAAGCGATAAACGTCAAACTCAGGACTGTGGACCAGATAGAGCTTGATCTTCATTGCTTTGGATGACAAACAGAAAGACAGAAAGTCATACATAGCAGAACGATCATGTCATATCACTTCATACGGGGAGTATGGCAGAAAGACATGGATCATGAGAGAGGGACAGAAACAGAGACAGTGACAAAGAGAGACAGACAATGACAGAGAGAGAGACAGAGATAGGCAAGAATAATATACAAACACAGTTTGGTGTTTTCCAATAATTTAACACACGTTTAGATAGTATATATCTTCACAAAAGTTCAATAAAAGTACAAGCAATGACTGTTTTCGTGAGCGTTCACGATTTGGGGTTTTCACTGAATTTGATACATCCATTTCCGAAACTTTATCGGTTTGAACTAGAAAATGGATGTAAACAAACGTTTATCTTTGAACAGCTGAAATAACAAAACAGTCTTTGGAGTCGTAATTTGTTTGGATAAAAAAACACACACAAAAAACACCCCAAAACACTTGAGCTTCGAGCTTCATCTTAAGCTGGTTTCAAACTTTCTCCTTCTGCAACTGTGGGAGGTGGAAGAAATTGGAAAATGGATCCGTGCTGTGGAAGTGTGCTCAAGCGACAAAACTGAAATGCGTTTCTGAAAAGAGGGGCATGGGGGTGAGTTTTGTTTGTTTGTTTTTTGTTGTTAATGTGTTTTTTTTTCTTTTCTTTTTAGATTTCTTTTTACCCTTCCGCCATGTGCCCAATAATCATCTGTTTGGTTGTGGGTAGCGCGAGTTGGGCAACTGCGTGTTAATGATTTAATTCCCGAGGCTGTATGTGCGTTCTGAATGTCCCCGCTGGCAATGGTTCAGAGAACCTACGTGTTCCTCTGGGGTGTACTTTATTTATTTTACTGGAAAGTAATTTATTTTTTTTTTCTAAACATTATTTCATATATTCAGTTTGATTTAATATTGTTATTTACTTCTTTTTATGTGGGGTGGGTGGGGGGTTGTTTTGCATTAATACGTTTTCTCCTGCTAAAATACAGTTTTGATGTGATGTTTATCTATCTATCTATCTATCTATCTTTGTCTATCTTCCTATCTATCTATCCATTTATCTACACACACACACACACACACACACAGATATATATATATATATATATATATATATATATATATATATATATATATATATATATATATAGAGAGAGAGAGAGAGAGAGAGAGAGAGAGAGAGAGAGAGAGAGTTTTCTGGTTTGATTATTTTTTTGCACATCTTTTAACACAATTGCTGTCTGGGTTGGTTTTTGTTTTTTTTTTTGTTTTTTTTGTTTTGTTTTGTTTTTTGGGGTGTGTGTTGTTGTTGTTGTTTTGTTTTGTTTCTGCTTGTGTGTGTGTGTGTGTGTGTGTGTGTGTGTGTGTGTGTGTGTGTGTGTGTGTGTGTGTGTGTGTGTGTTGTCAGCTGTGGAGGCGTTTGATGGCTTCTCATTGTTTCTGTGTCTGTATGTTTGTGTGTGACTGACGCAGTACACACATGACCCAAATGTGCCGCAACCACACCACACTACACCAAACCACACCACACCACACTACTCCACTCCACACCACACCACACCACACCACACTATTCCACACCACACCACACTACACCAAACCACACCACACCACACTACTCCACACCACACCACACCACACCACACTACATTCATAACCTTTACCCATGTAAAAACATCGTATGCATGCGTTTCCCGCAGCAAACGATCTCTCCTTCCTCGACACATCTCTCACACTTTGGCTTGAAGCACTGGTTTGATTGATAATCATGTTGGGAGCGGGGAGGAGTTATGTGTGGGTGTTTCGGTGAAGTGGGGAGGGGGTCGGCAGGGAGGCGTGGGGTGATGGGGGTGGGGGGGGGGGGGGGGGGGGGGGGGGGGGGGGGGGGCGAGTGTTGGTTGGAATCAGCTTTCATCAGTCGTTTGTGGAATGGAATGGGGTTTTGATTACCGGTATAATTTTGGTCCATGATAGTATAGAGGTATTGATAACTAGCAAGTG
>NC_134876.1:4073130-4083130 GCF_041734735.1 Babylonia areolata | reverse complement strand
CAGAGACAGAGACGGAGACAGGGACAGAGACAGAGAGAGAGCTGCAATATAACCAAAAATTGAACTGAAATCACTTGAAGAGCTCAAAACGTCTCTGCCTCTGCACGCACGCACTGAAAAACAAACATAAACACACACACACACACACACACACACACACACACACACACACACACACACACACACACAAACCAATTCACACGCACACACTCACACACGCGCTTGCGCACACACACACACACACACATGCGTACGCGCTTTTGGCACCCCCACATCGTTCTATACATCGTTAATTAACAATGGAATAATGAAACGAAAATGAAACAATGGAAATAACTGCTTTATAGCCTTACTTTCTGTTTTCGGATATATAATCAAGGAAAAAAAGACCCATCAAAAAACGAGCCAAACGCATATCTGGAGAGAGAACTTGGACCATAGATTACATTCAGTTACAGAGCTAATTCTGCAAGAAAAAAAAAAAACAACAACAGCAAAGAAACGAACACACGCCAAAGCATGCAGAAACTAATCTTGCTAAGAGAAACACAGCTCGTGACTCCCAAACCAAACCAAACCAAATCAAAACAGAAAAAAAAAATAAAATAAAAACACACAAAAAAAATCCCAGCCCCGACTGCGCAACAAAGCAGGCGTAATAGAAGACGACAAAAGAAGAACAAAAATGATCAATCCACGAAAACAAACCTGACGGTGAAATTCCAAAAGGGTGGCTGACGACTTGCTCAGCGGGGGAGAGAGGAGAGAAAAAAAAAATCGTTGGCATAATTGCTAACTGGGATCAACGGCATAAGAACACTATTTAAATAGTTGTGTGACTGACATGGGCTCCAGGCTGTTATAGGATTGACAGCGTGACTGCTCTAAGATTTGTGCAACAACAACAAAGAGAACAAAAAGGGGGGGAAAAAAGAAACCGGCGCGGATGAGAATAGAAATATTTCCAATAAAAAAAAAAAAAAAAAAGAGGAGGACTTCCCACGCTTTTTCCCACATTGTGAGAAAGGTGGCAGAATGGGTAAGACGCTCATCTGCCGATTGAGTGGTCCGTGTGCGTCTGAGTTTGAATCCCGCTCTCGCTCTTTCTCCCAAGTTTGACTTGGAAAAAAAAAAAAAAAAAAAAAAACTGAGCGTCTAGTCGTTCGGACGAAATGATAAACCGAGGTCCCGTGTGTAGCACGCATTTGGCGCATTTAAAAAATAATCCATGTCAAGAAAAAGTGTTGTCTTCTGACAAAATTCAGCAGAAAAAAAATCCACATAGGTATACACAGAAAATATACATGCAAGCAGCACTCAAGACCTGACTAGCTCGTTGGGTTATGCTGCTGTCATGCATCTGTTAAGCACATGTGGTGTAGCGTGTATTATGGAATTGACCGAACGCAGTGACGCCTCCTTGAGAAACTGAAACTGAAACTGTGAGAAAGCGAGGGGGCGCCTTCATGCGTTCGTACAATTTGCTAGAAAGTGTGGGAAGTGTTCCCACCACGCCTTTTCGCAATGGCACGCTTTCTCACATCGTTCAAAAAATCCTGACAATTAGGTTTAATTACACAGGAACTGCAACAAACAACTTAACCACATCAGGAAATTTTGAGTTAAACAATGTGTCTACGAATGCTGTATTATTTTAGATACTAAATTATTTGTAGTTGTTGAGTCTTGTAACCTGTGCCGTAACCTGTTTCAATTTGTTCAAGAAAGTGTCACTGCGTTTGAACTAATCTATATAAGCTACACCACATCTGCTTGGCAGATGTTGCCACACAGCAATGTAGCCCAACGCGCTTGTCAGGCCGTGCGTGCATGCATAAATATATAGTAAAAACAAATAAACCTGCACGCAGGGGAAAAAAAGAAAATAAAATAAAAAGGGGGTGGCGCTCTCAGTGTAGCGACGCCATTTCCTTGGGGTGAGCGGCACACACACACACACACACACACACACACACACACACACACACATACACACACACACACACACACACACACACACACACACATACATGTATATATGTATATATATATATATATATATATATACAGAGAGAGAGAGAGAGAGAGAGAGAGAGAGAGAGAGACGAGCTGCCATCAAAAACCTTCTCCACACTCACTCTCACCACAGCGCAGACTGTGACACGGACCACTCTCTGGTATGCTGCAAGATCAGACTGCAACCAAAAAAAGTTCCACTGCTCAAAGAAACAAGGGAACTCTCGCATTGACGTCAGCAAGGTGTCTCAGCCAGACCTTGTAGAACAGTTCGCAGAGGCCTTTGAGAGAGAATTCGATGCATTGCAGCCAGAGACTCTGCCACAGAAAGATGGGAGACGCTACGAGACACCATGCACCGCATTGCTATGGCCACCTTTGGGAAGAAAACCGCGAAGTCCCACGACTGGTTTGAGGCCAAATCATCAGAATTGACTCCCAGTATTGAGGCCAAGCGCGCTGCACTCACTGAGTACAAACGGTCACCCAGTGAGAAGAACCTGCAAATCCTCAGGGCCGCCAGGAGTAAGGTTTACCTTAACGCCAGGCGATTTGCAAATGAGTACTGGACAGAGCTCAGCGAAGAGAT
Organism: Babylonia areolata; assembly: GCF_041734735.1. Taxonomy (NCBI): domain Eukaryota; kingdom Metazoa; phylum Mollusca; class Gastropoda; order Neogastropoda; family Buccinidae; genus Babylonia; species Babylonia areolata. The sequence goes on along the minus strand of NC_134876.1, from coordinate 4,080,525 downwards.
ACAGAATGCTGCTGCTTTTTTGTTTTTTTGTTTTTTTTTTTTGGATGAGCTTACTAAACTAAGGGACACATAAAGAAGAGCAATCTATCTATCTATCTATCTATCTATCTATCTATCTTTTTATTTTTTCATCTGCTGAGTCACTTGTATGAACCAGATTTATCAGCGGTAATTACAATCCTGCATTTCAAAGGCACAGAAAACTCAATTAAAACAAAACAAAACAAAACAAAAAACAACAACAACCCCCCCCCCCCCCCCCCCCCCCCCCGAAAATAAATAAATAAATAAAAATAAAATTAAAAATAAATAAAACACGCACACAGACGGATTTCTTCAGAACTGCAACACAAGAATTGCAACCAAAATAAATCCAACACACACACACACACACACACACACACACACACACACACACTTCAAAGCAATGAAAACAAAAAAAATCCCAGACGTATTTAGAGAAGAGAACATCGATACAAGACTAGGAACGCAATACAATGACCCACAGCCCACGACTAAAAACACGATAAGTTACCTGGTGAAATACCAACGGTGGCTTGGTTGTTCGGTAAAGGCCATCAGAATAATTACTGAACGAACGGAGCAATACTAAAATAGAAAAGCATCATAACATAACAGTCTCTGACGCATGCTGTTGGTGTTTGAGGCTTGTCGAGGTAATTAGCGTGAATTTTGACCTGATGAGGTACGTCCTCCAAGTGGAAATGTCTCGTTTTGCTGTTATTGTTGATTATTATTGTTATAATTGTTGACCTGATGAGGTACGTCCTCCAAGTGGAAATGTATCCTTTTGCTGTTATTGTTGATTATTATTGTTATAATTGTTGACCTGATGAGGTACGTCCTCCAAGTGGAAATGTCTCCTTTTGCTGTTATTGTTGACTATTATTGTTATAATTGTTGACCTGATGAGGTACGTCCTGCAAGTGGAAATGTCTCCTTTTGCTATTATTGTTGACTATTATTGTTATAATTGTAGACCTGATGAGGTACGTCCTACAAGTGGGAATTGTTCACTAGTGGAGTGATGGCCTAGAGGTAACGCGTCCGCCTAGGAAGCGAGAGAATCTGAACGCGCTGGTTCCAGTCACGGCTCAGCCGCCGATATTTTATCCCCCTCCACTAGGTCTTGAGTGGTGGTCTGGACGCTAGTCATTCGGATGAGACGATAAACCGAGGTCCCGTGTGCAGCATGCATTTAGCACACATAAAAGAACCCACGGCAACAAAAGGGTTATTCCTGGCAAAATTCTGTAGAAAAATCCACTTCGATAGGAAAAACAAATAAAACTGCACGCAGGAAAAAATACAAAAAAAAAAAAAGAAAAAAGAAAAAAAAAAGGGTGGCGCTGTAGTGTAGCGACGCGCTCTCCCTGTGGAGAGCAACCCGAATTTCACACAGAGAAATCTGTTGTGATAAAAAGAAATACAAATACAAATTATTATTATTATTATTATTATTATTATTATTATTATTATTATTGTTGTTGTTGTTGTTGTTGTTGTTGTTGTTATTATTATTATTATTATTATTATTATTATTATCATGATCATGATCATGATCATCATTATTTGATTCATATTTTCTTATCAACGGAAGAGTTGGGTTTGTTTTTTTGTTTCTTTTTTTCTCCCAGATGAGAAGATGTCTATCAGTCTCCAGAAATGATAGATGCATGTGTGTTGTGCGTTGTCTGTCAGTTTGACGCTGTTATATTTTCTGGACGTTTGGGAAAGAAAGATCGTGTGTGTGTGTGTGTGTGTGTGTGTGTGTGTGTGTGTGTGTGTGTGTGTGTGTGTGTGTGTGGTCACTGCACACACACACACACACACACACACACACACACACACACACACACACACACACACACACACACACACATACACAGGCAGCGACAAAACAAACAAACAAACATGACAACGAAATTACGCACGGTTTCAAAGCCAACAAACGCGCACACGTGCATGATCTTATTTATTTTGTTTGTTTCTTTGTTGTTTGAGAGAGAGAGAGAGAGAGAGAGAGAGAGAGAGAGAGAGAGAGAGAGAGAGAGAGAGAGAGAGAGAGAGCACAGAAAACCGATTTTTTTTTTTTTTTTTTTTTTTTTTTTTTTTTACAAAACCCCAAGCGCAACACACATAAACAGCTATTAGTTGCTTTGTTGTTGTTTTATTTATTTTTTTTTCTGATCGCCATGCGTTTATCAACCTGCCTGCTGATGGCACGCCATCCATCCCTGCTGTAAGGTGAATGTCTTCTGGTGATACAGGATGAGAACCAGTTGGTCAAGAATGAAGAAAAAGACGACAAATAAATACTATGTTTGTATGTTGCATTTTCCCCCGCCACCCCAACACCTCCCCCATTTGCAGGCTTTTTTTTTTTTTTACATATCGTTCCCGCTCTCCCTTCCCATGTAAGTAATTTACGTTAAACTTCCATGTGTTACCAAATTGGAAAAAAAAAAGACAGCTTGGAGGACAGTTCCAGCTGTCCTGTTCCAAATGTTGCTCCACTCCATTCTTTCCTTCCTGAAAGTCGTCTTTTTTTTTTTTTGTTTTTTTGTCTTCTTGCAGCCAGGTGCTCTATCTCCCTGCCAGCGTGTTGAGATGATTTGGGGTATGTTCTTGCGTCATTCAGGTCTCAAGATAAAACTTTTTTTTAAATACGTAAAACATGAAATTTATAATATATTGACCACGTGCATGGATACGCACGTGCGCCTATACGCCTTGCACGTGCTCTGTGGTCACAGGTACAACACAAGCAGACACGTGAGCTCTCTCTCTCTCTCTTTCTCTCTCTGTCACACACACACACACACACACACAGCTAACACATTCGCGAGTGCGATAAATGGCTAACAGGGAAGCATTACAGACACGCACGCACGCACGCACGCCCCCCGCACCCTCCACCCCACCCCCCTCCAAACACTCACACACGATTTCGCACGCATTCAACAAAAAAGCAACTACAACAACAGTCGATGATGAATGATTGTGTGTGGATGTAGGGATTGTGGGGTAAACAGACTGGAGAAGAAAGAGAATGAAAGGATTAAATTTCATTAGAAAAAAAAAAGAAAAAAAAAGAAAGAAACTTCTTCTTCTTCCTCTGCGTTTGTGGTCTGCCACTCCCACGTTCACACGTATACACACGAGTGGGCTTTTACGTGTATGACCGCCTCCCCCCCACCCCCTCCCGCCATGTAGGCTGCCGTACTCCGTTTTCGGGGGTGTGAATGCTGGGTATATTCTTGTTTCCATAACCCACCGAACGCTGACAAGGGTTACAGGATCTTTAACGTGCGTAATTGATCTTCTTCTTGCTTATACACACGAAGAGGATTCAGGCTCTGGCAGGTCTGCACATCATGTTGACCTGGGAGATCGGAAAAAAAAAAAATCTCCACCCTTTTACCCACCAGGCGCCGTTACCGAGATTCGAACCCTGGACCCTCAGATTGAAAGTCCAACGCTTTAACCACTCGGCTATCGCGCCCGTCAATGAAAGAAACAAGGACAGAGAGACAGAGACTGAAAACGTTTCAACTGAATGTAAAACATGGGGAAGTAGGGGGTCAGGGGATTCCAGGGGTTAGGGTGTGTGTGTGTGTGTGTGTGTGTGTGTGTGTGTGTGTGTTGGGGGGGGGGGGAGCAGGGGGACGGGGCGGCAGAGGGGGGAGGGGGGGGGGGGGGCGGGGTTGTTCAGGGGTGAGGGAACTTGGCCGAATATCGATACCCCCTGTTTATACGAGCTGCACCCCAGGCTCAAAGGAAAACCTACTGGTGAAGAGAATAAAAAAAAAAACCTACAGGAAGGTACGGCCGCCCAAGATAAACATCATCATCAGCAGATGCGAAAAGTTGTGCTCGTCCCACACATGATAAACTCTACGTCCACGGCTTCGGAGGAGAGTGTTGATTTGACTCGTCACCATCCTTGCTTGAACTCTTTCTTTCTTTCTAGTTTGGTTTTATTTTGAGCATATCTTATCTTGTGTTTATCCTATTTTCTATCTATGTATCTATCTATCTATATATCTATTCACTTGCTTATCTGCCTCAGTCAGTTTGTCTATCTCTATTTGTATATCTATCTCTATCTGTTTATTCATTAATTCGTTCTTTTATTTATCTGTGTACACATTTTACTTATTTTCTTCTTGTAGATTACACGGCCTTTACAGTCCTCTCTGTAGATGTTATGGCTGAGATCCACGGGTGTCAGATGTTCTGTGAGTCTGCCTGCGTCCTCAGAGCCTCGTGTGGAGGCCTGGGGCTCTTTCCTTTATGACTGGCATCCCCCACCATCCGTGCAGTTTCCATGGACACAACAGCATTCCGAAACTGGGCCTCGACCCCTCTCTGTACAGCACTGGTGACCACTGGTTCAGAACTTCAACGCCTAACGCCCAATGAAGCGACTGGACTCCTACTTCGACAATCCCAGTTTGCGACTCCCAAATCAGACAGAACCTTTTTTTTTTTTTTAAAAGTGACTGCTGGATCTTTCATAGCGAAGTTAAAAATGATAAACGATGGTATAAAAACAAAGGTACCTTAAGCTTCAGTGCCAGGGGGAAAACAGCAGAAAGTGGTGTTTCAGGTCATAAAACATTTATCCAAAACAATAAGCCTAAAACTGAAAAAAAATGGTCTGGAGATATACCACTCTAGACGAACTGTGTGAATTTTCAGCCTTCCAGAGCTATTTCTCTTTTTCTGATGACGTCATCAGTGACGTCACTATGCACGGACGTAATACGTTTATAGCAGTTAAGGGGTTTTAAGAGGAAGAATAACACCACGACGTTTCGTGTCGTTAAAAAAAAAACCCAAAAAACCAAACAACAACACCTCTTTGTCAAGTGGAGAGGTGTTGGCCGGCCAGAACCTTACTTTTGACAATCCAGTGTGTGAGCAAAGCCTTAGACTCAGTTGTGGAAGCGTGCACACGGCCCCACGTGCAGGGAGTGATTGACTGGTATCAGATCTCTGGGACTCCCGGAGCTGTGCACGACAGGGGAAGTTATTGGCCAGGGGGAAGTCTTCAGGAGGTAACATGACCAGTGGTGGTATGGGGGGCACTTGGGAGGGTGCGTGGAGGGGGGAGGAGGGGAGGGGATATGGGGGGGGGGGGGGGGGGGGGTCGATAACGCGCAGCTCCTCCTGGAAGGCAAGCGAATTTCTAGCGTATGGGATAGCAAGTGTAATTAAGGGAACGAACGCTTTTCCGGCGTTACAAAGGTGGGCGAAAAAACAAACAAACAACAACAAAAAAACTCGATGCCGAATGGGCTGACTAACTGGCAACCAAAAGAATTAGACAATGCTGTTTGACAAAAAAACACAAACAAACCCAAAACAACACACACACACACACACACACACACACACACACACACACACACACACACACACACACACACACACAAAAGAACAACGACGAGAACGGTAATAATAAGAAGAAAAGCGGGGATGGCGAACCATTCCTGTGTTGACATACATGTTACTAAGTTTCTTTTGTCTTTAGTGCGTAGTAGGGCATTACTTTTTTCTGTTTGTTTGCTTTTTTTTGTTTCATTTGTTTGTTTGTTTGGCAATTGCATGTGAACAACACATTTTAGGTTGGGTGGAATATGTTTTTATATGACCAGGAAGCACATCTTAATTAGATATACCGGCTAAAAAGATCTACAACAGCAACAAAACTAAAACAAAAAATAAAACCATGTGGGATGACAAGCCATTCTTGCGTTCACAGTTTGTTATTTCACAGATCTTGTAGTGTGGGACCTGTTTTTGGTATACGCTTAGTGTTTTCTTTAACATTCGCGTGTCAAAAATGACATTTCGAGTTGGATAAAACCTGTTTTGATTACAAGCGGACTGGGAACAGTTCTCGACTCGAAGAGCACACACTGAAATATAAATGTTTTTAAACGTACCGACTGGAAACATTCTCATAGGAGCAAACTGCGACAGTTGCTCTGCCCTCCTCTCTCTCTCTCTCTCTCTCTCTCTCTCTCTCTCTCTGTGTGTGTGTGTGTGTGTGTGTGTGTGTGTGTGTGTGTGTGTCTTTCTGACTCTGGTTTCTTTATGCATGTTATGTTTGCAACGGGTCACAGGCCTCCACGCAATTAAACAATTTCTTCTTCTTCTTCTTTTCTCTCTTATTTAAAAACAAACATATTATCTTTAAAATGGATATTCTACGTGTGAACTGTGCGCATGAGCAACACGATTACATGTCAATTTCTCTTTGGAGACAATAAAGTTGACGACTCTCTCTCTCTGTCTCTGTCTGTCTCGTGTGCTTTATTGACCATCCATGCAGGGTAAAATGCAGGATTTAAAAAAAGAATGCTGCATCTTATTGAACTATTTCTCTGTTAGTTTTGTTCCATCATTCTGAACTATCTCTCCCTCTACCCCCCTCTCTTTTATATATATATCTCTCTGTCTCTCCCTCTCCCTTGGGAGTCTGCATACGAACGGCAGAACACACGCGCGATTAAAGAGAATTCCATTGCAATGAACAATAGAAAATGAACAGGAGGGCGTGAGAAAATGACACGCAAAAAGTTCGACTTTACACTTTCCTTCGTTTGCTTTATTTGTTTTTCGTCACACACACACACACACACACACACACACACACACACACACACACACACATATATATATATATATATATATATATATATATTACAGATATATTATGCCTCAACAACATCTTTCTCTCGTCGTGCCTATTATTTGCATGTCTGTGTGCTTTTTTTTTTTTTTTTTTTTTTTTTTTTTGTACGCGACGTTACAGTTCGTACCCACTGAGGTATGCACAGTGGTTTTTGTTTATATTATTATTAACATTGTTATTATTATTATTATTATTATTGTTGTTGTTGTTGTTGTTGTTGTTGCTGTTGTTGTTGTTGTTGTTGTTGTTATTATAGCTTTTCGTACCCACTGAGGTATGTACAGTGGTTTTTGTTTATATTATTGTTCACACTGTTGATATATTATTATTATTATTATTATTTTCATCATTTCGTTTGTTCCTCACTTGCAAGCAAACAACGCTGCTCACAGAACCGAGTGGAACCATTCCTGGAGACACAACAGGGACCATTTCCATCCAGCCTGAACTCAGTTCACAGACACACAAAGCAGAACCATTCCCACAGACACACATTGGAAACAGTTCTTGTTCTTGTTCTTGTACTTGTTGTTGTTCTTCTTCTTCTTCATTACCAAAGAAAGGCAGTCTTTTTCTGTCCCTGTGTCTCTGTCTCTCTCACTGTCCCACTCTCTATCTCTGTCTCTGTTTCTCCCCCTCCCCCCTCCCCCGGCTTTCTCTGTCTCTCT
>NC_134876.1:4040630-4045630 GCF_041734735.1 Babylonia areolata | reverse complement strand
TTCTTCTTCTTCTCCTTCGTTCGTGGGCTGCAACTTCCACGTTCACTCGTTTGTACACGTGTGGGCTTTTACCTGTATAACCGTTTTTACCCCCGCCATGTAGACAGTCATACTCCATTTTCAGGGGTGTGCATGCTGGGTATGTTCTTGTTTCCACAACCCACCGAACACTGACACGGATTACAGGATCTTTAACGTGCGTATCTGATCTTCTGCTTGCGTGTACACACGACCTGGGAGATCGGAAAAAAATCTCCACCCTTTACCCACGGGGCGCCGTTACCGAAATTCGAACCGGGGATCCTCAGATTGAAAGTGCAACGCTTTAACTCACTCAGTACGGCCAGTCCTCTCTTCTCCTCTACACAGACCCAACGGATGTCCAGTGGGTGTCTCAATGACCCAACATTTACCTTCCGTCGTCAGAATTGTGGTATTCTTTATCAACATTCACCTCTTCAGTATAAGAGCCTTCCGCTTGCAATATTTTGATGACGGTAATTGGGCTGAAACGCTGTTAACGTCGTCTCTTTCGCCGTTTGTATGGAAAGAGTTAACCATTCGGCTATTGCGCCCGTCGAAAAGTACCCATTCAAAACGGGCAGGAGTGCCCTTTTCCCAAGAACGCAGCGCAAAGCCTCAAACAATGCTCACTGGTGAACACGAGATCAGAATGTCAATACCTAACCGATTCTGCCATTGTGCCTTATTAGTTTATCTATAACTATTTTACTTATTTCGTTTATTTCTTCTTCTTTTTTATATTGTTTTCATGTGTTCTTTTTGTGTTGTTTTATTTTTTTTAGGGTGCATCAGCCTGGATTCAATCTTGTATTGGTGTGCACAGCTTGATGTCGTGTCAGGTCTGTCCGTGAAGCATCAAATGACTTGCACACAGCCACCTCGAAACCCCTGCATTAAAAGAACATTTTTTTTTCTTTCTTTCTTTATCTATCTCTATCTTCTGTTTGCTGTTTTCTTTCTTGCTTTCTTTCTTTATCTATCTCTATCTTCTGTTTGCTGTTTTCTTTCTTGCTTTCTTTCTTTCTTTCTTTCTTTCTTTCTTTCTTTTTCTCTATCTTGTGTTCGCTCTTCCGTCACGACAACTTCATTATGATTGAGAATATCTTCTTCTTCTTCTTTAACATCATGATTTTCTTCTTCTTCAACATCATGATCTTCCTCTTCTTCTTCTTCTTCTTCAACATCATGATTTTCTTCTTCTTCTTCTTCTTCTTCTCCCCCCCCCCTCTCTCTCTCTTCTCTCTTGACATTCCCCCCTTCAAATAAATAAATGCCCCCATTTACATTTCTTTTAAGTGTAAGCCCAGGTGAAGCAAGAATGTGTATGTGCCAAAGTGCCAAAGTACCTGAAGCAAAAGTGTTCCTGTTCAGATATACCTAACGCAAAACAGAAGTTTAGCACAACCATTATCGCGTAAAGTAGTTTTGACACTTTTTTTTCTGTCAAAAATTTAGCAAAATCGACTGCAGACGACAATCCCATGGGGGCAATTAAAGGCAAGATCACAAAACAGAGAAAAAAAGATCGTTTGATTTCTTTTCCAGCAGCCAATAAACACTTCAGAAGAACGTTTTCACCGACCGAGACTAAGGTGTGCGTTTGCTTGAGGAAGTACGCACATGTATAATTGCAGCTGCAGTTTCGTTCATATATGTTTAGTTTTCCTCACAAATATTCAAACGTGCTCTTCCCTTACCAGAAATAGTTTTACACCTCCAGTGTTTTTGCATCCAGTGACATTTGTTTTTAAGCTGACACATCTCTTTCAGTGGTTTTCTTCAGTTTAACGTCTATTCGCTATAAGTGTTTTTAGACGGAAAGGAGTAAAGTAGTGTATAAAGGAAAGGGAATGCATGTGAATATTAGTGTTAAAAAAAAAAGTTCATGTTATGTATCAGAGGAAAAGTATATTATAAGAAAAAGTCTAAAGAGGTTGTGGTGTGTATTGAATGAGTTGTCATGGGAAAGAGAATATGTATATGCATATCAACAAGTAAATAACAATATTAAATATAATACATCAAAGGAGGATACCAACTGGACTGGAGTTTAAAATTTCTGAAAACATTCTAAGCAATGAATAATCATTCAAAATCTTTTCAGTGGCTAATGAAATATTGGAAGAAAAGTCATCAACTACATCTTTTGGTAGCAACTGTCTTATGCTCGGACAATGAATGAGTAGATGGCTTACAGTTATTTGCTTACCGCATATACATTTTATATTTTTAGAAAATTTTGTACGAAAGGCATTTAAACGAAGTCTATACATTAGACTTGTAATTTGTCTTGAATGTGCTGCTGGTGTCGAATTTAGTGGTATCAACGCCAAGGTGCTTATGGTTGAAAACCCCACTCCACGGCTACACCTGGACTTGGAAGGTGGTCGAATGGTTAAGACGCTTAGTTGCCAATAAAGCGTCCGCGAGTGAGGGTCTGGGTTCGAATCCCGGTACGGTCTCAACCTCCTTTCTCCCAAGTTTGGTTGGAAAATCAAACTGAGACGTCTTGTCGTTTGGATGAGACGTTAACTCTCTCCATACGAACGGCAAAAGAGACGACGTTAACAGCGTTTCAGCCCAATTACCATCATCAAAAAATTGCAAGCGGAAGGCTCTTACACTGAAGAGGTGAATGTTGACAAAGAATACCACAATTCTGACGACGGAAGCTAAAGGTTGGGTCATTCAGACACCCACTGGACATCCGAGGGGTCTGTGTAGTGGAGAAGAGAGGACTGGCCGTACTGAGTGAGTTAATCCGTGGTCCCGTGTGCATGCAGCACTTGGCGCACTGAAAAAGAACCCATGTCCTCTGGCAAAATGATGTGAAAGAAATCCACTCTGATGAGTGCACAAATATAAATGCATGCAGCAGGGCCTGACAAAGCGCGTTGAGTTACGCTGCTGTTCAGGAATCTGTGATGTAGCGTATATGCATTCGTCCGAGCAATTAGATGTCTCCGTGAGAAACTGAAACTGTAGCGGTATAGCTCAGTGGACCATGCTCCCGACTTGGGGAAAAAGAGTCCCAGATTCGATTCATTTTTTTTTTCTTATTTTAATGACTCCTTTATGAGGAAACTGAAGACAAAAAACAAACAAACAAACAAAACAACAACAACAACAACAACAAAAAACACGAAGGGAAGGTCAGTTAATAGAAATTTCACCATCTTCTTTTGAGCTATTCCGTGCCAACGCGCGCGCGCGCGCGCGCACACACACACACACACACACACACACACACACACACACACACACACACACACACACACACACACACACACACACACACTCCACCTCCTTCCTCACGCTGCCTTTCTCTTGTCGCTCTCCATTCTCTCCTTCAACACACACATATTTTCTGTCGTGTTTGTCTTTTCCCCCACATTTCTTTCGCTGTCTAATCTCCGGAATTCTAATTTCAGAAAGTTTCGCTTTTGCGGTTCTTCAGGTTGTTGGCTAAAGCTGCTCCCCATTGACAGCCGGGAGTGAAATTCTAAACACACTGGGATGGGGGACATACGAGGAAAGGGCCTGCCTCATTCTTTTTTGAACGCAGTTAGGGTCGATGGGGGTATAATTCTATTTCCTATTTCCACCAAAATTCTGAATGGACACGCTGTACATAATCGTTGCGATTAAGACGGCTTCCTCTTTCTGAGCATAAAAAAAGAAAATGTGATATGGACAGTCTCTTCTTGTTCAAGGGGAACAAGGTTTCCTCTTTCTAAGCACAGATGTGGCATGGAAAGTCTCTTCCTTGTCCAAGCACAGTGCACCAGAAGATTGGGTAAGTTCTTCACAGGGTGGTATAACCATCATTGTGTTCTTTGCATCCGTTTGACTGGTTGAAAAATTTTGTTTGTCCTTTTCCGTTTTAATAAACATTTTTATTCCAGTTTACATTATTTAAGACATGCAGACATACAAGATGATATTTTGTAATTATTGAAAAATCAGAAAAAAAATAACATTGTTTCATACAGAACAAAAAGAAGAGAAAAAAAAAGAGAAATAAGAAATTTAAAAAAAAATTGTCATTTGCACAACAGGGAAGAAAGAAAAATAAATCTAAAAAAAAAGAAAAGAGAAAAAAAGAAAAGAAAAAGAAAACAAAAAAGTTACATTCATATCTGTCTTTCATCCTTCTCGTCTCCATCTCTCTGTCTGTCTATCTGTCTGTCTCTCATTTTACCTAGTATAGTATTGTAAGCGCATAATGGAAATCAACGACAACACAAACGTCGAGACATTTGATCTAATACATCCAGTCCAGTGTCCAGACCAGTGTCCAGCGACACGGTCTCCAGCCAGTTTGCAACAAGCCTCTTAACGAGCATCGTCAAAGTCCACACATTTTGTAAGGGACCACTCACAGTAGGTATATAGCATCAACTACATTATGTGGCACATTACAAAGAGCAAAGCACACCGATCCAACATACAACACTACCGTTGTCAACCCTGTGGTTGAATATCTTTACTTCTTCATCAAATGGAGGGGCTGGGGGGAGGGAGCTGGGGGGAGGGGGCTGGGGGGGGGGGGCTGGGGGAGAGGGGGCTTGGGGGAGGGGGCTGGGGGAGGGAGCTGGGGGAGAGGGGGCTGGGGGGAGGGGGCTGGGGGGAGGGGGCTGGGGGGAGGGGGCTGGGGAGAGGGGGCTGGGGGAGGGGGCTGCGGGGAGGGGGCTGGGGGCGAAAGGTTGGGGGAAGGGGGCATGGAATTAAAAATTAATTATTAATCACACGCGGTTTCCTTTACAGATACAAAATACATGATTACGTACATTGTTGTTGTACAACTGTGATGGGTTTCTGTCTGCTCTGCGTGACACTCCAGACTTCCTGGGTCAGTTTGATGAATACAAGAATAGCAAACTGAATGATGGAATCAACAAATGAACCCCCTCCCCTCTCAATTATTGTTATTGTTGTTGTTCATTCACATCCACTGTTCATAGAAAAAGGAAAAA
>NC_134876.1:4028130-4033130 GCF_041734735.1 Babylonia areolata | reverse complement strand
AGGCTAGACAAGGCAAGGCAAAGTAAAGCATGGCAAGACAAGGCGAGGCAAGGCATGGCAAGGCATGCCATGGCAAGGCAGAATCTTTATATTCGTAGGTGAAGGACTATCACTAGGTGAAGGGCTGACACTCAATTCCAGAAGAGTGATACTCTTGAAAAATTGTCGTCGCTCTTGCAAGAAACACCCAACTGCTTCCTGGACATACAAAACTGGATGACTCTAAATAACCTACAATTGAACGCGGACAAAACGGAAGCAATGATCGTTGTTCTAAATAATCGTTGCTGTCAGTCATCACAATCCTCATTATCACCACCACCACCACCACTACCACCATCACCACCACCATCATCATCATCACCACCACCACCACCTTCTTCATCATCATCATCATCATCATGACCATTGTCACCACCACCACCACCACCACCAACATCATCACCACCACCATCACACACATCACCACCACCACCACCACCACCACCGTCGTCATCATCATCATCATCATCATCACCATCATGATCATCATCACCACCACCACCACCACCTCCACCATCATCATCATCATCATGACCATCATTACCACCACCTCCACCACCACCACCACCACCACCACCATCATCATGACCATCATCATCATGACCATCATCATCATCACCACCACCACCACCACCACCATCATCATCAACATGACCATCATCATCATGACCATCATTACCACCACCTCCACCACCACACACCACCACCATCATCATCATCATCATCATCAATCATCAAGACCATCATCCTCATGACCCTCATCATCATCACCACCACCACCACCACCACCCGAGCGTCATCATCATCACCATCATGACATCATCATCACCACACCACCCCACCACATATCACCACTACCCACCCACCACACCAAATATTCTATCCTATCTCATTACCACATTCCTACCACCACACCACACCACCCTCACCCCCCACCCACCTCCACCATCATCATCATCATCATCATCACCATCATCATCATGACCATCATCATCATCATGACCACCAACCCCACCACCAGCCACCACCATCATCACCTCATCATCATCACCATCATGACCATCATCATTCATCATCATCACCACCACCACACAACACACCCTCATCATCAGCACGTCTCCACTACACCACCAACACCACCACCCCCCACCACCACAGATCATCGTCATTCATCATCATCACCCATCATGACCATCATCATCATCACCATCATCACCACCACCACCATCATCATCATCACCATCATCATCACCAACATCATCGTCAATGTTTTTTTGTTCTTTTTTTTTCTTTTCAAAAGTTGACCCAAAACGTTCTACCGAGTAATCGCCTCAGGAAAAAGAAGGAAAAGAAAAGAAGAGATGTGTAAGCAGCTCCAGCATTTTGTTTCATTATTCTTCTACCCACAAAGCTGGAACCCATTCACCCTGGCAGCTAACAAGGTAACGTTTCCCCCAAGGCTGCGGAGTAAAATGCACTTTGCCAGCAAGTACCACCCTTCTCCCTTCTCTCTCTCCCTCTCTGTCTGTCTGTCTGTCTGTCTGTCTCTCTCTCTCTCTCTCTCTCTCTCTCTCTCTCTGTGCCTCTTTCTCTCCCTGTCTCTGTCTCCGTTTTTTTCTCTCTCTCTCTCACTGTCCCTCTCTCTCTCTCTCTACGTGCTTATCTCTGTCTCTCTCTCTGTCCCTATCTCTATGTACCTTTATCTGTCCCCCCCTCTCTCCCTATCTCTATGTGCCTCTCTGTCTCCCCCTCTCTCTTTCTCTCTCTCTCTCCCTATCTCTATGTGCCTCTCTCTGTCCCTTTCTCTCTATATATGCCTGTCTCTCTCCCTATCTCTATGTGCCTCTCTGTCCCTCTCTCTCTCTCTCCCTTATCTCTATGTGCCTCTCTCTGTCCCTGTCTCTCTCTCACTGTCCCTGTCTCTCTCTCTCTCCCTCTCTCTCTCTGTCTTTGACTTCTTTTTTTTTCTCTTGCTGTTGTTGGTGGAGAAGAGGAATGTCTGCGGAACTACAGGCTGCTGGCAATTGAAGCATGCTGCAAAGCTGGTGGCCACAATTATCAGCTTTGCCAGCCACCGGTTAAAAGGCTACAATGAGAAGAAGAAGAAGAAGAAGAAGAAGAAGAAGAAGAAGAAGAAGAAGAAGAAGAAGAAGAAGAAGAAGAAGAAGCGGAAGACCAAGATTTTGAGTGGAGGAGGTGGAGGAGGAGGATGAAGAGGCGGAGAAGGACGAAGAGGATGATAATGATGATGATGAGAGAGAGAGAGAGAGAGAGAGAGAGAGAGAGAGAGAGAGAGAGAGAGAGAGAGAAGAGAAGAGAGCAGGGGATTTGGAGGAGGACGAGAAAAAGAGAAGAGGGTGGGAGGTGTAGAAAAAGAGATAGGAGAGAACTAGGAAGTTGAGAAACAGAAGAAGAAGAAGAAGAAGAAGACGAAGAAGAAGAAGAAGTGGAGATGGAGTGGTGGTGGAAGTGTAGAAGAGAGACAACGGAGAGGGAAAAGACAAGATGGGGGAAAAAATAAAGAAAAGAAGAAGTAGAACTTTTAGAAGATGAGGAAGAAAATGAGAAGAAGAAGAAGAAAAGAAAAGACAAGAGGAAAAAAAAAAGAAGAAGTTGAGTACAAAAGGAGTCGGCGTTGAAAAAGATGGTCAATGAAACAGGAAAAGAAAGAATAAGAACAAGAGAAAGATGTGGTGGTACAGAAAACAAAATAAAACAAATATTGAAGAAAAGAAGAAGAAGAAGGAGAAAGAGAAGGAGAAGCTTAAGAAGAACAAGGAGGAGGAGGAGGAGGAAATATACAGGAAAGGGTGGGAGAACAACAACAAAACAAAACAAAAAAACAAAAAAACAAACCAAAACACCACAAAGAAAGAGTAACATCAAAGACAGTAAGATAGACGGATAGAAAAAAAAAGAAGAATGAATAGATGGATGGATGGATGGATGGATGGATGAGTGAAAAAAAGAAAAAAAATGAATGAATGAATGAAAATAGAGAGTAGATGAATAAATGCGTAAGTAACTAAATGAATGGATCCAAAAAAAATGAATGAGTTTACAAAATGAATGGAAGACGAAAGTCAGGCAGAAATTGTAAACAGCAACAAAGTAAATACATAAATAAGTAAACAAAAGACAACAACAAAACAAAAACAAACAAATAAAACAAGAAACAAAAAAGGTGAAGACATGCAGATGCGATTCCAATCAGGTGAAGGAAATAAGAGTGCAGACGTGAAGACTTTGGTGCCAGCTTGTTTTCTGTGAAACTAATTGCTGACACACAACTTTCTCTTTCTATCTCTGTTTCTCTGTGTCTGTCTGTCTGTCTCTCTCTCTCTCTCTCTCTCTCTCTCTCTCTCACTTTCTCTCTGTCACACACACACACACACACACACACACACACACACACACACACACACACACACATACATACATACACACGCACGCGCGCGCGCACATACATTCTCTCTCTCTCTCTTTATCTCTTTCTCTCTGTCTTCCTATCTCTCAGTCTAGCTCTTACTCTCTTTCTGCCTCTCCCTCCCCCCCACCTCTCCCTCCCTCTCTCTCTCTCTCTCTCTCTCTCTCTCTCTCTCTCTCTCTCTCTCTCTCTCTCAAAGTTATGGTATTCAGAAAGGGGGGTTACCTAGGGAAAAATGAGAAATGGTTCTTGGATGGTGCTGATCTAGAAGTGGTTAACAGTTACACTTACCTAGGATACACGTTCACGACAATGTTGAGTAATGTACAGGGAGTGCGATCCCTCGTAACGAAAGGAAAGAAAGCTGTATATGACTGTGCCCGTGTCCTCCGAAATCTCAATGAGATGACGAGGCAGTGCTTCTTCAAAGTTTTTGATGCCCAGTTCAGCCGATTCTGTTATATGGGTCAGAAATGTGGGGTTAGAGGAAATAGACTCAATTGAAAAAGGACACAACCATGATGAAAAAGATCTAAAATGTAAGACAAATGATGATCAAAAAAAAATGAAATGAGTTATATAAATGAATGGAAGACGAAAGTCAGGCAGAATGTAATCAGCAACAAGAGTAAAGTACATAAATAAGTAAACAAATAGACAATCACAAACAAAAACAAACAAATAAAAATAAAACAAAGTGAGACAGCAGATTGTCGATTATCAGGTGAAGGAAATAAGGAGCAGACGTGAAGACTGGTGCAGCTGTTTTTTTGTGAACTAATTGTGACACCACTTGTCTTCTTTTGTTCTCGTGTTGGTTGTTGTCTGTCTGTCTGCTGCTTCTGTCTACTTCTACTCACTTGTCACTAATAAACTAGTGTCGACACACAACCACACACAACATTCACGCAAACTTACCAAACACTGTTATCGTCATCGACACACAATCAGCAGCACATACACAACACACATTACACACCACCGGCAATCTAATCTCTTCTCTCTCTCTCTCTCTCTCTCTTCTCTCTCTCTCTCTACTCTCTTCTCCTCTCTCTCTCTCTCTCTCTCTCTCTCTCTCTCTCTCTGTGTGCAACTTATTTGTTATGTGTTTATATTTTCAGTATTTTATCCTTCACTATATCGTGTGTAAACAATGATCTTTTTCCTGTCTGTGTTTTCACTTGTATTCCCCAGACCAATCTAGACATTCTAATGTGTGGCAGGAGGATGAAAACAGGACATCGTGTTCGTATTTTTCCCACAGTAAAAAAAAAAAGATTCTACTCACTCTCTCTCTGTCTCTCTCTGTGTCTTTCTCTCTGTCTGTCTGTCTGTCTCTCTGCCTCTCTCTCGCTCTCTCTTTACCCCTCGCCCTCTCTCTCTTTCTCTCTCCTGTGCCCGTCAATGTCTTCTTTACTTTTTGTGTTTTGCAATTGTCAGTGTGTTAGTGTTTGCGCGCGCGCGCGTGTGTGTGTGTGTGTGTGCGCGCGCGCGCGCGTGTGTGTATGTTTGTGTGTCTGTGTGTGTATGT
>NC_134876.1:4000630-4005630 GCF_041734735.1 Babylonia areolata | reverse complement strand
GATGAACTAGAACAGCAACTTACAAAACAGAGAACACAAAGCATCCACCATAAAAAAGCCAGAAAAAATGCAGGCAGACTGACCCCTTCTGAATGTCTGCAGTTCAAACCAAAAGCCAAAACTGAGAGAGTGCCATTTGTAGTCTCATCATCCCTACAACCACGATTGTGAGAATGGCTTACGGAACTGCACAGAGACATGCACAACACCAGTGAGCCCATGAAAAAGCACACACACCCCCCTCCCCCGCTTGTAGGTAGGAGAAAGGAGCTGCCGCTCTGTTCGACAGCTCCTCATGCCATCAACTCTTCCTACACCAAGAGATGATGAGGCTGGCTCATTCAAGTGCCAGAGCCTGCGCTGCGTCGTCTGCCAGTATCACCTTGTAGAAGACACCACATTCCACAGCCACCAAACCGGAGAATCATTTCACATCAGACACTGACTTTCATGCACTAGCCACAACATCATCTGCATTCTCTTCTGCAACAAATGCAAGTTCACTCAATATGTAGGCGAAACCAAAAACACTCTCAAAATCCGCTTCTACCTCCATCGCTCAGACATCAACACAAACAAAGGAACACATGTCACACAACACTTCAACTTCTCCAACCACTCACTAAAAGACCTAAGATGCATGCCCACAGAAAAAAGAATACTCCGAGGACACTGGCAGACGACGCAAACGGGAAGTCTTTTGGATGGCAAAGCTCTGGACCTTGAGCCCTTACGGTCCCAACAGCCAGGATCAGCTTCCCAACTTGCTGCTTTGACACCACACTAAGGACCCTTTTCTTTCGCTCACTGGCCATGCCTTTATAAGCAGGCAGTTCCTCCAGACTCAGTGTGTGTGGGTACATACGCATGTGTGTGTATGTGTGTGTGTATGCATGTGTGTGTATGTGTGTGTGTGTGGGTGCGTGCGTGTGTGTGTGTGTGTGTGTGTGTGTGTGTGTGTGTGCATGCATGTGTATAAATGGTGGAGGTAGGTGTGTGAGGGGTGGGGGGCAGCGTAGGGGAGGGGGATGGAGGAGTCGGAGGGGTCCTCAGGGGAAGAGGAGGGGTCAGGAGGGGTGAGGGGGGCAGGAGGGGGTGGGGCGTGGCAGGGGTGCGAAAGATAGGGAGTAGAAGATGAGCGAGAATGGGGACAAGGGAGGAAGAGAAGGAGAGCAAGATAAGGAAGGGAGAGAGACGGGGGGAAGAGAGAGAGAGAGAGAGAGAGAGAGAGAGAGAGAGATAATGTGTGTGTGTGTGAGTGTGTGTGTGTGTCTGTGTGTCTGTGTGTCTGTGTGTAAGTACATGCGTGCGCGCGCGCGTGTGTGTGTGTTTCAAAATACCACCGTGGTTGCATCTCTGCTTTGGCACCTGCAGGTGCTTCTTCTTCTTCTCCTCCTCCATGACCTCCTCCTCCTTCTTCTTTTTCTTCTTCTTCTTCTATCATTCCTTCTCCCCCTCCTCTTTCTTCTTCTTCTTCTTTATGTAAGCTTCCATTTCCGTCTCCCAGGTGCGACATTCTGTTCACTCTGCTTGAGTTCCAACTTGTGATGTGAGTTTAATGTCTTTGAGAAAACAGCAAGGGGGATTCGGAGTCGGTGTGGGGGTGGGGGCGGTGGGTGGGATATACCTGGAAGCAGGAGGGCGAGGGGGTAGGGGGGTGGCAGGGGTGTTGGGGGTGGCAGGGGTCAGGGGGGCAGGGGGGTTGGGGGCGGCAGGGGTCAGGGGGGCAGGGGGGTTGGGGGTGGCAGGGGGTCAGGGGGGCAGGGGGGTTGGGGGTGGCAGGGGTCAGGGGGTCAGGGGGTTGGGGGTGGCAGGGGGTTGGGGGTGGCAGGGGTCAGGGGGTCAGGGGGCGGGTGGGGGTGTGGAGGTTCACTGGGAACGTGGCCTGTTGTCGCCCTGCGGCTATTTGTGACTGATGGAGCTGATGGAGAGAAGGGGAGAGAGGGAGGGAGGGAGGGATGGAGGAAGAGAGGGTGGGGGGCTGAGTAAGGTGAGGTGTCAGACAGAGAGAGAGAAGGAGAGAGAGAGAGAGAGAGAGAGAGAGGGAGGGGGAGAGAGAGGGGGGAGAGAGAGAGATGGAGAGAGAGAGGGGGAGAGAGAGAGGGGGGAGAGAGATGGCGGAGACAGAGGGGTGGGAGTGGAATGACGGACGGGGGAGAGGGACAGGGGGAGACAGAGATGAAGAAGGAGAGAGAGAGAGAGAGAGAGAGAGAGAGAGAGAGAGAGAGAGACAGACAGACAGACAGACAGACAGACAGACAGACAGAGACAGAGACAGAGACAGAGAGACAGAGACAGAGAGAGAGAGAGAGGTGGGGGAGACAGAGGCGTTGGGAGTGGGATGACGGACGGGGAAAGAGGGACAGGGGCAGACAGAGATGAAGAAGGAGAGAGAGAGGGGGAGAGAGAGAGAGAGAGAGAGAGAGAGAGAGAGAGAGAGAGAGAGAGAGAGAGAGAGAGACAGACAGACAGACAGACAGACAGACAGACAGACAGACAGACAGACAGAGGCAGAGGGATTGAGCTCCAGAGAGACAGAGACAGACAGACGGAGACAGACAAACAGACAGACATAGTGGAAGAAAGATTGAGAGAGAGAGAGAGAGGGGGGGGGGGGGCAGACACGGGAGTCTCGGTTTCAGTTTCTCAAGACGGTGTCACTGCATTCGGACAAATCCATATACGCTACAACACATCTACAAGGCAAACTGCCTGACCATCAGCACAACCCAACGCGCTAAAAGCAGCCATGCCTTGAGTGGATAATTATCTTCCCGCATATAATTATGCCAGAGGACAACCCTTCTGTTGCCAAAGGATCTTTTTCAGTGCGCTAAAAAATGCCCGCGATGCACAACGAGGGCGGGACTTTCGGTTGTTTCGCCTCATCCGAATGACCAGATGCTCAATGTGTATTCTTCCAGTCAAATTTATTATTCAGAAATGGGGAGAGCTGGAAATAAACTAAAACCAAGAGCGTTACGGTCACTGTACTGGCAGATAATAATAATAATAATAATAATAATAATAATAATAATAATAATAATAATAATAATAATAATAATAATAATAATAATAATAATGGTATTTATATAGCGCTGAATCTTGTGCAGAGACAAAATTAATCAAAGCGCTTTCGCACCAGTCATTCACACGCATTCATTCTAAACTCACTCAAGATAAGCATCTTAAATCATTCTGCCACATTCCTCCTAGAGAGTAGGATTGTGGGGGTGGGGTAGGGTGTGGGGGGGTGAGAGGCTGGAGGTATGTGTATGTGTGTGTATATTTGTATTTCTATTTTGCTTTTGATCACAGCAGATTTCTCTGTGTGAAATTCGGGCTGCTCTCCCCAGGGAGAGCACGTCGCTACACTACAGCGCCACCCCCCCCTCCCCCCAGCCACCCAACCCCTTTTTTTTTCTTTTTTTTTTGTATTTTCTCCCTGCGTGACAGTTTTATTTGTTTTGTTTATTTTTCCTATCGAAGTGGATTTTTCTACAGAATTTTGCCAGGAGCAACCCTTTTGTTGCCGTGGGTTCTTTTACGTGCGCTAAGTGCATGCTGCACACGGGACCTCGGTTTATCGTCTCATCCGAATGACTAGCGTCCAGACCACCACTCAAGGTCTAGTGGATGGGGAGAAAATATCGGCGGCTGAGCCGTGATTTGAACCAGCACGCTCAGATTCTCTCGCTTCCTAGGCGGACGCGTTACCTCTAAGCCATCACTCCATCACTGTGGGAGGGGGAGGGGGAGGGAATAGGGGTGGGGGCGGGGGGGTATGGGAGGCTGTGTGCACACGCCATCCCCTTGAGAAAAAAGAAAGAAGTTGCAAACAAAAAAAAAAAAAAAAAAAGTCATTCTAAGCACACACATAAACTGTCTTCTTTCGCTGAGGGGATGCTAGGAGTGGCGTGGAGGAGGGGTTGTGGGGGAATGTCTGATGACGATCTCCTTAGTAGTAGTGGCTTTTAGTTTTTTTTTCTTTCTGCTTCTATGTACTGGGTCGTTCACTGTGTGTTTGTCTCTGTGTTTGTCTCCCTTTGTCTGTGTCTGTCTTTGTCTCCCTTCGTGTTTGTCTTTGGCTTTGTCTCCCTCTGTCTGTGTCTGTCTGTGTCTTTGTGTCTGTGTCTGTCCCTGTCTTTGTTTGCGTCTGTCTCTGTCTTTGTCTCCCTTTGTCTGTGTCTGTCTCTGTCTTTGTCTCCCTTTGTCTGTGTCTGTCTCCCTTTGTCTGTGTCTGTCTCCCTTTGTCTGTCTCTGTCTCCGTCTTTGTCTCCCTTTGTCTGTGTCTGTATCTTTGTCTGTGTCTGTCTCCGTCTTTGTCTCCCTTAGTCTGTGTCTGTCTCTGTCTTTGTCTCCCTTAGTCTGTGTCTGTCTCCGTCTTTGTCTCCCTTAGTCTGTGTCTGTCTCCGTCTTTGTCTCCCTTAGTCTGTGTCTGTCTCCGTCTTTGTCTCCCTTAGTCTGTGTCTGTCTCTGTCTTTGTCTCCCTTTGTCTGTGTCTGTCTCTCTTTGTCTTTCTCTGTCTGTCTCTTTGTGTCTGCTTCCTGTGTGTTGTCTCGCTGTGTCTGTTGGCTCTGTCACTTTTTTTTAATGCCTGTCACTGTTATTCTCTCTGTCTCTGTTTCTCCCTGTCTGTCTTCCACTCTCTGTCTGTCTGTCTGTCTCTCCCTCGCTCGCTCAGTCGCTGTCTCATTGTCTATGTATCAGTGTGAATATCTATGTGTCTGTCTGTGTGTTGTCTGTGTGTCTGTCTGTGTATTAGCTATTTCTGCCTCTTCTTCTCTGTCTCTGTCTCTCTCTCTGTCTCTCACTCTCTGCCCCCCCTCCCCCCCCTCCCCCCCCCCCACCCCCCCCCCACCCCCACCCCCCCCCACACACACACCTCCCGGTTGGCCCGGAAAGTTCTAGAAAACTGAAACAGATGAAAACAAAACTTTCTCAAAAACACTGAGAAGCTTCCAGCATCCAGGCTAATGTATTAAACATGTGTGTACAGG
>NC_134876.1:3988130-3993130 GCF_041734735.1 Babylonia areolata | reverse complement strand
CCTCCCCCTCCCTCCCTATTTTTTGGTCCTTGCTCCGTTGTTCTTTTCTTTCTCTTCTTTATTTCTCTCCGTCTTCCATAATCCATTTCTGATCTTTTCTTCCCTTCTTTCTTGTACTCTTTCGCTCTTCTCTATCTCTTCTCTTGTTTCTGTCTCTCATTCTCTTTCTCTGGCTCTGTCTCACTGTCTCTGTCTCTCTGTCTGTGTCTGTCTGTGTCTGTCTGTCTCTGTGTCTCTCTCTCTCTCTCTCTCTCTGTCTCTCTCTCTCTCTCCTTTCTGTACCATTTTATTTGTTTTGCATCCTTTCTTTTGTGTTTTGATTTGTACCTACTTTGTCACTAGATCTTTACATTATCGATTTCAGTGTTCAGTGTTCTCTGTCTCTGTCTTTCTGTCTCTGTCTGTCTCTCTGTCTCTGTCTGTCTCTCTGTCTCTGTCTCTGTATGTCTGTCTGTCTGTCTGTCTGTCTCTCTCTCTCTCTCTCTCCCTTTCGGGCAGGGACTAGGAGTAAAATGACACACCATTGCTTTTCTATTATCTTCTGAAATTTAAATTAAAAGAAAAAAAAAAACAACGTTTTTCGTGTTAGCTTTTTATGTTGTGCAAAAACCCAGCCACTAAGCCACTAAACCGTAATGGCACAAATCTTCCGTCGATTTTTTTTTCCTTTTTTTTTTCTCCTTTCCTTTCGGGTTTTTTTTTTTTTTTTTTTTTTTTTCACCCAGTGTCTGAGGTGTTTATTTGGGAAAGTTAAAAGCCTGAAAGAACAGCACTGGGCCGGACGGCGGGCCGGCACAGCATGGAAGGAACAACTTGGGCCGGTGAAATTCTGGCATCGTGTGCCGCTGATTCGAGTCGGGGGCAGCGGAAAGCATGGCATCGATTCCAGAATTCAAGCTGTGGTGTGATAGTGGCGACGGTTCTGTCTATTTGCTTGACATAGACCTGTGTGGTGTATTCTTTGTATGTTTGTTGGTTGGTTTGTTTGCCTGCTTGCTTGCTTGCTTATCTGTTTATCAATTTGTTTACACATTGGTAAACAACGTGGAGTGTAGTAGGGTGAGGAATGGCGGGTGGGCATCATGTATGCATTATATATAAATACATATATACATACTATATGATATGTATATATATATATATATATATATATATATATATATATATATATATATATATAGAGAGAGAGAGAGAGAGAGAGAGAGAGAGAGAGAGAGAGAGAGAGAGAGAGAAGAACGAAAGAATTTCATTGTATAGGCCATATGCCCCGTTACAACTGATCGTGCTGACAGTGTGTGTGTGTGTGTGTGTGTGTGTGTGTGTGTGTGTGTGTGTGTGTGTGTGTGTGTGTGTGTGTGTGTGTGTGTGTGTGTGTGTGTGTGTGTGTGTGTGTATGTGTGTGACAGAGACAGAGAGAGACAGAGACAGACAGACAGACAGAGACAGAGAGAGATAGACAGACAGACAGACAGAGACAGACAGACAGACAGAGACAGAGAGAGACAGAGACAGACAGACAGAGACACAGAGACAGAGAGAGAGAGAGAGGAAAGTCTCGGATGGTATTCATGCGTTTGATGACTAAAAGTTATTATCTCCGGTGTTTTGGCGTTGCATGAAAGAGACGAGTGATACGCTCTTATTGTTTGTTTGGTTGGTTGGTTATCTGTCGCTCTGTTTATGCCCCTTTCGGTTTTTTGTTGATCAGTCGATTTGTTTCTGTAACTCTGCCTACCCATTCGTCTGTCGAATCATCTAAATTGTCTATCTGCCTCACTGACTGTATGTCTGTTGTGTCTGTATTATTAGTAGTGGTATTATTTTTTTTTAATGTATTTATCTATTATTTATTCACTTTTTTTTTCTCAAGGCCTGACTAAGCGCGTTGGGTTACGCTGCTGGTCAGGCATCTGCTTGGCAGATGTGGTGTAGCGTATATGGATTTGTCCGAACGCAGTGACGCCTCCTTGAGCTACTGAAACTGAAACTGAAACTGTCTGTCTGGACCTTTCTCTTTCTTTCTCTGCTCATCGCTCTGTCTCTGTCTCTGTCTCTCTCTCGTTGTCAGTTTATGTATATGTCTCGTGTTGTATTTAAGTCTCGTGTTGAACAAATCAATTTATTAATCATGAATTCATGATGTATAATATAGACTATATGCTGTTTTGATACGATGCTTTCTTTTCCGTTTCGAGGATTGGATAACCCCCCCCCCCACCCCACCCCACCCCACTACACCTACCCACCCACCTCTCCACCACCCCCACCCCCCACCCAAAAAAAGAGAAAAGAAAGATAAAAGAAAGAAACGAACCCTACACACTACCATTATCAACAACCCCTAACCCCAGCGACTCTAAAAAAAAAAGAAAAAAAGAGACCCATTCAGCTCCTCTCCCTGTCAGCTCTGTCCTCTCTCTCTCTCTCTCTCTCTCTCTCTCTCTCTCTCTCTCTCTCTCTGTCTGTCTGTCTGTCTGTCTCTCTCCCTCTTTCTATCTATCTGTCTTTCTCTCCGTCTCTTTCCCTCTCCCTCTCTCTATCTCTCTCCCTCCCTCTCTCTCTCCCCTCTCTCTCTATCTCTCTCCCTCTCTCTATCTCTCTCTCTCTCCTTCTCCCTCTCTATCTATTTCTCTATCTCTCACTCTCACACTTCCTTCCACCACCCCCACCACCCTTTGCCCCTCACCACCAATCTCCCGCCCCTCACCTTTTAGCTTTGACCCCGAGCTAGGCAGACGGCGACATGTCATAAGCTATCGCTTAAAGATGGATGAGAAATATACAGAGACAGGCAGGCGCGCTAGGGGAGGTATGCAGAAAGATAGGCCATATCGTCTGGAACATATCCCCACCCACCCACCCACACAGCCCCCCCCCCCCCCCTTCTTCCACCACCACCTTCTCCTTGCCCCTCTCCTCCCCTCCCCTCCTCCCATCCCTCACCCTCCCCGCCCTCCACCCCCTTCTTCCTCCCTACTTCTGCACATTTTAACGACTGATGCCAGGATAGTTCTCTGCTGTCTTTTTTTTTTCTGTTTCCCAAAGCATACCACGGGGCAGTTTTGTATCACTTGGGAACCAGAACAAACCAGTCAGTTAAGTAATAGATAGATAAATCTTTAGGATTAAAAAAAAAAAAAAAGACGTAGAAGAAATAGAAAAAAAAACACACACCCAAAAACATTATTAAAATACACACAAAAAACTGAACACACATGAACAACTCTGACAGGAGAATAAAACATACTTGTTATCAAGTAAACGTAATCATAACATAGATATAAGTAAAAGCACATGGGCATGTTGACAGGTACGGAAAAAACCCCGAATAAACAAACGAATGACTAACATTTCCTGAAACCAGTGAACTCTGATAGCCGGGGGGAAATGTTATCTTGAGTTCCTGCTCTATATTACTGTCATGCCATAGAATAGTCTCTTCGTCGGTCGAAAGACTGGATACTTTGAGAAGATAAGATACGATTCACCAGTAACTTGGAGAGCTATTACAATGGTCTCGTAGTCTTTTACGGCCATAGCATCAGTGAAATCATATCTACTCTATTTGTATTTGCATAACTCTTTTTGTCACAACATATTTTCATGTGTCAAATTCGGGCTTCTCTCCCCATGGAGAGAGCGTGACAACGCTGATAGCGTCACCCTTTTTTTTTCTGTATCCGATTTTATTTGTTTTCCTATCGAAGTGGATTTTTCTACAAAATTTTGCCAGGGACAACCCTTTTGTTGCCGTGGGTTCTTTTACGTGCGCTAGATGCATGCTGCACACGGGACCTCGGTTTATCTTCTCATCCAAATAACTAATCGTCCAGACCACCATTCAAGGAGGAGAAATATCGGCGACTGCCGGTGTGATTCGAACCAATGCGTTCAGATTATCTCGATTCCTAGACGGACGCGTTACTTCTAGGCCAACACTCCACTGCGTTAAGGGCTCGGCCATGTGGAGTGCGCTGGTTCGAATCACGGCTCAGCCGCCGATATTTTCTCCCCCTCCACTATAGACGTTGAGTGGTGGTCTGACGCTCGTCATTCGGATGAGTCGATAAATCACCATCATCATCACTACTGCAATCACCACCACCACCACCACCAACAACAACAACAACAACAGCGGCAAAACAGCAACAGCAACAGCAGCGCATAGACGCTTTCCAACTAGACAGCTCCCAAGTGTCTGTAAGAACCGGATGACGCTCCCAAGATCGAAACGCCTCTCTTACCATGCATCGTGTTCCATGAATGATTAGCGCAGTTCACATTTATTTTCCTTGTTGTTTTTGTTGATGGTATTATTGTTGTTGTCACTATTGATATTACTGTTGTTGTTGTTGATATTATCTCACTCAGTACGGCCAGTCCTCTCTTCTCCTCTACACAGACCCCTCGGATGTCCAGTGAGTGTCTGAATGACACTTCCGTCGTCAGAATTGTGGTATTCTTTGTCAACATTCACCTCTTCAGTATAAGAGCCTTCCGCTTGCAATATTTTGATGATGGTAACTGGGGTGAAACGCTGTTAACGTCGTCTCTTTCGCCGTTCGTATAGAGAGAGTTATAGTTGTTATTATTGTTATAGTTGTTGTTGATTCTCGTTCTCGATGTTGTTGTTGTTGCTCTTCTTCTTCATCTTCTTCTTCTCCTCCTCCTCCTCTTCTTCTTCTCCACTTTCTTTCTCACCCGCACTCGTCACTTCCCTTTGAACGTTCGACAGTCAGATAAGAATTTTGCTTCGGTGTCTGCTCTATCACTATCCTTGACATCACATTCTTCATAGGTCGAAACACAGGATGATTCATGGAGCATCTGACGAGATTCGCTTGCTGTTTTCAAAGTCCTACTGGCTGCTCAAGTGATCTTTTTTCAGCATGATAGTGTCGTATGATTATAAATCAATAAGCAGCGGAAGAGGAGGAAAACTGTCTTCGTGGTACAGTTGAGCATGAGTGAACGGTTAGGGAAAAAAAACAAAAACAAAC
>NC_134876.1:3978130-3983130 GCF_041734735.1 Babylonia areolata | reverse complement strand
CAGCTGGGAGGACGCGGGTTCGAATCCCAGCGGAAGTGGGTTTTTCGGTCCGTGGCCGGCTCCTACCCAGAGTTGAGTGTGCTGTAGGCTTAAATGGGGAGACTGGGACCACACAGTCGAGTGTCATCCACTTCAAGGATGCGTCTTTGGGTGTGTTGCTCTAATTACCTGACCAACACTGCAAGTGTCTGTATTTCTCGGGCCTGGTTAACGCCGGGATATCATTATGACAGGAAGCGTAGAGTACAGCCTTGTCACGCAGTCCCAAACCAAAATGGACCTCCATAGCAACATCGTCGTCATCCTCCTCCTCCTCCTTCATCGTCATCAATATAAACAAAATAGTCCCAAAGTCTGTGGCCTTTCATGCCCTGCTCTCATGGTGACCTCAGTTTCTATACCCTCCACTTCCGTGCTTGGGGTGAGTCCTGTCAATGTCGTCAGTGTCGGCAGATTCATGGGGGGGGGGGGGGGGGGGGGGGGGCTGTTGTTTGAGGGACGTGGTGGCGGTCTCCACTCTGGGAGGGACGCTCACTCAGTCTGGCTCCGCGACTAAGCCATTATTGTCGTTAGTAGGGGGCTTGGTAGGTGGTGTCCTAAGTACGTGAAATCAGAATAGGCACCACTGAACACCACCGAAGTGACTCAGCAGCAGTGCAGGGTCTCCTCTGGTGTGTGGCCTCCTGGCGATCTAACATCGATGGTTCCCTGTGGACTGCCGACGCTGGAACTGCGACGGACGAACCCGGGTGTGGCCGTGTATGAGGGAATCTAAATGAGCGGCGTGGGAGTAATGCCACTTACACGGTGCAGATGATGGGGCAACAAAACAAAACAAACAAAAAAAACAACAACAACAACAAAAAAAAAAAAAAAAAACCCGTTTCCTTGTATCGAATAATAATATAGAATACTAATCATCAAAAAGACAAACAAGAACAATGTCTTGAAAGGCCATTCAACACCATAAAACACATAGAAGATACATACACATGCAAGCAAGCGCGCATGTGCGCACGCGCGCGCGCGCACGCACATACACACACACACACACACATATCGCACGTACATACCTCACTCTTTCTCTCTTTCTCTCCTATCTCTATTTCTCTCTCTAATAGGAAAGAAAAGAAAAAAAAATGCAAGAGTGAATAAACGACCTGGATGGAGAGAGAGAGAGAGGGGGGGGGGGAGGTGGGCGGCAAGAGTGAGACGCAAGAGAGAGAGAGAGAGACACAGAGAGAGAGAGACAAAGAGAGAGAGACTGTCAATTGATAATAACTACCATTACCTATTTCACAGTAGAAGTTGTATTTACGGATTAGTCCGCGCGCTCGTACACTTTCTTGAAACTGAAACTGAAACTAAGGGGCTATAAACCAGACAGACAGATAGATGCAATGCAATATAGACAACTAGACAGACACACAAACAGACGGACACGAGATCAGCCTCGGCTGGACAAGCAGTTATCAGCTGAGAAAGAAAAGAAATGTACGCTGGGATGACCACACAGCAAGATCCAATGGCCTTGTTAAAACAATTCCCCAAAGAATTGTGAATGGAGGGAGACAGAGAGGAAGACAGAAAAAAAAACAAAGCGCGATGGACTTGATTGCAAAACGGACACGAATACTTTTTTTTTTCTTCTTTTTTTGTCATCAGAGACCCAATTTTTGACAACCTGTTGAACAGTTGAACGAACAGTTTATCTCTGCGGCGCCCTAATGACTTTCCACAGAGTAAAGGGAAGAAGTTGAAGAAGCCGAAGAATAAAAAGAAGAAGAAGAAAAAAAAAGAAAGAAGAAGAACGACAAGAACAACAACGAAAACAAAACTAGTAAGGTAAAGGTTTAAACTTACCCTTCCTCAACAACGGACGTCTCGCTGTTGAAGCGATATCTGATGGCGTGGCATCAGTTATGTTTGAAACATTATATCGCCGCCGCCGCCCCCCCCCCCCCCCCCAGCCCTCCCTCCTCCCCTCCCCCACTCTCCCAAATCTTCACCCCTCCAAAGGCGAAAAACCCATCGCTGTTCTATAAAAAGAAAAAAAAAAAGGGATTGCAGGGTGGTTAGTTTTACGCATAACGGAAACGAAGTAAATAAAATAGCGAAGGACCCAAGACAGCCAAACCACCAAGCGTCGTGTAGCAGACACGAGCAAACCGAAAAGAAGTAGATAGGAAGGTTAATAAAGGAGACGGCGTTTTCTCGGAACGACGCTGTTAAGATGAAGCAAGATAACCGGAACACTACCGGTGGGCTATAATGGATCCCAAGTGAGAAGCTGTTTCGGGGGGGGTGGGGAGTGTGGGGGAGGGGGGAACGGCAACTGAAGAGTAAGAGCAAATCAGATGTCCGACCGCCAAGGCACACACACACACACACACACACACACACACACACACACAAGAAAGGACAGGATAAGTGTCTTGCCCACCCAAGATGGAGTGGTACGCCCAAGATGAAGATGAAATTCCCAACACGGAAAAGGTTTGAATAAACCTTGTCACGTACATTGCCGCCATGAATTGACTGCCTTCTGTTTCTTTTTTTCTTTTTCTTTTTTTTTCTTTCTTTTTTTTCCCCCTTGTTTTGTTTCGGTTTTAGTGCGCCCATGGTGTGCTTTTGAACTAAACCTTAAATTAACCTGACTTGGAAAGGCTATTCGCCAAGGAGAAGTTAACGGCTGAAAGAATCTTCCAAGTCTTCGATAGCGAGTTTTCCACAGCAGTGACTGACTTATCTGCAGCTGGTCAGTATTCAGATTTTTGTATTTGTATATATTTTTTTTTATCACAACAAATTTCTCTGTATTAAATTCGGGCTGCTTTCCCGAGGGAGAGCGCGTCGCTACACTACAGTGCCACCCTTTTTTTTTTCTTTTTCTTTTTTTCCCGGCGTGCATTTTTATTTGTTTTTTCCATCGAAGTGGATTTTTCTACAGAATTTTGCCAGATACAACCCTCTTGTTGCCGTGGGTTCTTTTACGTGCCCTAAGTGCATACTGCACACGGGACCTCGGTTTATCGTCTCATCCGAATGACTAGCGTCCAGACCACCACTAAAGGTCTAGTGGAGGGGGAGAAAATATCGGCGGCTGAGCTGTGATTTGAACCAGCGCGCTCAGATTCTCTCGCTTCGTAGGCGGACGCGTTACCTCTAGGTCATCACTCCACATGATGTGCCAAAGCGAATGGTCTGATACATGTATGATACACTGCATCTGTTTTATATATATATATATATATATATATATATATATATATAATATATATATATAGATAGATAGATAGATAGATAGATAGATAGATAGATAGATAGATAGATAGATAAGAGCAGATGCCTGACTTTCGCATGTACCCAGCACGGTGATCAGACCTTCAGAGCCTTTCACTAATCTTTGTGTAAAACATTAACATAGAATTAAATAGAGTAATTAAGCAAAACAAACATAATAAATGCACTGGAATGTGACATATAAAAAAGTATGTAGAAAGCAACTGATTGAAATAAAACAAGAACATAAATGGAATCAGTTTAGCGTTACCTAAATTCCTGCATACTTCTATGCATGCATAGTCTGGCTTTCTGACTGGTTGCTTCATCAAATGATTCACTGATCACGTGACCAAAATAACTAAACTGAACTGAACTGACTAACTGACTGACTAAGTAACTAACTGAATAACTAGCTAAAAATAGCATTTATGGAGAAACAAAGTGAAAGTAAACAACTAGGCTAGCTAGCAAGCTAACTAACTAGCTAGCTAGCTAACTAACTAACCGACCAAACAGCCCACCAATTAACTTTATTAACTAAACAGCATTGTTGTGAAAGAAAACAATCGAAGCGGTAAACAACTAACTAACCTACTAACTAACAAATAAAACAATGTGATAGTGCGCATAAACAACTGCAAGAAATCTAACTCTCCAGTCAGGCCGACTGTCCTCAAACACAGCCAGACTTTAACTCTCTCCATATGAACGGCGAAAGAAACGACGTTAACAGCGTTTCTCCCCAATTACCACCATCAAAATATTACAAGCGGAAGGCTCTTACACTGAAGAGGTGAATGTTGACAAAGAATACCGCAATTCTGACGACGGAAGCTAAAGGTTGGGTCATTCAGACACCCACTGGACATCCGAGGGGTCTGTGTAGAGGAGAAGAGAGGACTGGCCGTACTGAGTGAGTTAAAACTATCCACTTCACTAACACTAGATGACCGACTGACGTTGCTGACTTCATAAATGACTAACTGAACAAGCAACCCAAGAGCCCGCAAACATGGCCTGGGTGTGCCCTCAGCATACTTAGATAAGAATAATTCTCAGCGAATGAGGCCAGGGCAAGGTTGCTTGCTTCACTGATCCAGACAGTGTTAAGTTTCCTTCGTGTTAGGAAATCTTCTACGTCCACGGCTTAAGTGTAAGGTTTAGGACTGTGCTCAAAGTTTAGCAGACTTAGCCCTGCTAAGATCACCTTTGCAACCCTGAGACCACCCCCACCCCCTCACCGCCGCACCCCCTATCCCCCCGAGCCCTCCTACACCCCCACCCCTGCCTTACAAGCGTGTTTCGCTAAGTTCCATTTTCACAGGAAACGTCTTCGGCACGGAAAAATAATGACTGTCCAAACAAGCATTCAACTCTTCCAGATTTGTCCAGCATATGACGGCACGCTTGCCTCCAAACTGCATTGGAAAAGTAAAAAAAAAAAAAAAAACCTGGAGATTTCAGGCTCTGAGAGGTCGCAAATGGGGAGGCAATGCTATCTTCTGGCCCGTCGTGGTGCTCCATGGCTGTGTGGGTCCGGGTGCGTGTGGAAAGCTCGTTGAGTCTTCTACATAACATTTATTCCCATCGATTGCTGGCAAAATGTTGATGAAAACTTTGTATTGATAAAGTCCACCCTCCCTCCATGTAATTTCGGAATTTGTAAGATAAACGCATGTTCGTTTGTTTTTGTTTTTTGTTTTGTTTTTTTGTTT
>NC_134876.1:3968130-3975630 GCF_041734735.1 Babylonia areolata | reverse complement strand
AAAAAAACAAGAAAAGGAAGAAAAAAAGAAAAGAAAGAAAGAACTGAAAAGAAAGAAAAGAAGAAACACAAAGAAAAGGAAGAAATGAAGAAAGAATGTGTAAAAAGAAAGACAACAAAACACACAAAAAATAAATATAAGAAAACGTAAGACAAGTAAGAAAGGAAATAAAGCAAGAAAGAAAGCAAGCAAGCAAGAAAGAAAGCAAGCAAGAAAGATAAAGAAAGCAAGAGAGAAAGCAAGCAAGCAAGAAAGAAAGCAAGCAAGAAAGATAAAGAAAGAAAGCAAGAAAGAAAGAAAGCAAGAAAGAAAGAAAGCAAGCAAGAAAGAAAAAGAAAGCAAGAGAGAAAGCAAGCAAGAAAGAAAGAAAGCAAGCAAGAAAGATAAAGAAAGCAAGAGAGAAAGAAAGCAAGCAAGAAAGAAAAAGAAAGCAAGAGAGAAAGCAAGCAAGAAAGAAAAAGAAAGCAAGCAAGAAAGAAAAAGCAAGCAAGAAAGAAAGAAAGCAAGCAAGAAAGAAAGCAATAAAGATAGAAAAAGGCAAGCAAGAAAGGAAGAAAGAAACAAAGAGAGCAAGAAACAAAGAAAGAAAGAAAGGAAAAGCAAACAAAATCATGTTTCAAACTTCAGAATGTATGGGATACCTCCTCGTTCATGCAAAGTCTATAATAATAATAATAATAATAATAATAATAATAATAATATTAATACAAGTATTATTATTATTATCATCTTTTGTATTATCGTTAACTGAACACGAGGAAAAATATGGAAGTGCCAACCCCCCCCCCTGCCCCCCCGCCCCGCCCCCCCCACCCCCCGCCTCTCTCTCTCTTCTCCCCCTCCCCAACCCCCACACCCTCCCCAACCCCCACATCCCCCCCCACACCCCCCCCCCCACCACCACCACCACCACCAACCCCACATCCCTACTTCTTTCACCTCCCTTTCCGTGCAAAGAACTACTCAGCGAAGCCTTGCAAATAAATGTCCCCATTATCGCGTTTTGCCTCTGGGGCGGAACGCAATTTATTGGCCGAAGACCCGCCAACTGAAGGCGTAAAAAAAAAGTGAGCAACATGATGGAGAACTTATTATTGTACCGTCTGTATTTCATTATTAACATTATGAAAAGAATAAGGGAGATAAAGTAGGAGGGGGGGGGGGGGAGGAGAAGGAATAGGAGAAGGAGAAGAAGACCATGGAGACAATAACGAGGAGGAGGAGGAGGAGGAGGAGGAGGAGGACCAGAAGAAAGAGGAAGAAAAGGAAGTGGATAAGGAGAAAGTTAATAAAAAAGGAGGAATAGAAATAGAAAAGGAGGAGGAGAAGGAGGAAGAGGAGGAAGACATAAAAAAAAGAAGAATTGTTTCCATTCTACCATATACACAAGATCAGAAACGAGAAACCCTCTCCCACTTCTTTGCTCTGGTTCTTCTTCTTCTGTTGTTGTTGTTGTTGTTGTTGTTGTTGTTGTTGTTGTTCTTCTTCTTCTTCTTCTTCTTTGTTCCTGTTCTTGTTCTGCCTCTTGGTGTTTCTTTTTCTTTCTTTTTTTTTCTTTTCTTCTTCTGCTTCTTCGTCACCTTCTTTCGCTTCCTTTTCTTCTGCCTCCCGCAGGATATGTTCCAGCCACACTCAGCAGCTATCAAATGCTTCCGCCATCCATCCATGCAGCCTGTTTGTGTTGTATGTTGAAGTATTCATATATTTAGTCACTCGCTCACGCACTCCTTCATCTTACGGCATAAACATTTCGATATTCAGTCAGGATTTACTCAAGCGTGTTAGCAAGAAACTTAGGGCGACAGAAAAAAAACACAACAAAAACGCATGTTCTTCGGAATCACACACATTCTTCAACTCATATAACTGAATTCATTGTCTCTGTCTCTCCATGTCTGTCTGTCTGTCTGTCTCTGTCTGTATGTCTCTCTGTCTGTGTGTGTCCCTCTGCCTTTGTTTCTCTCTCTCTCTCTCTCTCTCTCTCTCTCTCTCTCTCTCTCTCTCTCTCTCTCTCTCTCTCTCTCTCTCTTCTTTCTGCTCTTTCGTCTCGATGCAATTTCGAGTCCAGTCTTCGGTGCAATTTATATCCTCTGATATATTTATACAGTGAAGGCAAAAGGTCGCTACAGTGTTCTTTTTCGTGATGCCAACTTCCTCTTCTTCTTCTTCTTCTTCTTCTTCTTCTTCTTCTTCTTCTTCTTCTTCTTCTTCTTCTTCTTCTTCTTCTTCTTCTTCTTCTTCTTCTTCTTCTTCTTCTTCTTCTTCTTCTTTGCTTCTGTTCTTCTTCTGTGTGTTGTTGTTGTTGTTTTTCTTCTTTTAAATTTTCTTTTTCTTAATATTTGTATCGAAATATATACTTAATAGATTATCTTTTCATTCATTAACGCTTACTCTACCCAACCTTAAAACAACAACAACAACACCAACAACGAAACAACAACAAGAAAACAGCAACAAAACAGCATGAACATACATACAATCAAACATGCATACTTATCTACATACACACATATTGCATAATACAAAAACAGAAGAAGAAGAAGATGTATGTGTGTGTGTGTGTGTGTGTGTGCGTATGCATGTATGTGTGGATGAATGAATGGATGGATGAATAGATGGATGGATGGATGGATGGATGTCAATGCAGTGTCCGTGATGGTATGGGTTCGATTCCCGCTCTGGTCCTTTCTCCATCCTTTGGAAAACCAAACTGGGCGTCTAGTCATACCGATGAGACGATAAAACGAGGTAACGTGTGCAGCCCGAACTTGGCGCGTTGTAAAATAACCCATGGCATCAAGAGTGCTGTCTTGTGGTAAATGATTATAGATGAAATCCACTCTGCTTTCTCTCTCTCTCTCTCTCTCTCTCTCTCTCTCTCTCTCTCTCTCTCTCTCTCTCTCTCTCTCTCTCTCTCTCTCTATATATATATATATATATATATATATTCTTTTTTTTGTGACAGTGTTACCAATCTTTGCTTAACTGCAATGTTTAAAGTTTACACCATAGAGATTATTGTAATCTGAGGATGTAAAAAAAGTTACCCCCTTGTCAAAAGACCTTTGCAGGCAATGACAATAAAACATTCACGTCTCTCTCTCTCTCTCTCTCTCTCTCTCTCTCTCTCTCTCTCTCTCTCTCTCTCTGTGTCTCTCTCTCTCTCTCTCTCTCTCTCTCTCTCTCTCTCTCTCTCTCTCTCTCTATATATATATATATATATATATATATATATATATATAGAGAGAGAGAGAGAGAGAGAGAGATCTGTGTGTGTGTGTGTGTGTGTGTGTGTGTGTTTGTGTGTGTGTGTGTGTGTGTGTGTGTGTGTGTGTATATATATATATGTGTGTGTGTGTGTGTGTGTATATATATATATGTGTGTGTGTGTGTGTGTGTGTGTGTGTGTGTGTGTGTGTGTGTGTGTGTGTGTGTGTGTGTGTGTGTGCACCCGAGGCCTGACTAGAGCACTGGGCTATGCTGCTGTCTGGCATCAGTCTAGCAGATGTGATGAAGCGCACATGGATTTGTCCGAGCACGGTGACGCTGAAACTGAAACTGAAACTGAAACTGAAACGAAAACACAGCCGGTGAAACATCTAAGGAACCAACATTTTCAGGAGATTGTAACTTATGATCTTTTGTTGCTGCTTTTTCGACTGAATTTGAGGAACGTAATCCTCCCCCCCTCCACACACACACACACACACACACACACACACACACACAGATTACAGACATACTGTACTTCAAGACTTCCCAATAATCTTTTCTTGTCACCGTTGCACTTCTCTTCACGCCAAAAAATAGAAGAAAAGAAAAGAAGACTAGAGTTAATAAAAGAAGACTTTCTTTGCTGTCATGTCCAGTTCGTGTATTATATTGTATTTTTTTGTGATATTTACAAATAAAAACCCTGTTTGAAATGAACAAGAACAAGGAAACAAAATTCAAACAAAGAAAAACAACAACAACAACAACAACACTTGAAACCACGGTACAATGCATAAAAGGCGTATGACTGATCCGTCTGTCTGTCAGCTTGGCGAGCAAGGGATTTTGAGGTTTGAGGTTTGAGTTGGTTTCTGTGTGTGTGTGTGTGTGTGTGTGTGTGTGTGTGTGTGTGTGTGTGTGTGTGTGTGTGTGTGTGTGTGTGTGTGTGTGTGTGTGTGTGTGTGTGTGTTTTGTTTTGTTTTTTGTTTTTCTCCAGCCTGCTTACTTTTTGGCATATTTATCCTTTTTCATATTCTTTTCATATGCAATTCTTGAAGACGAGAAAGGCAGATTTCCCATGACGCAAGCGTGGCTGAGAAGACTGAAGAGGTGAGAAGAAGAATGACAGCAAGGATTTTTTTTTTTTTTTTTTTGAGGGGTGAGAGGGTGGGGGGGGGGGAGGGGGCGGAGGCGGGGGGTCGGGGGGTAGGGGTGTGGGAGGGAACCTGCTTCTAGAAATGTTGCCTTTCTCGGCTGAAACTGAGCTCCGTTGACATGGCATTACCTACTGTCCAGTAAGACACCAAAAATACGTAGCGGGTTGTTTTTTGTTTTGTTTTGTTTTGTTTTTTTAAATTTTTTTTTTAAGCATTCAAGAAAGAAAAGAAAACAAAAAACAAAAACAACACACACACACACACACACACACACACACACACACACACACACACACACACACACAAAAAAAAAAAAAAAAAACCCACCTTGTCCAGTGTAATAAATGTCTATGAATCACCGATTCGTATCTACCACAGACACAGAGAGAGAGAGAGAGAGAGAGAGAGAGAGAGAGGAGATGGAGAGAAAGAGAGAGAGAGGGAGAGAGAGGGTGAGGGGAGAGAGAAAAAGAGAGAGGGAGAGAAAGAAAGAAAGAGAGAGAAGGAGAGAGAGAGGGGAGAGAGAGAAAGAGGGAGAGAGAGGAGGAGAGAGAAAGAGAGAGTGAGAAAGGGAGGGAGAGAGAAAGAGAGAGAGAGAGAAAGAGAGGGAGAGAGACAGAGAGGGAGAGACAAAGGGAGAGACAGAGACACAGAGAGAGAGGATGAGGAGGAATCGTTAGCTGATTGTTCCTGCAATCATTGTTTTCTTGCCTAAAAGAGGACCGGGATATTTACCTCCTTCCTTCCATAAAGATCTTGAAAGATGGTCTGGGTGCTAGTCATTCGGATGAGATGATAAACCGAGGTCCCGTGTGCATATGGAGAAGCATGCACGCATCACAAGGACAACAGAAGATTTATTTCATATACAATTTTGTAGAAATCTCCGTTTTCAAAGAGGCAGAAATAGAGAGAGACAGAGACAAAAAAAAAACAACAAAACAAACAAACAAACAAAAAAACACACACAAAAAAAACAGTGGCGCTGCATTGTGGCGAGGCGCTCTCCCCGGTAAGAGAAGCTCGAATTTCATTGACATGGAGAAATATCTTGTGACAAAACAAAAGAAGAAAAAACAAGTAAAACAGAACATACAAATAATTCAGAAGAATCAGGTTTGGCGTATCACTGAAGGTGGTAACACTGTATGCAACATGTGAAGCATGTGTCTGCGCAAGGATAGCAAGAAGGAATGTATGACTCTTCAACTTTCAGCACTGCGTGACTTTGACGTATAAATATATATATGCGTGCCACCACCAGTGATATGAACCAGAATTTTCAGTGCATGTGTACTTGTGTTATGGGTGTGGATTGATGGATGGGTGAGTGTTTGTACGTGTGTATTATTTTGTATTTGTATTTCTTTTTATCACAACAGATTTCTCTTGTGTGTGAAATTCGGGCTGCTCTCCCCAGACACTACCGCGTCACCATTTTTTTTTTTTTTTTTTTTGTTGTTTTTCCTGCCTGCAGTTTTATTTGTTTTTCCTATCGAAGTGGATGTTTCTACAGGATTTTGCCAGGAACAACCCTTTTGTTTGACGTGGATTCTTTTACGCGCGCTAGGTGCATGCTGCACACAAGACCTCGGTTTATCGTCTCATCCGAATGACTAGCGTCCAGACCACAACTCAAAGTCCAATGGAGGGGGAGAAAATATCGGCGGCTGAGCCGTGATTGGAACCAGCGTCTCAGATTCTCTCGCTTCCTTGGCGGACGCGTTACCTCCAGGTCATCACTCCATATATATATATACAGAGAAAGAGAGAGAGAGAGAGGGGGGAGGAGGAGAGCAACATAGACTTTATGGCTTTTCAACTTTTAGCACTGCGCGACCTTGACGTTTATATGCGTGTCACCGTCTTGCTATGCACTACGATTTTTCGTGCTTCACTTAAGTGTGTGTGTGTGTGTGTGTGTGTGTGTGTGTGTGTGTGTGTGTGTGTGTGTGTGTGCGTGCGTATGTGTCTGTGTGTCTGTGTGTGTCTTTGTGTGTGTCTGTGTGTGTGTGTCTGTGCATGTGTCAGTGTGTGTGAGTGTGTGTATGAGAGAGAAAGAGAGAGAGAGAGAGAGAGAGAGAGAGAGAGAGAGAGAGAGAGAGAGAGAGAGAGAGAGAGAGAGAGAGATGTGTGTGTGTGTATTTATGTGTGTGTATGCGTATGTGTTTGTGTTTGTTTGTTTGTGTGTGTTTTTGTGTGCGTATGTGTGTGTGTGTGTGTGTGTGTGTGTGTGTGTGTGTGTGTGTGTGTGTGTGTGTGTGTGTGTACGTGCGCGCGCACGTGCGGACAGTGTGTGTGTGTGTGTGTGTGTGTGTGTGTGTGTGTACGTGCGCGCGCACGTGCGGACAGTGTGTGTGTGTGTGTGTGTGTGTGTGTGTGTGTGTGTGTGTGGATGGAGAATTGGCGCTTTCCCAATAGCTTATGTCTAAAATCGATCTGAAATTGACCAGCCCGAATGTAAAGCATCCAGAGACTGGTTAGAAAACTGATTTTGTACCCAGTCAGTTGTAAGTGTCATAAAGAGGAAAGTAGGTAATGTAAAAGTTTTGGAATTCAAGTCTTCTTCCTTCCTCCCTTCCTTCTTCTCTTCTTCTTCTTCTTCTTCTTCTTCTTCTTCTTCTTCTTCTTCTTCTTCTTCTTCCTCCTCCTCCTCCTCCTCCTCTTCCTTCTTCTTCTTTGTCATCTTCATCATCACCATCATCATCATCATCATCATCTTCTTCTTCTTCTTCCTCCTCCTCCTCCTCCTCTTCCTTCTTCTTCTTTGTCATCTTCATCATCACCATCATCATCATCATCATCTTCTTCTTCTTCTTCTTCTTTGTCATCCTCATCTTCATCTCCATCTTCATCATCATCTTCTTCTTTTTTTTGTCATTTTCATCATCATCATCATCTTCTTCTTCTTCTTCTTCTTCTTCTTCTTCTTCTTCTTCTTCTTCTTCTTCTTCTTCTTCTTCCTCCTCCTCCTCCTCCTTCTTCTTTGTCATCTTCATCTTCATCATCATCATCATCATCATCTTCTTCTTCTTCTTCTTCCTCCTCCTCCTTCTTCTTTGTCATCTTCATCTTCTTCATCATCATCATCTTCTTCTTCTTCTTTGTCATTTTCTTCATCTTCTCTCCT
>NC_134876.1:3955630-3963130 GCF_041734735.1 Babylonia areolata | reverse complement strand
CAACAAACCAAGCAGGCTTTTAAATTAAAAATAAAATAATGTACAGAAACGTTTATTTCCTTGAGAGATAGAGCGAGAAAAAGAGAGACAGAGATAGAGAGAGCCAGAGACAGAGAGAATCAGTATATAAAGGAGTGTAATTAGGATGCAGTTCTGTGATCGTGAGTGAATCGGTGTAAAACAGATCAAGTCATTATAAAAGTGAACGATTGCATTGACATTTTACACAGGTCTATTAGTTGGCGAATTCCGGGTCTTCTCAATCAATTCAATCTTTTACAAAATAATTTTCAAAAATGACTTTTTTTTAAAACTGAATGTTGTCATTTTTTTTTTTTTTTTTTTTTTTTAGTGTGGTTTAACTGTTAACAGTTCTTTCTCTGTTTCTGGACCTTGCAATTGGAATGAACTTCCTCTTTCGCTTCGTCAAGTCTCCGCACTCAGCTCTTTCAAGTCTGGCCTTTAAACCCACTTCCCAAAATAGCCTTCCTTGCCTGCCTCTTCCTTGTCTTTAGTTTCTACAGTTTTAGAGTTATGCATGCGTGTGAATGACTGGTGCGAAAGCGCTTTGAGTTGTCTCTGCACAAGATTCAGCGCTATATAAATACCATTATTATTATTATTATTATTATTACTATTATTATAATTAACTGACAGTGCAATCACTAGTGAACTGTGGGGGAAACAAATGGCATCCCGTCTTGCGTTCAATCACACGGTTGGTCTAAGGAAAAAGCCAAACCACAAGATTCGGGGCAGGGTTGGGGAAGGAGGGGGAAGTCGGCGGGAGGGGGGCGGGGTGGGGGTCCGTTTAATTCGTTCAAAAGATCGATAATCGGTCAACATGGTGTCGGGAATGGAAGTACAAGTTGAGACAGGGCGCAGGCGGTAAGATTAGTTCGGCGAAAAAAACCCTCAAAAAACCAAACAAGCAAACAACCCCCACCCCCCCCCAAAAAAAAAAAAAGAAAAGAAAAAAGTATCAGTATCAGTATCAGTAGCTCAAGGAGGCGTCACTGCGTTCGGACAAATCCATATACGCTACACCACATCTGCCAAGCAGATGCCTAACTAGTAGCGTAAAATAAAAATAGAAATAAAATAATAAAATAAAATAAATAACAAAGCAAAACAAACAAAAACTAACTAAATAAATGAATAAAATAAAAAGAAATAAGTTTTTAAAAAAAAAAGAAAAGATAAATACATAAACAAAGAACTACTACTACTAATAATAATATTTATAAGGCGCTAAAACTTGATGAAGTTAACTGTAAGCGTACAAAAAAAAAGAAAAAAAAAAAAGAATTATAATGTTCCCTGCATCGGGAGACCTGCTGGGTATTGCCAGTCAAAGTCCTGCAGTTGAACACACCTTCTATGCCTATCGAGCTGACTTCTAGCTTGCCATTTGTTCTTAAAATGTTAGGAAAATAATAATTGTTCTTAAAATTGTAGGAGAAAGTAAGATGATTAGATAAAATGAAATAGATAGATAGATAGATAGATAGATACATGCATGCATACATACATACATACATACATACCTTCTTCCCAGTTTCAGTCAAATTCACCATTCACTCCTAGCCCTTCCTCTCCTACCTTTACAGCTATATTCAAATAAGAAAATGTATTTCTTAACCAAAACTTCTAAAAGTAACAGTGTGTGTGAGGGGACTCTAAACAAAATCAACCCCAAACATACATACATACATACATACATGCATACATATATACAATCACACATACAAACATACATACATACCTACATACAAACATACATTCATACATATATACATACATACATTCGTACAGGTATACATGCATACAAATAATATATAAATGAATGTAAACAACAACAACGAAAGAAACCAAACCCAAAGAAATGGATACAAAAAAGAAAGAAAAGAAAGGAAAGAAAGAAAGACAGACAGACAGACAGACAGAAAGAAAATACAAATTTCTGAAAAAGAAAAATCACATTCACAAAAGTTATATTATTTCGGCATCTGTTTGACATGATTCCACCCAGACAGCAGAAGAAAAAAAAGCACAGAAAAAGCCAATAGACAAGACAGTTGCATAATAAGTCTGTGGGTGTGTTTTTTTTCTGTCACTCTCCCTTCACCTGTGGTAGATATATATATATATATATATATATATATATATATATATATATATATATATATATATATATATATATATATGAGTGACAGTTTATGTCGATACTGCTGCAGCTGCTGCCACCGTTTCTGTACACTTATCAAGCATGCAGAATCTTACAGGCTGGCTCAGGGTGTCGTGACCTTTCAGTTACAGAGCAGAGCTTTTTCTTCCAGAGAGTATTCTGGGTTCGATGCTAATTAATGGCTGATCAAAGAACTGAGTTAAAACGACCGACCTAGTGGCTGATGCCCTTGCATTACGTTCAAGCCTTTGCAGTGCTAAGTAAGTTTTCCAATCGTTTAGAATGTTCCTAGCTCCACGGTAAATTCCTTATGCTTAGGAACATTCTTAACCCTTTCACCGCCAAGCTCGCATTTATGCACAGGCGTGGTAGAGGACCCATGTCACTGAAAGGTGACCATTCGATCTGTTATGCATGAACCCACTGCTCTTAATGTTCAGTGGTAGGACAGGCCCTATTTTCTATACATCGGAGGGGGAATCCCCAGCTATTCTTAGCCACTGTCTTTTCCGTGTTTATACCACAAGGGAATTGTGTACTCTAAATTGACTGGCGGTGAAAGGGTTAAAACTCTATTACTTTTCTTATCATTATTAGCATTAGCATTTACGCCTAATCTTGAAAATGAGCCGTAGGCGTTTACGAATAGAACACACACGTAAATATAAAAAAAGGAAAAAAAAAGAACACTAGATACCAAACATTACTTAGAATTATTCTCTCTCCCGACGCACACATTCACAAGACACACAAGCACACACGCACGCATGCACATAAGTCATAGCACACAATCATATATATTACATAATCAAAAATACAACAAACAAATTCTGAAACTCTCAAACACACTCACTAATAGTCATTTTAGTTCATACTGGAAAGGGATGAGCTGTTGAAAATTATTCAGGAGGGGAAAAGTTGGGTCTTCAGACTGGATTTTAAAGATTACAGCGAAGATGAGTGACGGAGAGGCTGAGGAAGTTGATTCCAAAGAATGGGGGCTTGATATGAAAAACTGCGTTGGCCATACGTTTTGGTTCGAACAGTGGTAGGGGGGAGGGGGGGGGATCCTAAGCATGCGGTTGTCAGAAGAAGAGCGGAGTTGGCGTGAGGGTATGTAAGAATGAATGAGATCAGAAAGATACTGTGAACCAGTAGCCTTAATGAACTTGAAACGAAGAGAGACGACTTTGTAAATAATTCTTTCTTGCACCGGGAGCCAGTGTAAAGCATGAAGGAGAGGAGAGACGTGATCAAAATTTAGAGGATCGAAAGGCAAGACGAGCAGTTTCAGTTTCAGCTTCAGTAGCTCAAGGAGGCGTCACTGCGTTCGGACAAATCCATATACGCTACACCACATCTGCCAAGCAGATGCCTGACCAGCAGCGTAACCCAACGCGCTTAGTCAGGCATTGAGAAAAAAAATATATACAGATAGATAGATAGATAGATAAGCTTCACTTATTGACTGACAATCAAGCCCCCATTCTTTGGAATCAACTTCCTTAGCCTCTCCGTCACTCATCTTCGCTGTAATCTTTCAAATCCAGTCTGGAGACCCACCTTTTCCCCTCCTGAATAATTTTCAACAGCTCATCCCTTTCCAGTATGAACTAAAACGACTATAAGTGAGTGTGTTTTAGCAAGACGAGCAACTCTAAGCAAACATATCGCTCAAACGATCGCCTTCACGTTGTTCAAAGCTTGGGCCTTGGTTTCAGTGTAGGGTGTATCATTAAAGTCCTGGATGTCTTTCCGGGTTGGAGATCTGTCCGGCGTTCCAACGGAGAGTCTACACTGTCAGTCGGGAAGGAGGCTGAAGTCCTGGTTCTGATCAAAGCCTTCAGTCTAGATAACAACAAAAATTGTTTGCTTGGGTTTCGTTTTGCTTGCCATTGGTATATTTGTTTGTTTGTAATGCGATACATTCCAATAGGACTCAAGACTGGAAATAACAAAACAAAGGAAGAATTATTTTTACCACAATAGTTGGATCACTATCAAAACTATAAACACGACATGTAAAGACTGCTATTCAAGAATACATAACACTCAAAAACCAATTTAACATGAATCTATCACTGTAAACGTAGCTGGCAATACCTAAACACTTTGAGCAACAGTCTCTGGCATGTATACCGAAGAACCGGAGCACCATTTTCTTCGAATATAACAAAAGCTGGAAAACAATCAGTAATTTGAAAGCGCTAGTTGTGGATGCAGCACTAGCCAGAACTACAGGAAGGTCTGGATTCCCATCCACCCCAAACCCCCACCCCCACCCCCTCGCACCCCACCCCCGGGAGGAACGGGTGTGTGATGGGGGAGTGAGTGTCTCTTAGTGGGTGGGTGGATGGATTGGTGGTAAAAATAACAATTAGGTAATAATGCAATCTGTTGCCAGCCCAAGCAGTGGCGGCAGACGTAACCAGCTACCAGGTGGTCTTGACAAGTAACAAGAACACAACAATCGTTCATATACTGGTTTTCCTTTGTACATGTGTATGTGCGAGCGTGCGTGTGTGTGTGTCTGTCTGTTGTCAGTCAGTAAGTCTGTGTGCGTGTG
Source organism: Babylonia areolata (assembly GCF_041734735.1). Classification (NCBI taxonomy): domain Eukaryota; kingdom Metazoa; phylum Mollusca; class Gastropoda; order Neogastropoda; family Buccinidae; genus Babylonia; species Babylonia areolata. The sequence continues at coordinate 3,958,376 of NC_134876.1, read as the reverse complement.
TCTATCTGTCTGTCTGCCTGTCCATTTACCTACCTGCCATTCCATCTTTCTGTGTCTGTATCTGTGTTTGTCTCTGTCTCTGTCTGTCAGTCTGTCTTTCTGTCTCATTATCTCTCTGATTCTCTGTCTCTGTCTAGCTCTATGTCGCTCTCCTTCTCTGTGTCTCGGTCTGTCTGTCTCTCTCCCTCTCTCTCTCTCTCTGATTCTATGTCTGTATCTCTCTCTATCTCACTCTCTGTCTATGTATCTCTGTCTGTCTGTCTGACTCTCTCTCTCTCTCTCTCTCTCTTTCAAACACATATGCACACATATACACACTCACCCTCATCCCTCTTTCCACGCACACAAACACTCTTAACGTGTTCTGTTAAACAAACGAACAACCCTCACGTACTCCTTTCATTCACGGCCCTCATCAACCTGTAAAAAAATAATGTAACGATGCACACTACTTCCCCTTAACAATACAACCTTCTCTCACTCAATACACACACAGCAAAGCGTCCCATCATTCAGATGAGCAACACACACACACACACACACACACACACACACACACACACACACACACACACATGTTCACGCACGCACGCACGCTCACGCACGCATAAAAAAGGCAAGCACTCATACACATAATACGCGCGCGCACACACATGTACATACACCTATTCACACACACACACACACGCACGCACGCGCTCACGCATGCACGCACGCAAATAGTCAGTGCGTTGGCTTGCCTGGTTATGGGTTTGTCCATATATGTATGTATGTAATCGTGCATGTGTGTTTTATGTTTTGTTGATTGTTTTGTTGTTGTTGTTGTTGTTGTTGTTTGCTTTTTGTTGTTGTTGTTTTTTTGTATGCGTGTATTTTGTTAAGTATCTAGATGTATGTATCTATGTAAGTGTGTACATATGCACGTGTGTAGGCATATAAGTAGGTGGTTAGCTATGTATGTATGCATGGAGGCAGGTATGTAGGTATGCATGCATGTAGGTATGACAAAGCTTGCTGATTCATCCATAAGAATCCGTTTGTTGTAAATTGTTCACGCCAACAACCTCATTGACCCGTCTGGACAACTGTATGCATGTATATACGTAGGAAGGTAGGTATGGCAGGTATCGCAACACTTGTTGAATCATCCTTCGCATTGTATGTAGCCGGGGACAGTAACTATGTAGGTAGTAGATATGACAAAGCTTTGCTGATTCAACCATTACATTCCCCCCACCCCCTCCCCACCCCCCATTTTTGGTTGTAAACTGTTTACGCCAGCAGTCTCATTAACCTGTCCGAACAAACTTCACAGACGCGGGCTGTTTATGTTCATTCTGTTCGCAGCTGGCCACAGCCACCGCCACAGCCACCGCTACAGCTACAGCAACAGTCGGGACCAGTTCCTGCAGGAGGAGAAGAAAGAGCAACTTGAGAGGAGAGGAGGGGAAGAAGGAGGAGGAGCGGAGAGGAGAAAGAGAGGAGAAACCGCGGCACATGCCTGGACAGATGGTGAGTGAAGAGTAAAGCGACTGGACGTTCTATCGACAGCCTGGAAGACACCATACCACGAGGGCGCACACACACACACACACACACACAGGCCATCGCCCTTTGAGTACAGAGCTTCAAGGCATCTACCCACTCACCCCACCTTTCCTTTTTCCTTTACCTTACCTACTACCATCCTAACTACCTACCTACCTACCTAACAGGGCAAAAACTCCAACCTGGTCGTGAAAGCAGCATCAACAACAGTGACATCGGTAAACCAGGCAAGTCGCTGACAGCGCGGCAGGTGGTGGTGATGGCAACGATGGTGGAGGTGGTGGAGGAATTATAAGAGGGGGTGGTAGCAGCGGCGTGGTGAGAAACAAAAAAGCGGGAAAAAAAAACCAAAACCAAAACAAACAAACAAAAAAAAAAAACACGCAAAAAAAGCGCGTGCCATCCCTTCCGAGTTCACACACACACACACACACGTGCACATTGCGATTCCTAAATGCTACCACTACCACCACAGTAGCGTACTGTTCGCAACTAGCTTACTGTATTTCTCCCGTCATCAACTTACAACACTGACTGCAACTCTACAGCATCTTCTTCTTCTTTTTCTTCTTCTTCTTCGTCGTCGTCGTCGTCTTCTCCTTCTTCTTCACGGCTGATTGTTTTTCCAGCCTGTCTGTTTGATTTTTTTTAAGCCCCGTGCATCGACCAGGATAGGCGTCAGAGATCTGGATTCCCGCGTTTACCTCTCCTGACTCGTTGCAGGAGTTTGTTTGAGAAGTAACTTCAATCCTGCGCAAGTCGTTGTCGTGTTTCTCGTGCGCGGCGGGATCTTTTGAAGTATTCGCGCGAGGATATACTCACTCCTTCAAGTTGCTCGTGCTCAGTGGTGACAGCTGCTTCTGGATACTTGGCCAGTTTCGATACCTGATGGAAAGAAATATGTAATCATTGTGGGTTGGATTTCTGCAAAGGTGATCGTCAGCGCCATGGAAAACGTTGTGTTTGGTACGGTACCCATTATTAGATTATTGTGAAATAATCATTACTAATTATACAAACTGATGTTCGGTTTGTTGTGGTGATAGGTGCTTGTGAAAGTGATTTCGATGTGCTGATGTTTCTGTTTTCGATGTTTTTAAAAATACCTATCTGATGCCAAGGATTGTGTTTCTGTTCTACATATCAGTGGTCATACGGTTCGTATAGTCCCCGTGTCATTGTAAGTGTATCTCTTCAA
>NC_134876.1:3935630-3945630 GCF_041734735.1 Babylonia areolata | reverse complement strand
CAAACTTTCCCTGTATCCCTCTTCTTCCTCCTCGTCCTTGTTGTTGTTGTTGTTGTTCTTCTTCTTCTTCTTCTTCCCAACAGTATCGCACATATAGACGCAACAGACATGCAGACGAACACACACACAAACACACTCACACATGCATGCAGACGCACACACGCGTGCTCACATATACAGACGCGCAGGCATGCGAACTTGCTGTCTTTCTTTCTCATTCTACCTCTGTCACTGGCTCTCTCTTTCTCTCTATCTTTCTCTCTGTCTTTTTTGTCTGCCACTCTCTTTCTTTCTGTCTTCTCTCTCTCTCTCTCTCTCTCTCTCTCTCTCTCTCTCTCTCACACACACACACACACACACACACACACACACACACACACACACACACACACACACAGAGAGAGAGAGAGAGAGAGAGAGAGAGAGCAAGACAAACAATGTAAAACCACGTATCTACTTAATACAATAAAGTCAGTTAAAGAGGATCAGAGACAGACAGATGGACAGACAGACAGACAAACAGACCAGGACCAAGTTTGCGTGTACCTAACACACGTGCAGGTGGAGAAATAAGGTCTAGATACACATGCGCAGATCCAGATATTATACGGACAGACAGACAGACAGCGACCAAGAGGTGGGTTACCTGATCAGAGTGGCTAGTCCTTCACACCTGTTGTCTGAGATGTTTGCGTTGACCATGACGACGACAAAACAGATAAACTAACGCACCTGGCGTCTGCTATTTTAGCTTGCTTTGGTGATATTGACGCGTCGCCCCCCCCCCCCCCCCCCTCTTTGTACACAACTTCTACTTCTCTTGTCCTTTTATTTCTGATTTCTTGCTCTTCATCTTCTCTTCTCTTCTCTTCGACTCTTCAGAATTGACTTTCTTTTGTGTTTATCGTTTCCCATCATTTCTTATGCCCTCATGTCACCACTTCTAACTCATTCCTAACCTTCTTCTTTTCTCTGTCTTTTGTCTATCTCTTTCTTCTGTCTCTTCTCCTCCTCCTCCTCCTCCTCTCTTCTTCTTCTTCTCTCTTCACCGAGCACATGCATTAACAACGAAGAGCCATGTTGTCTAACCCCACTAACGTGATGTGGGTAGGAGTTAACTGACCAAGAGGCGTAGTTCAAGTCAACAGTAGGCATTAGCCACGTGTCATTCAAAATTAGAATCAAATCATTACAGCTGGCTCCTGCAGAAACAAAAAACAAAGAAAAAAAAAGTAGAGCGAATGTGTTGGTGTTCGGTAGAATGTAGCGTTGGAGTATATTTGAGGTTCCGTCAATCACACCCAAGGCCCCCCAGCCTCCCACGTGTCTGGTATCGTCTGCTTTTTTTTCCCCTTCTGTCTTTCATTAATTTTTATCTTTTTTTTTTCATTCTCCAAACTTTCCCTGTATCCCTCTTCTTCCGCTTACTTGTTGTTATTGTTGTTGTTGTTGTTGTTGCTGTTGTTGTTTTGGGGGGTTCTCTGCCACCGTCTCCTCTTCCTCATGTTCTTGTTTCTCTCTTCTTCCTTCATTGATACATCTTTTTCGACACCGACTTCTTTTGTACTCAACTTCTTCTTTCTCTTGTCCTTTTTTTTCTGATTTTCTTCTTCTTCTTCTTCTTCTTCTTCTTCTTCAAATTTTACTTTTTCTTCTTTTGTTTATCGTTTCCCATCATTTCTTTGATGCCCCTCATTCACCACACTTCTACAACTCCATATCCTCAACCTTCTTTCTTCTTCTTCTTCTTCTTCTTCTCCTCCTCCTCCTCCTCCTCCTTCTGCTTCTTCTTCTTCTTCTTCTTCAGCCTGGAGCCAGTTGCATTGCTCGAACGGAAGAGCCTAGTGTTGTCGTAACCCGCTACTAACTGTGTGTGGTATGGAGTTAACTGACCAATGGCGTAGTTCGGTCAACGTAGGCATTTAGCCACGTGTCAGTGTCAAAATATTAGAATCAAGCAATGCAGCTGGCTCCTGCAGAAAAAAAAAAGAAGTAGAAGGCGAAATGGTGCTGGTGTTGGGTGGATTGTTAACGTTGGAGGTTATGATGTTTGAGGTTTCCGGTTCAAGTCCTGAATGGATGGGTTTGACATTTTATTAACTGCCATCAACGTTATCAACGTCGTTAATCATCATTGTCGTCGTCCTTGTTATAATCGTCATCTTCCTCATCTTTCTTCTCCGTCATCATCCTTATTGTAGTCGTCGTCTTTGCCATGGTCATCGTCGTCATCGGCGTCGTTGTCGTCGTCGTCAACATCAACAACAATTCAACAGCAGTAGCAGTAAAAAAAAAATAGCAAGCAGCGGTTGTTTGTTTCCTCAGTCATAACACCTACCTTGCCCAATGTTTACCCTATTTTGTCTACCTTCTAATTACTTTTATTATTATCATTATCATTTTCTCGTCGGTTTTTTTGTTGTTGTTGTTGTTTGTTTGTTGGTTTTTTGGGTTTTTTTTTTGGTTTGTTTGTTTGTTTTGTTTTGTTTCTTTGTTTGTTTGTTTTTTGTTTGTTTGCATGATTTCAAGTCAGATCCAGTCAGTGTCATGGTTTCAAGCCAGATCCAGTCAGTGTCATGTTTTCAAGCCAGATCCAGTCAGAGTCATGTTTTCAAGTCAGATCCAGTCAGTGTCATGTTTTCAAGCCAGATCCAGTCAGTGTCATGTTTTCAAGCCAGATCCAGTCAGTGTCATGTTTTCCAGTCAGTGTCGTGTTTTCAAGCCAGATCCAGTCAGTGTTATGATTTCAAGCCAGATCCAGTCAGTGTCATGTTTTCAAGCCAGATCCAGTCAGTGTCGTGTTTTCAAGCCAGATCCAGTCAGTGTCGTGTTCTCAAGCCAGATCCAGTCAGTGTCATGTTTTCAAGCCAGATCCAGTCAGCGTTATGTTTTCAAGCTAGATCCAGTCCAAGTGTCATGTTTTCAAATCAGATCCAGTCAAAGTAATGTTCTCAAGCCAGATCCAGTCAGTGTCATGTTTTCAAGCCAGATCCAGTCAGTGTCATATCTTCAAGCCAGATCCAGTCCAAGTGTCATGTTTTCAAGCCAGATCCGGTCAGTGTCATGTTGTTGTTGTTTTTTAAGCCAGATCCAGTCAGTGTCATGTCTTCAAGCCAGATCCGGTCAGTGTCATGTTGTGTTTTTTTTTTTTTAAAGCCAGATCCAGTCAGTGTCATGTCTTCAAGCCAGATCCGGTCAGTATCATGTTTTGTTTTTTTTTTTAAAGCCAGATCCAGTCAGTGTCATGTCTTCAAGCCAGATCCAGTCTAAGTGTCATGTTTTCAAGCCAGATCCAGTCAGTGTCATGTCTTCAAGCCAGATCCAGTCTGTGTGATGTCTTCAAGCCAGATCCAGTCAGTGTCATGTCTTCAAGCCAGATGGAATCAGTGTCATGTCTTCAAGCCAGATCCAGTCAGTGTCATGTTTTCAAGCCAGATTCAGTCAGTCATGTTTTCAAGCCAGATCCAGTCAGTCATGTTTTCAAACCAGATCGTGTCAGTGTCATGTCTTTAAGCCAGATCCAGTCACTGTCATGTTTTCAAACCAGATCCAGTCAGTGTCATGTTTTCAAGCCAGATCCAGTCACTGTCATGTTTTCAAACCAGATCGAGTCAGTGTCATGTATTCAAGCCAGATCCAGTCAGTGTCATGTCTTCAAGACAGATCCAGTCAGAGTCATGTTTTCAAGTCAGATCCAGTCAGTGTCATGTTTTCAAGCCAGATCCAGTCAGTGTCATGTTTTCAAGCCAGATCCAGTCAGTGTCATGTTTTCAAGCCAGATCCAGTCAGTGTCGTGTTTTCAAGCCAGATCCAGTCAGTGTCGTGTTCTCAAGCCAGATCCAGTCAGTGTCATGGTTTCAAGTCAGATCCAGTCAGAGTCATGTTTTCAAGCCAGATCCAGTCAGTGTCATGTTTTCAAATCAGATCCAGTCAAAGTAATGTTTTCAAGCCAGATCCAGTCAGTGTCATGTTTTCAAGCCAGATCCAGTCAGTGTCATGTTTTCAAGCCAGATCCAGTCCAAGTGTCATGTTTTCAAGCCAGATCCAGTCAGTGTCATGTCTTCAAGCCAGATCCAGTCCAAGTGTCATGTTTTCAAGCCAGATCCAGTCAGTGTCATGTCTTCAAGCCAGATCCGGTCAGTGTCATGTTGTTTTTTTTGTTTTTTTTAAAGCCAGATCCAGTCAGTGTCATGTCTTCAAGCCAGATCCGGTCAGTATCATGTTGTTGTTTTTTAAAGCCAGATCCAGTCAGTGTCATGTCTTCAAGCCAGATCCAGTCTAAGTGTCATGTTTTCAAGCCAGATCCAGTCAGTGTCATGTCTTCAAGCCAGATCCAGTCTGTGTGATGTCTTCAAGCCAGATCCAGTCAGTGTCATGTCTTCAAGCCAGATCGAATCAGTGTCATGTCTTCAAGCCAGATCCAGTCAGTGTCATGTTTTCAAGCCAGATTCAGTCAGTCATGTTTTCAAGCCAGATCCACTCAGTCATGTTTTCAAACCAGATCGTGTCAGTGTCATGTCTTTAAGCCAGATCCAGTCACTGTCATGTTTTCAAACCAGATCCAGTCAGTGTCATGTTTTCAAGCCAGATCCAGTCACTGTCATGTTTTCAAACCAGATCGAGTCAGTGTCATGTATTCAAGCCAGATCCAGTCAGTGTCATGTCTTCAAGACAGATCCAGTCAGTGTCATGTTTTCAAGCCAGATCCAGTCAGTGTCATGTCTTCAAGACAGATCCAGTCAGTGTCATGTTTTCAAACCAGATCCAGTCAGTGTCATGTATTCAAGCCAGATCCAGTCAGTGTCATGTCTTCAAGACAGATCCAGGCAGTGTCATGTTTCAAGCCTGATCCAGTCACTGTCATGTCTTCAAGACAGATCCAGTCAGTGTCATGTTTCAAGCTAGATCCAGTCAGTGTCATGTTTCCAAGCCAGATCCAGTCAGTGTCATGTTTTCCAGTCAGTGTCATGTTTCAAGCCAGATCCAGTCAGTGTCATGTTTCAAGCCAGATCCAGTCAGTGTCATGTCTTCAAGACAGATCCGGTCCAATTGTCATGTTTTCAAGCCAGATCCAGTCAGTGTCATGTTTCAAGCCAGATCCAGTCAGTGTCATGTTTTCAAGCCAGATCCAGTCAGTGTCATGTTTTCCAGTCAGTGTCATGTTTCAAGCCAGATCCAGTCAGTGTCATGTTTCAAGCCAGATCCAGTCAGTGTCATGTCTTCAAGCCAGATCCAGTCCAAGTGTCATGTCTTCAAGCCAGATCCAGTCAGTGTCATGTCTTCAAGCCAGATCCAGTCAGTGTCATGTCTTCAAGCCAGATCCAGTCAGTGTCATGTTTTCAAGCCAGATCCAGTCAGTGTCATGTCTTCAAGCCAGATCCAGTCAGAGTCATGTTTTCAAGCCAGATCCAGTCAGTGTCATGTCTTCAAGCCAGATCCAGTCAGTGTCATGTTTTCAAGCCAGATCCAGTCAGTGTCATGTTTTCAAGCCAGATCCAGTCAGTGTCATGTTTTCAAGCCAGATCCAGTCAGAGTCATGTTTTCAAGCCAGATCCAGTCAGTGTCATGTTTTCAAGCCAGATTCAGTCCAAGTGTCATGTTTTCAAGCCAGATTCAGTCCAAGCGTCATGTCTTCAAGCCAGATCCAGTCAGTGTCATGTCTTCAAGCCAGATCCAGTCAGTGTCATGTCTTCAAGGCAGATCCAGTCAGTGTCATGTTTTCAAGCCAGACCCAGTCAGTGTCATGTTTTCAAACCAGATCGAGTCAGTGTCATGTCTTCAAGCCAGATCCAGTCAGTGTCATGTTTTCAAGCCAGATTCAGTCAGTCATGTTTTCAAGCCAGATCCAGTCAGTCATGTTTTCAAACCAGATCGTGTCAGTGTCATGTCTTTAAGCCAGATCCAGTCACTGTCATGTTTTCAAACCAGATCCAGTCAGTGTCATGTTTTCAAGCCAGATCCAGTCAGTGTCATGTTTTCAAGCCAGATCCAGTCAGTGTCATGTTTTCAAGCCAGATCCAGTCAGTGTCATGTTTTCAAGCCAGATCCAGTCAGTGTCGTGTTTTCAAGCCAGATCCAGTCAGTGTTATGATTTCAAGCCAGATCCAGTCAGTGTCATGTTTTCAAGCCAGATCCAGTCAGCGTTATGTTTTCAAGCTAGATCCAGTCCAAGTGTCATGTTTTCAAATCAGATCCAGTCAAAGTAATGTTCTCAAGCCAGATCCAGTCAGTGTCATGTTTTCAAGCCAGATCCAGTCACTGTCATATTTTCAAGCCAGATCCGGTCAGTGTCATGTTTTCAAGCCAGATCGAATCAGTGTCATATCTTCAAGCCAGATCCAGTCCAAGTGTCATGTTTTCAAGCCAGATCCAGTCAGTGTCATGTCTTCAAGCCAGATCCGGTCAGTGTCATGTTGTTTTGTTTTTTTTTAAAGCCAGATCCAGTCAGTGTCATGTCTTCAATCCAGATCCGGTCAGTATCATGTTGTTGTTTTTTAAAGCCAGATCCAGTCAGTGTCATGTCTTCAAGCCAGATCCAGTCTAAGTGTCATGTTTTCAAGCCAGATCCAGTCAGTGTCATGTCTTCAAGCCAGATCCAGTCTGTGTGATGTCTTCAAGCCAGATCCAGTCAGTGTCATGTCTTCAAGCCAGATCGAATCAGTGTCATGTCTTCAAGCCAGATCCAGTCAGTGTCATGTTTTCAAGCCAGATTCAGTCAGTCATGTTTTCAAGCCAGATCCAGTCAGTCATGTTTTCAAACCAGATCGTGTCAGTGTCATGTCTTTAAGCCAGATCCAGTCACTGTCATTTTTTCAAACCAGATCCAGTCAGTGTCATGTTTTCAAGCCAGATCCAGTCACTGTCATGTTTTCAAACCAGATCGAGTCAGTGTCATGTATTCAAGCCAGATCCAGTCAGTGTCATGTCTTCAAGACAGATCCAGTCAGTGTCATGTTTTCAAGCCAGATCCAGTCAGTGTCATGTCTTCAAGACAGATCCAGTCAGTGTCATGTTTTCAAACCAGATCCAGTCAGTGTCATGTATTCAAGCCAGATCCAGTCAGTGTCATGTCTTCAAGACAGATCCAGGCAGTGTCATGTTTCAAGCCTGATCCAGTCACTGTCATGTCTTCAAGACAGATCCAGTCAGTGTCATGTTTCAAGCTAGATCCAGTCAGTGTCATGTTTCCAAGCCAGATCCAGTCAGTGTCATGTTTTCCAGTCAGTGTCATGTTTCAAGCCAGATCCAGTCAGTGTCATGTTTCAAGCCAGATCCAGTCAGTGTCATGTCTTCAAGACAGATCCGGTCCAATTGTCATGTTTTCAAGCCAGATCCAGTCAGTGTCATGTTTCAAGCCAGATCCAGTCAGTGTCATGTTTTCAAGCCAGATCCAGTCAGTGTCATGTTTTCCAGTCAGTGTCATGTTTCAAGCCAGATCCAGTCAGTGTCATGTTTCAAGCCAGATCCAGTCAGTGTCATGTCTTCAAGACAGATCCGGTCCAAGTGTCATGTCTTCAAGCCAGATCCAGTCAGTGTCATGTCTTCAAGCCAGATCCAGTCAGTGTCATGTCTTCAAGACAGATCCAGTCAGTGTCATGTTTCAAGCCAGATCCATCAGTGTCATGTCTTCAAGGCAGATCCAGTCAGTGTCATGTTTTCAAGCCAGATCCAGTCAGTGTCATGTTTTCAAGCCAGATCCAGTCAGAGGCATGTTTTCAAGACAGATCCAGTCAGTGTCATGTCTTCAAGCCAGATCCAGTCAGTGTCATGTTTTCAAGGCAGATCCAGTCAGTGTCATGTTTTCAAGCCAGATCCAGTCAGTGTCATGTATTCAAGCCAGATCCAGTCAGTGTCATGTCTTCAAGCCAGATTCAGTCCAAGCGTCATGTCATCAAGCCAGATCCAGTCCAAGTGTCATGTCTTCAAGCCAGATCCAGTCAGTGTCATGTCTTCAAGACAGATCCAGTCAGTGTCATGTCTTCAAGCCAGATCCAGTCAGTGTCATGTCTTCAAGCCAGACCCAGTCAGTGTCATGTTTTCAAGCCAGATCCAGTCAGTGTCATGTCTTCAAGCCAGATCCAGTCAGTGTCATGTCTTCAAGCCAGATCCAGTCAGTGTCATGTCTTCAAGCCAGATCCAGTCAGTGTCGCAGCCAGGGAGACCGCAGTATCAGTGACTCAGGTGTTCGCCATGCACATTGATTCTGTTGCTCGAAAAGGTAACACGTGCACTTGACGTAGGCGAAATGTGGCTGTTTCTCCTCCTCCTCCTTCCTTTTCTTCTTCTTCTGTATGTTATGGGAGCTACATAATATAGGTGTGTGTGTGTGTGTGTGTGTGTGTGTGTGTGTGTCCAGGTTCGTATAGTTTTATGTGTAGTGTTGGGCATGTGTACATTTGTTTGTGCTTACATATTTTTGAGACTGCATAATTGTTGCAATCTGGTGTGTGTGTGTGTGTGTGTGTGTGTGTAGATAGGAGAGTCATATCACATTCCTTCACAAAAGACTAAGAATCTGTGAATGAATTCCCATTGCAGAGCAGAAACCAATGATCATAAAGTTCACACCACGCGGCTGGCCAAACTGTCAGCTTACATCAGTCTCTGAAATGAGCCGGAAGTTGAGCTGCTGATGTACGTTGATGTTAATCGGTTACGCCATTTCATATTCCTCACACGTAATGTAAAAGAAAACACGCATACATATTTTTGAGTGATATTTAGATAGGGTATGCCCTCAAGGCCTCACCATTGGGTTAGTTTTATGCGAAGGTCCAGGATCTGTTCCCCTTTTCTTTACCAAAGCATTTGTGGTGTAGCGTGTATGTGTCATTCTCACCGCTTTGATACCTCCTTGAAACCGAAAGCGAAAATTGTGGTGTCTAAAACATCAGGTGTGTACAGATCTCTGGCTCGCTTTTCTCTCTGTATTTCTTGAAAATTGATCAAATGAAATCAAATCTATAGGCTTGCGTTCAGTGGTGTAGCTTTCGTTTTAAGTTTCCTCATTTCGTTTAAGATTTAAAAAAAGAAGAAAAAATACAACCCCCCCCCCCCAAAAAAAAAAAAACAACAACAAAAAACAAAAACAACAACAACAACAAACAAACAAACAAACAAACTTTCGTGCGTTAATGAAACATCATCAAATGAATTACAAATATAGTACACGGTGCAGTGACTGCTTCCTTAGATGTAGACGATCCGGCGGCGTTTGACGCACGAGGCAATCAAGACGCTCCACAGTCCACGGTCTTCAGTTCGGTTTGCTGGTGTCCCCCTGAACACGTTTTGTTTTCCTGTGGCGGAGACTTTTTCTGGTTCAGTCGATTCCGACGTCGTCATCTGGCGCTCGCACTTTCGGGCTGTCCTCACCCCCACGAAATGTTGCAGTCCACTTCTGCTGTTTCCACTTCGCAGTCTTCTGTCGTCTCCAGGACTTCTCTGGCGCTGAATAAGAGGCACCGTCTTGTAGTCGTTTTCTTGTTGTCTTGAGTTATCTTCGTCCACGTTTTCTTCAAGTTATCTTCTTCTGAGTTGTCTTCAGCTCCTCAGTGCAGTTCCACCTTCCATGTTCTTTCCGACTGCCCACAGCAAACACCACAGTCTCCCCGCCTAAGGTGTTGTCCAGTTAGGCCATAGCTCACCCTGGTCACATGACTCGAGGACTGTGCATGCAGTGCGTGACTCACGGAATGTACGAAAACATGTGGGTCACGAAACAGGGACAAAAACACGTGCGGCTCGAAAACAATACGACATGCTGACGAGACTCAAACTGAACTATTACAGATGACACGACAGGCCGATTTGGATTTCTCTCTCTCTCTCTCTCCTTGACTGCTTCCGGTTCAAAGGGAATCGTACCACGTGACTAATTAATGAGCACTGTCAGCAGATTGAGGGATTAGCGAATGTACCTTTCGAATATCAAGCACAAACTGAGATCATACAGATTACCGAAAGTAACGGCGGCGCTGGGTCTCTTCTGGTGGGTAAC
>NC_134876.1:3910630-3930630 GCF_041734735.1 Babylonia areolata | reverse complement strand
TCATTGCTGATCTTCTTCTTCTTCTTCTTCTTCTTCTGCGTTCACTCGTATGCACACGAGTGGGCTTTTACGTGTATGACCGTTTTTACCCCTGCCATGTAGGCAGCCATACTCCGTTTTTCGGGGGTGTGCATGCTGGGTATGTTCTTGTTTCCATAACCCACCGAACGCTGACATGGATTACAGGATCTTTAACGTGCGTATTTGATCTTCTGCTTGCATATACACACGAAGGGGGTTCAGGCACTAGCAGGTCTGCACATATGTTGACCTGGGAGATCGTAAAAGTCTCCACCCTTTACCCACCAGGCGCCGTCACCGTGATTCGAACCCGGGACCCTCAGATTGAAAGTCCAACGCTTTAACCACTCGGCTATTGCGCCCGTCGTTGCTGATCAAATGAAACGAAATGAAATCAATTCAAACAAAAAATACTCCATTAATCCACACGGAAATTCACCAATGCTGGTTACTGGGCAAAAGCTATAGCCCAAGTGTTTTCTCTGCACTGCTTGAAGATAAACGTGAAATGTTCCACGACTGTTTCAACAAGTTGCTAACAACAGAGATGAAAGAAGATGGCACAAGATCAAGGATCTTCTGTGATTTAGATATCTACATTTGTCAGTCAGTTTGCGCACACGTAGCAGACTTCAGAACTTCCCATTTATCGCTGTATCTATAATAAAAAAAACATTTAAAAAAAGAAAAAAGAAAAAAGTCCGCTATTCTGTGGTGAAATCGCCCCGCCTCACCTCAAATGGTACCGAAAAGTCCACAGCTCTTCCTCTACTAAAGTGAAAACACACAGGGTGATTGGTCGCGATGGCCTGTTGAGCGGGTATGCAGATATAAAATTATGTGCCCAGCGCTCGGCTTATATCACAGACTGACATAAGCTCACAGCTGGGCCAGCAACATAGTGAGAATTGTGTCATCAATATATATATATTATATATATATATATATATAATTTTTTTTTTTTTTTTTTTTTTTTTTTTTTTTATAAGCGCCCCGAGCTCTTAGAGAGAAAGTGCGCTATACAAATGTACATTATTATCATTATCATTATCATTATTATTATTATTAGTAGTAGTAGTAGTAGTAGTAGTAGTAGTATTATTTATTCACTGCAATGGGAAGCGTTTTTACAGCTTTGTCTTTTGTTGTGAAGGACTGAAATTAGGAGGCACGATTGCACTGCCTCTTAGTGCTGCAGCCTTGGGGGTGGGGGTGGGGGGTGACTAATTGGCCTTTGGGAAAATCCCGACACCGTAGCAGGTCAGCGTGACCTTTCAAGTTGTGGGTGGAGTGGTTGGGTGGTGATCACTATCACCATCGCTATCATCACCATCACCATTCACCTCAACCCATCATCATCTTCATGACCACCATCATCACCATCATCATCACCATCACTATCATCGTCTTCATCATCATCACCACCATTAATACCATCCCCATCGTCATCATCACCATCACCATCACCACAACAACCACTACCATCATCATTATCATCATCACCATCACTATCACCACCATCACAATCACCACCACAACCATCACCATCATCATCACCATCACCATCACCACCATCACTATCACCACCACCACCAATATCATCATCATCATCTAACTTTGTGGAGGCTGTGTTTTTCGAGTAAGGTGGCTTCGAATTCATTTCCTGTTTGTTGGGTGCTTGGGGACATCTCGGTTTACAGAAGACACTATATCTGACTACATCAAAAAGTCATTGCAAGGACCGCATGTAACATGCTTTAATAAATTAGCACAACAACAGCAACAACAATGACATACATACCAACATTCCCAACGACCTGTTAATTAAGCTATCTCCCTGAACCTTGGCTTTTTTTTTTTTTTTGCGTGTGTGTGCGTCTGCTTCGAAGTAAAGTTATCTTAAGATTCGATTTTTTAACGCAAGGTTTTCAAAGTGTTATTGGAGTGGTGGGGCGGTGACTGATGGAGATGGGGAGGGAGGAGATAAATAGTATTTAAAAAATAATCCTGACGACCGACACACACACCCCGTCTGCCCTGTTGGGGTGGAGGGGGAACGGGGTGCACGGGGTGATTGGCGTTGTGATGGTTGTGTGTGCATTGCTGCTAGACTAGACATCTTCGTTCTGGGGATGCCGCGTCCAGTTTGTATCAATCTGTCTGTGTCTGTGTTCCCGCTTTTTTTGCTGTGGATACTGGTAGGGTAGGGTAGGGTAGGGTCGGTAGGGTAGGGTAGGTAGGGTAGGGTAGGGTATAGTAGGATAGGATAGGGTAGGGTAGGGTAGGGTACGGTACGGTACGGTAGAGTAGGGTAGGGTAGGGTAGAGTAGGGTATGGTAGGTAGGGTAGGCTACGGTAGGGTATAGTGGGATAGGGTATGGTAGGTATGGTAGAGTAGGGTATGGTAGGGTAGGGTAGGGTAGAGTAGGGTAGGCTAGGCTAGGCTAGGGTAGGGTAGGCTAGGGTAGGCTAGGCTAGGCTAGGGTAGTGTTGGGTAGGGTAGGGTAGGGTAGAGTAGGGTATGTTATGGTAGGGTAGGGTAGGGTATGTTATGATATGGTATGGTAGAGTAGGGTAGGGTAGGGTAGAGTAGGGTATGGTAGGTAGGGTAGGCTACGGTATGGTAGGGTATGGTAGGGTAGGGTATGGTAGAGTAGGGTATGGTAGGGTAGGGTAGGGTAGGGCAGGGTAGGGTATCGTATGGTAGGGTAGGGTAGGGCTTTTTTTATGTGTTTTCTGGATATGAAATTCGGGCGATTTCCGCGGAGAGGGTCGAGGGCAGAGAGAGAGAGAGAGAGAGAAAGAGAAACAGACACATACACAGATAGAGAAAAGAGGGAGCGATCATTGATGTAATCACTTTGCATTTGTTGGCTGACGTGGTGTTGAAGTTGCTGCTAAAACATTATTTTCGATTACAATTCAAATTGATTTATTTTTGCTACGAATTTTGTCAGTGGAAAACTCGTTTGGTGCCCAGGGTTCTTTTACGAGCGAGAAGCACATGCTTGCTGCACACTGACTTCGGTTTAACGTCTCACTTCATGTCTCTTTGCCTCTCTCTGTCTCTCTGTCTCTCTCTCTCTCTCTCTCTAAAGGCAATGTTGCCGTTATAGATTTTGAAAAAGCCTTTGATTCCAGTAACAGAGCTATTCTTTGGCCTATTCTGTTGAAAGCAGGTGTTAATGGAAAGCTACTTAAATGTGTCATGAGTATGTATAAATGTGTGAAAGCAAGGGTGAGATGTGGAGGCAGCATGTCTGATTACATACAGTGTACTACTGGTGTGAAGCAAGGAGACGTATGCAGCCCTGTTTTGTTCTCTCTGTTCATAAACGAATTGACCTCTGGTTGTTAGTCATGGAAAGCATGGTGCACAGTTTATTGGTGACTTCTTAGAAATATTTATACTTCTTTTGGCTGATGATATTGTTTTAATATCTGAAACAATTATAGGATTGCAAACACAGTTAAATAATTTATATCGAGCTGCTACTTCACTTCAGTTGAAAGTCAATATGTTAAAGAGTAATATAATTGTGTTTAGAAAAGGAGGGTATTTAGGGATCAGAGAAAAATGGACTTACAATGGAATATTTATGCCAGTTGTGAATGTTTATAAATACTTAGGTATTTATTTTTCGTCAAAACTTAGTTTTACTGTTGCATGTAAAGACCTTGCAAGCAGAGCGAAATATGCGCTTTTCTGTATCATGCAAAAATTATCCAGTTTAGAAAATCAATCTTTTGAATTGTTTATGAAATTATTTGACTGTCAGATTCAACCTATTACACAATACGGAGCTGAAATTTGGGGTCTTTACGAATCAGCAATTCACTGTGAAAAAGTTCATTTATTAGCATTAAAGAAATTTCTTGGGGTGACTATGAAAACACCTAATGATTTAATCTATGCTGAAACTAATCGATATCCGATATATTTGAATTCGATTGTCAGATGTATTTCTTATTGGTTAAAAATAATGCGAATGGAAAACGTAAGACTGCCAAGGAAAGCCTACAACATGTTACATGATTTGGATAATAGAGGTAGAACTAACTGGGTGTCAAAGGTGAGAATAAAACTGCATGATTTAGGCTTTGCTTACGTGTGGCTAAATCAAGGAGTAGAGGATATAAGCGGATTTCTACGTATACTTCGATCGAGACTAATCGACTGTCGTTGGCAGGAATGGTCGAGCCATATCCAAGATAGTAATCGTTTTGATTTTTACAGACAGATTAATTTGAGACATACGATACCAGTTTATTTGGCTATGAATATGGATAGACATTTAAAATGTATCATGGCAAAGCTTAGATTTGGAATTTCTGATTTGTTTACGCATTATTACCGTTACAGGCAACATAAAGATAGTGACCTTATTTTGTCCTTTATGTAAAAGTGCGACGGAGAGTGAACTCCACTTTGTGCTTTGTTGTCCTGTGTTAAGTGATCTCAGAAATCAGCTGATACCTTCAAAATTTCATAGGCAACCCTCCTTGTTCAGACTGTATTTGCTTATGTCATCCACTAAGGAACACGTTAATAAACAGCTAGCAATTTACTTGTATAAAGCCTTAAAGATTAGAAATACAATATGCAGTTGAGTGTGTGCTAGTTTTCCGCTTTTTTGTTATTATGTGTGAATAAGACTAAATGCAGATAATGACTGTTTTTTCTCATTTTCAGGTTATAACTGTGTTATGTTATATATCTGAATATATTACCTCTGTAATGTTTGTTTACACCACCCCTTCATGAGGGGCCATGGCCTATATTGAATAAAACATCCGTATCCGTATCCGTCTCTCTCTCTCTCTCTCTCTCTCTCTCTCTCTCTCTCTCTCTCTCTCTCTCTCTCTCTCTCTCTCTCTCTCTCTCTCTCTCTCTCTCCTTAACCCAGATCGCTGGATCTGTGTGTTTAGCGCGCGAGCGTGCATGTGGGTGTGTATATACGTGCGTGCATGTGTTTGAGGGAAGGGAGAGGAGAGAGAGAGAGAGATAATGAGAGAGAGAGAGAGAGAGAGAGAGAGAGAGAGAGAGAGAGAGAGAGAGAGAGAGCTTGCAAGTCACATGCGCATTGATATATTATGCACACTATTTGATTCATTATGTAATATTTTTGTTAGTGGCCCACTCCTTTGTTATGGGCCGGAGGCCTAACAAATAAACCATTGTCTTGTCTTGTCTTGTCTTGTCTCTCTCTCTCTCTCTCTCTCTCTCTCTCTCTCTCTCTCTCTCTCTCCCTCCTAATATCTTCCCGACCCCCCTCTCTCCCCTTTACCACCCAACTACCAGCCCCTCCTTACCCTACTTATCGATGAGTCTGCCGTCATCAGAGTGAAATGAATCCACTAGGAGTCATGAACACCTAGCTCAATAAAGATCAGATGTCACGCTGATGCACCATTAACATCATTAGTCTCTGTTATTTATCAGTCCAAGTCGGTTCTCCGTCGTGCGTGTTCCGTTTCCGATGTTTATTGTCTCGATATTTATGTCTGCAGCATCTTGAATAGTTCTGCTTTGTTTCGGCGCAGACAGTACCACCAGACCGGGGTAATGTTTAATACCAACGTTTGTGTGTGTGTGTGTGTGTGTGTGTGTGTGTGTGTGTGTGTGTGTGTGTGTGTGTGTGTGTGTGTGTGTGTGTGTGTGTGTGTGTGTGTGTGCGTGCGCGCGCGCGCGCGCGCGTGTGTGTGTGTGTGTGTGTGTGTGTGTGTGTGTGTATGTGTGTGTGTGTGTGTTTGTGTGTGTTTGTGTGCTCTGTGTGTGTGTGTTTGTGTGTGTGTGTGTGTGTGTGTGTATGTGTGTGTGTGTTTGTGTGTGTTTGTGTGTGTGTGTGTGTGTGTGTGTGTGTGTGTGTGTGTGTGTGTGTGTGTGTGTATGAGATGTAAGAAAGTTGTTGTGCTGATAGAATAACAATAAACAATAACTGAGAAGCAAAGGTCGGTTAAAAATGTAATCGCATCCACCATCGATCATCATCATCACCATTAACGACCACTACCATCATAATCATCATTATCACCATTAATATCACCATCATTATCACCATCACCATCACCATCACCACAACAACAACCACCACCACCATCACCACCACCACCCTCATCATCATCGTCATTATCACCATTACTATCACCGTCATAATAACCACCACACCACCACCACCGTCATCACCATTATCAAACTTTATGGAGGCTGTGTTTTGGCGTTTGTTTTTGTTTTGTTTTTTGTTGTTGTTGTTGTTGTCGTTTGTTTTGTTTGTTTTGTTTGTTTTTGTTTTTTGTTTTGTTTGGTTTTTCGTTTTAGTTTATGGCTTCGAATTGATTTATTATTCATAGGGGTCATGGAGACATCTTGGCTTACAGAAGACACTATCTCTAACTACATCTAAAAGTCTGTTCACCACCCGCTTGTGACAGGCTTCAGTAAATTAGCACAAAAAGCAGCAACTACAATGCCATACTAATGTTCCCAACAACCTGTTAAGCTATCTCTTTGTATCTTGGCTTTTCGCGTCTGCTTTGAAGTAAAGTCTCTTCAGATTCGATTTGCAACGCCTTGTGCTTCGCTGCTGCCATGTACTCTGCGGTAAAGCCTTGGGAGGATTATGAAGGTTATGAAGGAGAGTGGTTTCGCTGCTGTGATCAGCGCGATAGGCAGACTGAAAAGAGTTGAGGAGATTATCGAAGGGAAGGTGTTTGTTGAGCAGCTCCAAGATAACTTTTTTTCTTTCTTCTTAAAGTTTAGACAAGAAAGGAAGGTTAGAAACTGGTCAATATATCCCTTCCAAAAGTCTTAGTCAAGGTCAAGTTCTTCAGAAGAGGCCGGATGATTGCAGTTTTTTTTTTTTTTTTTTTTTTTTTTTTTGTTTTGTTTTTTTAAAGCGGTAGGAAACTTTCTAGTATGAAGGGTAAAAAAAAAAAAGACATGAGCTGAGAATGTTGATTATGGGGAGGGGCTGTGGGACACCCTGGGGAAAAGACAGAAGCAGTAAAATAGCTTCTTAAGATTCCATTATCAACGCTACTGTGCTTCCCTGTTGGCTTGTGCTCTGCAGTAAAGTCTGGGATCGGGAAGATTCAATATTTGACGCAACTGTGCCTGTCTTTTCTCGACACCAGGGACAGGAAACGACGGCCGTTGACTGCGTGGCCTCGCCACAGACATCCAGTGAAGTAGTGGGGAGGGTGGGTGGAGGTGAGGGCGGGTATGGTGCGTTGGGGAGTCTGTGGGCAATCACGAGTGGCGGCTGCAGTGGTGACGGTGATTCATGGATGCAGGGGAGGGGGAGGGGGGAGGAAGCCAGTGGGTTCTCTGTGATGGAACTGAGGGGTCACGGCTGATTGGAAGTGATCACCAGAGTAAAGTGTGTTGGTACTGGCTGGTCCTGTGTGGTCTGATTTTCTGTCTGTATGTATGTCAGTCTGTCTGCCTGTCAGTCTGTTTGTATGTCTGTATGTCTGTCTGTCTTCCTGATTGTCTGCCTTCGCGCCTGTCTGCTTCCTTCAGGATGAACACTGTGAGCGGGTGGAGAACATTGACCACTAGAGTGGAGTGATGGCCTAGAGGTAACGCGTCCGCCTAGGAAGCGAGAGAATCTGAGCGCGCTGGTTCGAATCACGGCTCAGCCGCCGATATTTTCTCCCCCTCCACTAGACCTTGAGTGGTGGTCTGGACGCCAGTCATTCGGATGAGACGATAAACCGAGGTCCCGTGTGCAGCATGCATTAAGCGCACGTAAAAGAACCCACGGCAACAAAATGGTTGTTCCTGGCAAAATTCTGTAGAAAAATCCACTTCGATAGGAAAAAAAAACAAATAAAACTGCACGCAGGAAAAAAAAAAGCGCTGTAGTGTAGCGACGCGCTCTCCCCGAGGAGAGCAGCCCGAATTTCACACAGAGAAACCTGTTGTGATAAAAAGAAATACAAATACAAACAAATAGAAACAAGAACAGTCCGATTTGTTTAACACGGTCAGTATCTAACGTGAAGAGCATTCTGTGTTCGACATTGACAGGTTCATATTGGCAATGGTCAAATGTACGGGACTGGAATCGACAGTGAGATACGATTTGAACCAGCTGAAAGTGGTGCCGTTGATCAACACAAAGTATACGATGAAGGTGGGAGGGCCGAGGGAAAGACAGAATGGTCTTCTGTGTCCAAGGCAGCTGAGGAGGTGCAGGATAGTGTGTGGTGTGTGTGTGTGTGTGTGTGTGTGTGTGTGTGTGTGTGTTGGAGCTCATGTACGTTTATATGTATTTGACTGTGCTTTCATATATGTGAAACTGCATGTTTGGTGCATATCTGTTATGCATGTCTGGGTGTATGTGTGAATGTGTGTCTTCATGTTTTACATTTATTTGCTTATTTATCATCATTGTTGTCTTATTTATTTATTTATTTATTTATTTATTTATTATTATTATTATTATTATTATTATTATTATTATTACTACTACTACTACTACTACTACTACTACTACTACCCTTTTTTATATTGTAATTATTATTTATTTATTTATGTAAGCTTATCTATTATTTATTCACCTTTTTTTTTTCTCAAGGCCTGACTAAGCGCGTTGGGTTACGCTGCTGGTCAGGCATCTGCTTGGCAGATGTGGTGTAGCGTATATGGATTTGTCCGAACGCAGTGACGCCTCCTTGAGCTACTGAAACTGAAACTGAAAGGCAGCTGACCTGCCGAGAAGATGGAGATGACACTGTGGCTGTCGATCTTGTTAACAAAAACAGGGGATGATGGCCTTGGACAGTGGAGGGGGGGGGGGGGGGGGGGGGGGGGGGGGGGGGGGGGGGGGGGAGCGGGGGGGGGGGGGGGGGGGGGGGGGGGGGGGCAGGTGGGGGGGAATGAAGCCAATGTTGTATTTGTGACGGAACGGTGAGTAAGGCTGATCGGAAATGATAGGAGCAGAGTGTGCGTCAGTGCTTGGCAGGTCCTGTGTGGAATACTGTTCGGTCTGATTTTCTGTCTGTCCGATCAGAGTAGAGTGCGTCAGTGCTGGTTGCTTCCATGTGGGACTGCTTTTCAGTCTGACTGTCTGTCTGTCTGTTTGTTCGTCTTCTTGTCTGTCTATCTGTTTCCTGTCTGTTTCTTCATCTGTCTGTCTGTCTGCCTGCTTGCCTGCCTGCCTGGCTGTCTGTCCTGTTCCGAAGATTCGATTCTAGCCTTATGTTACTATGGTAGTTTACTCTGGGACCATTTCCCGTCATGTTCATTGCTCAGTGGCACAACAACCGTTAAGAGGCATAGTACTCTCTGTTTTGAAAATACCTGGACACTCTTATGCTGTTGAGTCTGTTGTTACCCTTCTACGTTTATACTTTACATTATGTATTGTCATCATCCCATGTATCAGTTCACTTTCCGTTCTGCATAGTGGAATGATTTGGAATGAATAAGGACAGGCAGTACAAAGAAACGAAAGAGAAAGAAGGGAAGAAAGAAATAAAAGACAGGAAACGAAACGAAACACAGGAAAGAGATGAAAGAAAGAAAGAAAGGGGGAAAGAGGAAGAAAAAAAAGTACATGAAGAAATAAATGAACGGATAAATGATTGAATATATAAATCAATAGATAAGTAAATGAATACGGGAGTGGGTGGTGGGTGCGTGGGGGTGGGGGATGGGTGGGTGGGAGAGTAATATAGATGAATAGCAGTATCATTCGGCAATATAACCTACCGTACGAAGCTCTTTTTTTTCTCCTTTTTATCAACTGCGTGCATGATCTTTCCTATTACCTTTCCCGCTTTTACCCCTTTACCTCTTAAAAAAAAAAAAAAAAAAAAAAAAAAAAAAAAAAAAAATATATATATATATATATATATATATATATATATATATATATATATATATGCGAGGGTCATTCAATAAATAAGGTGAATTTTTCGGTATAAGGACTTCTAATACAGATAGAAGCTTACTTTTTTTCTTTTCTTTTTTTTCAACGTAGTCTCCCAGCACTGTCACACACTTTTCCCATCTGTGCACAAGCTTCCGTATTCCCTCAGCGTAAAAATCTTTGGACTGATGTCTCAGCCAGTCGCTCACAACACTTCCAGGCCTGTCTTCATCCTCAACACTGCTCCGTCCTTCTTTAAACAATTTAGCCCACTTGTAGACATTTTTTCGGCTGAAACATGTGGCACCATACACAGTTGACATTCTCCTATGAATTTCAACTGGTTTGCACCCTTCAGCAACCACAAACTTGATAACTGACCGCTGTTCAATCCTGGAGCATGCTTCTTGGTCGGCCATCTTTGTTAATCGCCAAAACTCTCAAAGTTTTTTTTTAATCTGCAAAACAAATTAAATCCATGTGAAAAAGAAGTAAAACAAAAAGAAAAAAGAAAAGAAAAAAAAGTAAGCTTCTATCTGTATTAGAAGTCCTTATACCGAAAAATTCACCTTATCTATTGAATGACCCTCGTGTATATATATACATATTACTTTTTGTAGCTTCAGCAGCAAGTTCAGCCGTGGTTTTGCGGAGGGATACATGCGGGCTCCATGGTATTACTACTATTGCTCGCATCCAGGAAAAAGCCCGTTTTTGATGTTATTCTCTTCAAACGGTTTTGAGGCAATACTTTTTCCCTGATCGCTCTGTTTGTTTTCTGCCGTGTATCTTGGAGATCGTTCACTCAATACCACCACCACCCCTCTCAATCCCCCCCCCCCCCGAAAGCGGAGTATGGCTGCCTAAAAGGCGGGGTAAAATTAACGGTCAAACACGTAAAAGCCCACTCGCGTACACACGCATGAACGTAGGAGTCGCAGCCCACGGAAGAAGAAGAAGAAGAAGAAGAAGAAGAAGAACAAAAAGTTCACTCAGCACAACTGCTGCTGCTGCTGCTGGTGGACTTTCTTTTCAGTGCTTCGGGCTGTTAACGGAGGAAACATGTTCATCTTCGGGGCGTGCTGTAATCTTCAGATCAGTGAGAGGGCGGGTGAGAGAGAGAGAGAAAGAAAGAAAGAGCGAGAGAGAGAGAGAGATGAGGAGGAGGAGAAAAGGAGGGGGTGTAGGGAAAGGGAGTGAGAGGAGGAGAAAGATAGATTGATGGGAGAGAGAGAGAGAGAGAGAGAGAGAGAGAGAGATGAGGAGGAGGAGAAAAGGAGGGGGTGTAGGGAAAGGGAGTGAGAGGAGGAGAAAGATAGATTGATGGGAGAGAGAGAGAGAGAGAGAGAGAGAGAGAGAGAGAGAGAGAGAGAGAGAGAGACAGAGAGAGAGAGAGAGAGAGAGAGATTTATAAGTAATCAGTCACAAATCATTTATCTCCCCCTCATTTATCTTCATTTATCTGTATATGTATCTCTCTCTTTCTATATCTCTCTATACCTCTCTCTCTCTCTTTCTACAGTGCTCTCTCTCTACCTCTCTCTGTGTCTCTGTCTGTCTATCTCTCTCTATATATCAATCTGACTTTCTCTACCTCTTCCTCTCTGTCTGTCTGTCTGTCTGTCTGTCTGTCTCTCTCTCTCTCTCTCTCTCTCTCTCTCTCTCTCTCTCTCTCTCTCTCTCTCTCTACCTACCTATCTCTACCTCTCTCTCAGATATAGAAGCGACCGTTGGCAGTAAAAATGAGGGAATTTATACTTATTGAATCCGTTGTTGTTGTTTCTCCTTGTTACTGTTTTGCTCTTGTTCTTGTTTTGTCCCATTGACTTTACACTTATATTCGCTTGTTCGCATTCCTTTCATTCTCTTCTAATTTGTGTGCATACATGATATATATTCATTTCATTCCACCACAGTGGTGACAATAGTGATGTTGGTGATAGAAGTAGTAATTCTAGTATTGATTACAACTGTGTACGTGGATTTGATGATACCAACAATGTGGCTTCAGTCATCCGGTTGTCGATACTGATGACATATTCTCTTCCCCTCTCCCCCCCTCTCTTTCTCTCTCTTATCCATCTGTCAATCTCTATGAGACCCCCCCATTCCCCCAACACACACACACACACACACACACACACACACACACACACACACACACACACACACACACACACACACACACACAAGTTTCAAGTTTCAATTATCCTTTCAGTATGGAGGATTACTGCAAAATAATCTTTTCATGCCCAGAACAAACATTTCCACTTACACAACAATGTCACATAAAAGTTGAGAAAACACAAATGTCTTTTAACTCCGAAAGTGTAGCCAGGCAACATTTGCAAATCTAATAATCTTACTTACAGCTAAAATGACTTTTTTTTGCCTCCTTTGAGCGTATTACAAAAATTAGAAACCGATTTTGGAAACAAATATTTTTAGGAACATATCTATTTCGTAACTGATCATAATCGGGACATTCCATTATAAAATGAAACTCATCCCCAATCACAGACATGTTACAAACCTTGCAAAGCCGTAACTCTCGTGGTATGCCTTTGTGTCTCCCTGTTTCTATTTCCAGCTTATGGTTACTACTTCGAAATCTGAAGAAGCTGATAACGTAATTATCAGGCATTTGACATATGTTTTTCTCTACCAAACCCACATTTGAAATTCCGATAAAACAAACATTTACTACTCGCCTCTAGAGCATGTCTCCATAGATTTTGAAAACTATCTCTCAATATGGCCAATGTAGGGGTATCCAACAGTGCAACGACGCACCCATTACGACACCCTGTCAAAACGGGCAGCGAAAGTGCCAGTGTTTATGCTTGGTGGCTGTGACTCAAACCCACCACATTCTGACTGCAAGCTCGGTGCTCATCAGATTGAACCAGCCTGCCATACTTACCTTAGGAACGTTGATTATTTGTCCTGGGTATCTTTCCCATCCAGGAGTGCATCAGCTTCTACTCCAATTTCCTTGCCTATACTGTAGTCTTTGGTTATGGCTGTACCAGGGAAATTCTTCAGCCAGGATACAGACACTTTCGTGAGTGCAACAACAGGCTTAGGCTTTAACTGCTTTCGTTTGATGGGATGGTTGTGTACACTATGAGAGAGCGTCAATATTTTTTCAGCCTGCCATCGGCACGATTCGCTGCCCTTACAGTCCGCCACCGCCACAGCTCAACGCTGCTTTAAAAATAAATAGCTATAAAGAAGAAGAAGAAGATGATGAAGAAGAAGAAGGAGGAGGAGGAGGAATAGAAGAAGAAGGAGGAGGTGGTGGAGGAGGAGGAGGAGGAGAAGAAGAAGAAGAAGAAGAGAAGAAGAAGAAGAAGAAGGAGGAGGAGGAGGAGGAGGAGAAGAAGGAGGAGAAGGAGGAGGAGTTGGAGGAGGAGTTGGAGGAAGAGGAGAAGAAGAAGGAGGAGGAGGAATAGAAGAAGAAGAAGGGATGGCGGAAAAGAAGTAGAATAAGAAGGAGAAAAAGGAGGAGGAGGAGGAAGGAGGAGGAGGAACAAATAATAGAAAAAAGTAGCGGCGACAGATTCTGGTATCACTGGCTACAGTTACAACAGATTATAGTAACGGATGATTGTTGAACATAAGAAAATAACAGACCCCATTTACCAAACAATTCCACCAGGAATAAAATGTTCGCAGCAACGCTATACAGAGTATGTAGATCGTGAAAGTAGCTGGTAATTGTTTTCAAAGAGAAGGCTGTAAAAACAACAACAACAACGACAACAACAACAACAAAAACCACCACACAGACTCTTCTGTCAGATTAGATTCGAACACCGCTTAGTGTATAAATCGCTGTTATAACGTGCTGTTAATGGTCCATAGTTAAATTGCTCATCATGTACAAATCATCGGTGGATGCGCATGGCTGTATGGAGCGCTGCTTTGGAGCACACGGTGTATCTGTCACAGCTAGATGCGCACGGTGTAAGGCTCAGGTGTGGAGGTGAGGTGGGGGTGGGGGTGGGGGGGTCTGTTTCCCCCCCCCCCCCCCCCCCCGGTGGGGTGATGTTTGCGTGAAGAACACCCTGCCTTGAGGGTAATGAAAGGGCATGCGTCTGGTTTTGGTGTCATATTAGTTCGTCAGTTATGCTGCCTGACTCTCTCTCTCTTTCTGTGTCTCTGTCTGTCTGTCTGTATGTCTCTGTATGTCAGTCTCTCTTTTCTTTAGTGTCCCTGTCTCTGTCTGTCTGCATCTGTCTGTCTGTATGTCTATTTCTCTGCCTCAGTTCCTGTCTGTCTCTTTCTCTTTAGAACTCTCTCTCTTTTCTGTCCCTCTCTGTCTCTCATTCTCTATGTGTCTGTCTCTCTGTCTTTGTCCTGCATCTGTCTGTCTGTCTATATCTGTCTGCCTCAATTTGTCTGATCGTATTTGTTTCTGTCTTTCTATTTTTTTGCCTCGTTTCCTGTCTGTCTGTCTGTATGTATGTAGGTATGTATGTATGTACTGATTCTCTGTGTGTCTCAGTTGGAGTCTGTCTCTTTGTCTCTATGTTTTTATCTGCCCTGCCCCCTCCCCCCTCTCTCTCTCTCTCGCTCTCTCTCCATCTCTTTTTCTACAATATTGATTCTTCGTTGCCTTTCACTTGCTCTTCTCTCCTCTACTTTCCCCACAAGCCCCAAGCTTTCACGAAAAAAAAAAGTTTTAACTTACGAACTAGATTTAGAACGGTCTACTGTGAAATTAATATGCATACATTATGAATGTCTTTACAAGACTGTGCTTTAAAAAAAACGTTTCAATGGAGTACGTGTATCTAACTCTTTTCAATTTTTAACGCAAATGCCTGCCCCCAACACCACACTTCTTTTTGTGTGTTTGTATCACAGTGAACAAGACATCCTCTCAACAAGGTTGACATTTCTATACCTATGACAGTACTTCCTGCTTAAAAAAAAAACTGTGGAGTTTGTTTGTTTTTTTTGTTGTTGTTGTTTTGTTTTTTTGTTTTGTTTTGTTTGTTTTGTTGGGTTTTTTTTTTGAAGGGGGGCAGGGGGGGCGGGGGGGGGGGGGGGGGGGGGGGGAGGGGAGGCTGACGATGTGGGATTGGTTGTTGTTGTTGTAGTGGTGGTGGTGGTGGTGGTGGTGGTGATTCTGGACTGCGTATTCAGACTCCTATCTCTCGCAGTCCTTTTAGCCCCATTCGTTTTGAAAGGGGACTGGACTCTGACAGAATGATTTATTTAGAATTAATCAGGAACAGAAATAAGCTTTAGGTGTACATTCTGATAATGCAATATTCTGCATCCGAAGACCAGATGCATAATAGAGAGAAAGAGAGAGAGAGAGAGAGAGAGAGAGAGAGAGAGAGAGAGAGAGAGAGAGAGAGAGAGAGGGCAAAACAAAGAAAGAACACACAATAGAAAAGAAAAAAAATGAATGTAGAAAGGAATAAGAATAAAGGGAAGAAAGTACGAAGGAAGAAAAGAGAGAGAAAAAAGACTGGAAGAAAAAAATCAAGAAACGAACAAAGAAAACACAGAAAGAAAGAAAAGGCAGAAAATCAAAGACGAAAATAGAAGGGAAAGAAGAAAAAAAAAAACCCAGAAAGTAATGAAAGAGACAGGAAACGAAAGCCAAAAACAAAGAAAAAGACAGACAAAGAGGGAGTGTTGAGACACATACAGAAAGACAGACAGGCAAGGCAGACAGAGACAGACCGAGATACCGAGTTAGACAAACAGACAGACAAAGAGGGAGTGTTGAGACACATACAGAAAGACAGACAGGCAAGGCAGACAGAGACAGACCGAGATACCGAGTTAGACAAACAGACAAAGAGGGAGTGTTGAGACACATACAGAAAGACAGACAGGCAAGGCAAACAGAGACAGACCGAGATACCGAGTTAGACAAACAGACAGACAAAGAGGGAGTGTTGAGACACATACAGAAAGACATACAGGCAAGACAGAGACAGACCGAGATACCGAGTTAGACAAACAGACAGATAAAGATGGAAATAAAGATGGAACGAAAAAAAAAAAAGGCACAATAAAAAGAAAGAAGAGGGAGAAAGAAGAGCAGCTGAATAATAACAATAATAGTTTTTTGGGGGCGACATAACAACCAAACGGAACATCGTTCATAGCGAGTGTGCAAATTCTGTACCTCCGTGTTCACTAGTTATAGTATTCCTTTCCCATTCTTCTCTTTCAGCTTTCATTCAGCAACAAAGTTCAGTCAGGCTTTGCAGGTGATGGAGGGGGGTGGGGGGTGGGGGTGGGGGTGGGGGGTTGGGATGGCTGCGTGCAAGGTATTACAGCTACACGCATCCTGCAGAATCCGTTTGTGATGTTAGTCTGTTCACACAGATGTGGTAACACCACCAACCCTTCCCCTGCTTGCTTTTTTTTGTTTTTTCTGCTTATCTCTTGGGGATCGTTCACTCAGCTGAACTTGTTGTTGTTGCTGGTGGTGGTGGTGGTGGACGTTCTTCACGGTGTTTCGGGTTGTTAACTGAGGGAACATGTTCATCCGCGAGACGGGCTTTAATCTTCAGATCAGTGAGAGGGTGGGTGAGAGGGAAAAAGAAAAAAAACACACGGGAGAGACAGAGACAGAGAGACCGAAAGAGACAGAGACACAGAGAGAGACAGACAGACAGAGACACAGAGAGAGAGAGAGAGAGTAGGCAGGGGTAAGTGAGGAGAGAAAAGAGTAAGAGGGTAGGGTGGGCTGACCGATCAAGCTATGTGATAGATTCATTTCTATTTTTCTTCTGATATTCGTAGAGCTGTGCACATTCTGTTGTGCACACAAGACCAACACATTCGTGATTATCATGCAGGAAACCGAATACTAATATTTAATCAAACAGCACACACACACACACACACACACACACACACACACACACACACACACACACACACACACACACACACACACACTCTCTCTCTCTCTCTCTCTCTCTCTCTCTCTCTCTCTCTCTCTCTCTCTCTCTCAGGTAAGCAGGTAGGCAGGTAAGTACCGAAGTAAAAGTTTCGCCCTCATTCTTTTTGTCAGCCCGTTATCTAAACCAATACAGAAACATTTTTTGGTAAAATTAACAACATGCTTTTTTGCCATCTGAATGACACGAAATTTTGTACAGCAAACATTTATTTCGATAGCAGTCTTGAGACATATTCTCACATACCATTGTGGATACCAAATCTCTGGACAGGAATATGATTATATTTCTATTGCTCCATGTTTTCCCGACAAATACTGAACTAAGTCCCCCCTCCCCACCCCACCGTACCCTTTTAGCCCAGTCCTATAGTACCGTAGCTGTCTTTTACATGAAAAAGGCTATCAGGGGAGATGGAAAAGGTGTTTTCGGGGGGTGCCGGAGGGCAGAAGAATGTAGGTGGCGAAATGAAATTTCCCTGTTTCCCCCCTCGTGACAAATCCGTTTAGGACCAGAGATGCTGAGGGCTGTGCTGACGATGGTGGCTCTGTGCAGAGAAGTGACGTCAGAGGATTACTGACGATCGGTGATTGTGTCGAAAGATGGCCTCGGTGAGTCTGGTGTCCTGGTCAGTGTTTGTACTGATGATTGTCATGAGGATGTGGTGGACCTTGTCAATGCTGAATTGTTATATTGGATCGTCCTTCATAAAACTGATTTTGTTTAAGTGTGCTATGCATATTCTTTTTGTTCTTATTCTTGTTCGTGTTCTTATTCTTGTTGTTCTTCTTGTTCTTGTTCCTGTTCTTGTTCATCATCATCATCATCATCATCATCATCATCATCATCAACAACAACAACAACAACAACAACAACATCATCATCATCATCACCATTGATACTTTCGACACCATCCGTTGTGCTGCAATTCCATTCCTTCCATTTGGTAATGGCTGTACCAGGGACGGTTTTCGACCATGATACATTACTTGAGTGCAGCAGCAGGACCCACCTTAGGATTTAGCTCCTTTCGTCTGATGACTGGGGCTGTATATGTTACGAGGGAACGTCAATATTGTTGTTGTAGTCCGCCATCGGCACGTTTCCCTGCTACTACAGTCTGCCACTGCCACTGCTTCGCTCTGCTTTAAAAAACAACAACAAACAGATATGAAGAAGAAGAGGAGTAGGAATAGGAGCAGGAGGAAGGAGAGAAGGAGAAGGATGATGAAGAAGAAGACAAAAACGAAAACGAAAACAAAGAAAAAAAGAAGAAGAAGCAGAATGAGGAAGGTGAGATAGACATGAAAGAGGAAGAGGTGAGGCAGAAAGGAAGGAGAGAAGAAGGAAGGAGGGAAGAAAGAAAGAAAAAAAAGAAAGAGCGTATAAATATTGCCTGCTTGAGACGTATCATCGATGGCTACCGCAGCAGATAATACGTAGCATCAGAAATTGGCTGTACATGGCAGAGTTCCTTGACAACATCCACAACACTAAACCAAAGGAACAGAAAGTGTCGAAAGACCATGACAATCACTTGTGTTTTCAAATGAAATACCTCCTCAGACACTTGATTACAGGTTTTTGTTTGTTTTATTTTGGCAAAAAAACAACACAAACAAAAACAAAACAAAAATGAAAACTTGAGGTGGCAATTTCGAACGCCGTCCTTTCTACAAGACGGGAACAGTACTGGGACACTAGCAGATGCTGGCGATGGATGTATTGATCAAATCAAATAAAACGAAACGACAAGAAATGATTTGAAATTCAATCTGCCCAGGTCAATGAGATAAACAAAACTAATCCACCCAGCTCCAATGCATAAAAATAGTAAATGTGTATATATGCTTTAAAAATATAATATAATGAAGTTGATACAAAACAACAACAACAAAAACATGGACACAGGAACGAAAAGCATCAAACTCACCCCACAATCGAAAAATGGGAATATATTAATCGACAATTTAGCAGGTCTTCAACTTTTTGTGTGAAGTGTGTATGCAGTGTGCATGGTGTCTAGATAAACGCCGGATGTGCACGGTGACGTGGAATGCAGCTTGAGGTGCACGGTGTATCTGTCACAGCTAGATGCGCATGGTGTAAGGCTAAGGGTGGGAGTGGAGTCGGGGCGAGGGGGGGGGGCGGGGGGTTGTTTTGTAACGGCAGGTGATGTTTGCGTGAAGAACACACCCTGCCTTGAGGGTAACGAAAGGGCATGCGTCTGGGTTTGGTGTTATATTAGTTCGTTTGCTATGCTGCCTGACTCTGTCGCTCTCTCTCTCTCTGTTTCCATGTCTTCTTTTTTCGTATTCTCTATCTGTTTCTGTTTTTTGTCTTTGTGTCTGTTTATCTGTCTGTTTGTCTGTCTGTCTCTCTGACCGTGTCTGTGTCTTTTCCCTTTCTTCTTCTGTTTTCTCTTTACTCCACCCTTTCTTTGACTCTGTCTCTCCCTGTATCTGTGTCTCTGTTTCTGTCCATGTCTGTCTGTCTGTCTCTCTCCCTCTGTCTCTCTTCAAAGATTTTGCTGTGGTTAATGTCTTACACATTGTATTTGGCCCAGTTAGGTGGCTGGTAGTTTACTCTTTAATTAGTGAACTCACCCCACAATTGAAAAAAAGAGAATGTATTAATCGACAACTTAGCAGGATCACACACACACACACACACACACACACACACACACACACACTGGTCCTCAACTTTTTGTGTGAAGTGTGTGTGCAGTGTGCATGGTGTCTAGATAAACGCCGGATGTGCCCGGTGACGTGGGACGCAGCTTGAGGCGCACGGTGTATCTGTCACAGCTAGATGCGCATGGTGTAAGGATCACGTTGGGGAGGGGGTGTGTGTTTTGAAACGGGGGGTGATGTTTGCGTGAAGAACGCCCTGTCTTGATGGTAATGTAAGAGCATGCGTCTGGGTTTGTTGTCAAGTCACTTCGTCTGTTACGTATGTTGCCTGGCTCTCTCTCTGTCTGTTTCTCTGTCTTTTTTTTATATTATCTCTCTGTTTCTGTTTTTGTCTTTCTGTCTGTTTGACTGTCTGTCTCTCTGTGTCTGTGTCTCTTCTTCTTTTTCTTCTCTTTTCTCTTTCCTCCACCCTTTTTCTGACTGTCTCTGTCTCTCCCTTCCCCCCCCCCTCTCTCTCTCTTTCTGTC
>NC_134876.1:3885630-3903130 GCF_041734735.1 Babylonia areolata | reverse complement strand
ATATAGTCTGGGTTAAGTCCCTTTGGTAGTTGTCCCCCACCTCACAGAAAGGTTAAAGGGGTGTGTGGGTGTGGATGTATTTTTCTCGGCGTGTTTTCACTGGTGAATTGCTCATTTGTTTTATTTATTTACACACACAGACACAGACGCATATACATACACGTACACGTACACACACACACACACACACACACACACACACACACACACACATTTTCTCTCTATCACACACACACACACACACACACACACACACACACACACACACTTTCACACACATTTTCTCTCTATCACGCACACACACACACACACACACATTCTAACACACACACACACAGAGACACACACACACATTCACTCACACATGCACACACACATACATACATGCTGCCCACATTCAGCAATGGAAGAACTTTGGAATTGCGCCCCCCACCCCCTCACACACACACACACACACACACACTCATACACAGACAGTGTTCCCGAACTTTAACCCATTGATGCCGGATAGATACTTCTGGTGGTGGTACATAGACTAGCAGACAGAGGAGAGCCAGATAATGCCCGAACCCCATTCAGATGTTTTGTTATACATGCGGACTTTCACGTTATGGTTATGGGTTTCGTCTTCCAGAATGCCAGAATTCCATTTGCATAGAAATCTGCAGACTCTGGGAGCAGGACCTTTGACGACGGTATCTGGCAGCAACGATGACACTTCCCTTTGTCCTCACCAACCGTTTGGCTATCAGCCCGCTGAAAAGTTGGCGGGGTGAGGTTCCTTGACTAAATGGATGGATTTCCTGGAGAAAAAGGGACTGCACTATAGTGTATTGGACGGTGTCGTGCCAGTTCGTGTAATGTTGCGAAGCGTCGCATCTATACTATACGTATAGCCTTTCATATCGTAATCTGGGTGTTGTCTTGTCCTGCCCTGTCCCTGTCTTGTCTTGTTTTGTCTTGTCTTTCTTTCTTTCTGTCTGTCTGTCTTTGTCTCTGTTTTTGTTTGTCTATCTCTCTTTAACTGTATCTGCCTCTATCTTTCTCTGTCCGTCTCTGTCGCTGTATCTGTCTCTGTCTCTCTGTCTCTGTCTGTTTCTGTCTCTCTGTCTCTGTCTGTTTCTGTCTCTCTGTCTCTGCCTCTGTCTCTGTCTGTCTGTCTGTCTGTCTGTCTGTCTGTCTCTCTCTCTCTCTCTCTGTGTGTGTGTGTGTGTGTGTGTGTGTGTGTGTGTGTGTGTGTGTGTGTGTGTGTGTTCATATGCGTGTGTTAGGGCATAGTGTAAAGAAACTTTAAGCTTGTCCATTATGCCCTGAATAAAATTTAAAAAATGTCATTGTCATTGTCATTCTCTCTCTCTCTCTCTCTCTCTCTCTCTCTCTCTCTCTCTCTCTCTCTCTCTCTCTCTCTCTCTCTCTGTGTTGTTTACGTGACTTTATATCCAACCTTTGTTTTTTTTTTGGTGAATTCAAATAAATGTTTACAGAATCAAAATACATTTTATACATTGAAAAGGAAAAATGGAATGCCGCTCTGAGCAGTGACTATTCGACACCAGTATAACATTCGCAGAGCAGTGCATACTTATTAAGACATCGATTGCCTTTCAAAGTTAATTTGCAGAACAATACATATTCATTAAAACATCGATCCCCTTTTAAAGTTAAGTCCTGTACATTGCTTACGTATGGTGCCCATTTCTGAAAAAAAAAGAAGAAAATGTTACATTGCATATTTTTGTTTGAAACATACTTGTCTATTTCATATGCTTGCTTACGAGTGAGGTCTCTTAATATTTGCAGTGTCAGCTTCACTGTGTTGATTCTGTATTTGTGATCGATGTACTGTGTGAAAAGCACCCATCAGTTTGGGTTTTGTTGTCATATCCAGAAATTAGCATTGCTTGAGTGAGAACCGAATGGTTTGTACTTGATTACATTCCCAGATATCATGCAAGGTTGTGTCATTTTATCTTGATAAAAATATTTGTTATTTTGAGCGCGCTCTTACATTCATCAGCATAAGACAAGACCACGATACTTAATCATATTCTGAGGTCATGTTAATTTCATCTCCTTGGTTTTTGGTTGTATTTAGAAATGTTCTTCATTTTAGTTTGTTTTCAATACATATTCCCAATTTTGAAAGGTGTGTGGAAATACTGGTCTAAAAATCAATATGTCATCAAATGCCATCAACATGTTTTATTTCTCTTGCAGCTTTTTGCATTGTATGCTTTATCATGAATAAGAAGAATCATTTTGAACTTTGTTTTTCAATGTCATATTTTTTTCTCTTTAAAAAGCTTAACACAGCTCACGCACCAAACTATTACCACACTTGGATATTAACTGTGTCCTATAATTCAAGAATATTCAAAAACTTTGCTTTATCTTTTCAAAATCCTTTTCGAAATAAACACTTTTTCTTACCCGTTTTTCAGACATACAACGAAAATTCTACCAGCCTTGAATATTCTGTTGAAAAACGTAGGCTTTGTTAAGATATCTTATTTACGTCATATTTTTGTATTTATCATTTAGTATCGTGTTGTGAAGACCCCATACAGGACAAGGACTTGGTGAAAGAAAAAAAACGCCAGCACTTAGCAGCTATCCTAAAAAAAAAAATAAATAATAATAATAATAATAATAATAATGTCTTGTCCCCCTCCCTCTCTCTCTCTCCCCCTCTCTCTCTCTGTGTGTTTCTCTCTCTCTCTCTCTCTCTCTCTCTCTCTCTCTCTCTCTCTCTATATATATATATATATATATATATATATATATATATATATATATATATATATATATATCTCATTCTGACTCTCTCTATATGTATTTTGCTTTCTGTGTAATGTCTAAACCTTGGAGACGAACGACTGAAAAAAGGCACATTCTCCCCTCCTCGCTCATCTTTTCTCATTCTCCGGTATAGTATATGCCACTGCAAAATCTCTGTCCCGTGATCTGATATTGATAGGATTGATCTGATATTGATAGAATTTACCAGACTTCGTGATAGCTGGTCCTCTGGTGAGAAATGCCAGGGGAAAAAAAATCTTGATTCTTTCGCATCCTCTCCAAACAACATTTACACACCATCATGTTATAGAGAAACACATCGCTCCTCATGAAAATGCAAAACATCAGTCAGTTCACTCAATCAATTAACTCGATTCTCCAGTTGCCCCCAAAGAGCCTGCAGAACACATGAACAGAGTTTCATATTCAGCTGACTTCATCATCGTACTAAATTAGATGAAATGAAATCAAATGAAACAGATTAAAAACAACAACATAAAATGAGATAAAAACGAAATAGAATAAACAAAGAAAAGAAATCGAATAACACAATTAACGTTAGTGCTTATGGACCAGAAATTATAACAAAGAAACAAAATAAGGCGTAATAAAATGATATAGATTATTTATCAGAATTCTGTGAAATTATCTACAATTATGTTGGATTCGTGCTTTATTTATTCATGTATTTATTTATTTATTTATTTATTTATGTATATGTTCAAAGACACATTCACACACACTCACACACACACACACACACACACACACACAGGATGATCTCTCTCTCTCTCTCTCTCTCTCTCTCTCTGTCTGTCTGTGTGTCTGTCTGTCTGTGTGTCTGTCTGTCTCTCCTCCTCCTCCTCCTCCTACTTCTCCAGATGAACAGACTTTCTTTTTTTCTAATCGATTTCCTTTTTTCTCCATTTATCAGAAGAGTATGGTATATTTCATTTCTGCAATCGCTTTTTAGTTTTTATTAGATTCATGTTTCTTATTTCAAGACATGATCTTAATTTTCACAAGTTGATTGTCAGTTTATGTTGTTGTTGTTGTTGTTGTTTTGTGTGGGTTTTTTTCTATGTTCTGATTTTTGTTTCAATTTTTGCTATAATTATTTCTTTCTCTTTTCCTTAAGAGGATGTTGATTTCACCGCGCGTCCTCTGTCTGTCTTTCTCTGTCTGTCATTCTGTCCATCTGTCTGTTCATCTTCGTGTCATTCTGTTTGTCTGCTTGTCTGCCTGCCCCCCCCCTCCTTCCGCACCCCCCCCTTCCCCTCTCTCTCTCTCTCTCTTTCTCTCTCATTGTCGACCCCAGTCTCTTCAATCCGTCCGCCTCTCTCTGTCTCCGTTTCTGTCTCTGTCTGTCTGTCTGTCTGTCTGTTTGTCTGTCTGTCTCTCTCTGTCTCTCTCTCTCTCTCTCTCTCTCTCTCTCTCTCTCTCTCCCCAACACCACCCCTCACTCTCTCTCAATCACTCAATCCTCTTTACTTCTCATTCTGGATCCCAGTCTCCTTTTCACTCCATCCGCCGCTTGCCTCTCTCTCTCTTCCTAAGCCGCCCTCTCTCTCTCTCTCTCTCTCTCTTTCTGTCTCTTTCTCTTTTTGCCAGACACGCACAAATGCGCGCGCACGCCCGTGGGTGTGTGAGAAACAAAAGCATCTCTTTACCGTGCACCGCTAGCTTTCAACAGCGACACCCGTTGCCATGGTGAACATCCACCCCCATCCCCACCGCCACCCTCCCTGAATCCCATTACGTCGCGGACCAGCAACTCCGGGTGGAAGCTGCCATCATCCTGACGACACATCACCCCAGATTCCTGTTTACGCGCTTCAGGAGACGCCCCCAGCATCATGAACTGTAGAGGAGGTCGGAGGGGGTGGGGGGGGGGGGAGATTCTGCCTGGTCCACCAACTTTCATTGGCAAGGCATGGAAGCAGGTTATAGAGATGGAACAGATCTTGATGATCCTTAGTTTTCTTTTTGTTGTTGTTGCAGCTCTTTCAGTTGACCGGAGATGGGGGAAAAAATTCCAATCATTTCGACCTGACGTGGAATCTTTAAAACGTGCTCTGTTACATTTGATTTTTATTCTGTTACATTTTAGTTTTATTCAGCACGTGACCACGATGGTTATGGAGCTTTTAATATATATATATATATATATATATATATATATATATATATATACATATATATATACATATATATATATATATATATATATATATATATATATATATATATATATATACTTTCTACTGCCCTATCATCCAGGCTGATTCAGTGGTGTTGGGCTCACTACACTGCTTGTGGTTGTTCTGTGTTGTCCGTATATTCTGTGTGGCATATTTAGGACTGAAAAGCTATGCCAATCTTGAATTAAAAACCCAAAACAAACAAACAAAAAGCAAATATGTTTCTTTTGTCATTGCTGCTGCATGTACTTATCAAACGATCGTATTTGGGCAAGCCCGGAACTCTCTTGAGGGGGTGTCTTGTTATTTTTTTTCTTTTATTTGCCAGGCTGAATCGCTGGCATAAGCAGCATTGACTCGAAGTCCTGTACTTTGTAATTGGTGAGAGTTTCTACACTTTAATTTTGTTTAATCCAGCGCAACCCCCCCCCCTCCTCAACCCTCTTACCATCAGCCTCCTCCATACCTACCCACACCCAGGTTCGTCTACTGCATTCCCAGTTCATCATTGAGCAAATGATGTCAGGCCACTAAAAGGCTACACGTCAGAGAACACCCCCTCCCCCCGCCCCCCGGTCCCCCAAACCCACCCATCCCCCACTCACACACCCCTGAATTGGAAACCTTCATTAGCCGTTCTGAGAAGTAGACATTCATTCGGATTACTTACATTTCTGCCTCACTTGACTAGTTACCCAATTTATTTGTTTAATCATCATTAAGGTTAGGTATCTACATCTTTTTTTTTTTCTTTTTTTTTTTCTCTAAAGGGCAGATGTGATGTGGCGTGTATTGATCACCCTGCACGCTTTGACACTTTCTTGAAACGGAAACAAATTGAAAACGATTCATCATTCTGCTTCCATCCCCACAACCCCACTCCCACCCAACCACCAACCACTGGCAGACACTAAACATAAAGTCTAGGAGGTCTACCCTAAAAACATACTCCATCACCCCTGTACCTCTGCATCACGATATCTGCCCATCAGAGGAGGATAGCCATAGCCATAAACGTATATTGAACTGATGGTATCTATAGCAAGAGGGATGTTGCTTTCCTCGTATCATTTTGGAGGCATCGGAACAGAGTGAATAATGTAAGAAATCCCCCACCACCTCCAATCAGAAGGCTGATAGGGCGAGGATGGGGGGTGGGAAGGGAGCCGGGTGGAGACAAAAACCGCGACGTGATACTTGCTGTTTGTTGCAGGGAAGTTCATGGTGGTTGCTTCAACATTGGAGATAGATAGAAGAGGGAATAGGGCGTATCATGTGATTCAACACTTTAACCTTGGCAATATAAAACATTTGGGAACTGCTACGATGTTCACGGAACGTTCAGACGCTTCTGTGACAGAATACTACATTGCAATGATAGCCTGCTGAAAGATAAAGAATATATCTTGGAAATTAAAAAAGACCATCAGTGATGTGAAAAAGCAATATGCAGTACTAGGCAACATTGACAACATTCTAAATGATGATCTGACTGTCCTGATTGATGACCAGCTCTTTTGTGAAACACTGCTGTTAGGAATTAGAGGGAAAACAATCTGATATGTTACTTATAAGAAAAACAAAAAGAAATTCAGCAGGTTTGGGGTATTGAGAAAAGAATTAGTGATCTTGAAAAGAACCTAAATGAAGATGATGTGCCCCTTTTGGAAGGTTTAAGGGCTCAATTGCAACATATCAGAAACAAGGAGAGGTGACAGCATTGCGAAAACTTTGAAATAGATGAGGAACCTGTCTTATCTGGTAAAGAAAATAATCTACAAACTGATAAAGCAATGTAAATGATTCTGCTTTTAGCTAATTTCTGTATCTACAGATGTAAACTGCAAAATGTCCAGCCAGCAATACATGCTTTTATTGCTCTTCTAAGAAAACGATATTCTGAAGAACAGTACATAGCAAACATTAACAACTCAAGAAGACAGTTTGAGAAATGCTGGCACGTCTACCACCCTATCATTCATTAATTTCTTTTTCTTTGTCCACTACAGTTTTTGCTGTGTTCATGTTCATCCTTACCTGCTCCCTTGCTGCTACCATGAAGTTGGTAAACAATATGTGTTTACCTACAGTACAATATGTATTTACCAAACATCTGTTTGCATAAAACAAGCATGAAATGGAGAGAGTCAGACAATAGAGAGATCCATCCAACATGTGAGTGTGGGATGTGTGTGTGTGTGTGTGTGTGTGTGAGGGGGGGGGGGTGAGGGGTGAGAGGGGTGTTAGATGAGGACAAATTGACAGAGGAGCATGTGGAAAAAGTGAAACATGAAATCAGGGAAAAGGAAGTGAAAGCATACCTATCCATATATTTATGTTGATGATATTGATGGTGACAGTGCTTGTGTGTATCCTTCGCTTATTTGTTTTTAGATTCTCCTGTATTTCGCTAAGTATGTGTGAATGTATGTATTTATATAATGTAAAATACTTTTGTTTGTTTTTAAGTGTTCATTAACTCTCTCCATACGAACGGCGAAAGAGACGACGTTAACAGCGTTTCACCCCAATTGCAACCATCAAAATATTACAAGCGGAAGGCTCTTACACTGAAGAGGTGAATGTTGACAAAGAATACCACAATTCTGACGACAGAAGCTAAAGGTTGGGTCATAGAGACACCCACTGGACATCCGAGGGGTCTGTGTAGAGGAGAAGAGAAGACTGGCCGTACTGAGTGAGTTAAGAAAAGAAAAAAACCGAAAAGAATACTACATTGCATAATACTTTTTTTTCCCCCTTTACATTGCATGAGACTTGTTTAGGAACTTGTCTCGAGATACGCTGGGTGGTGAAAGGATTCATATCTTGTTACACCAATAAAGAATGTTGGATTGTTTGTTGCCTCTCCTCCTCCCTCCCCATTTTCCTTCTCTCTGTCTCTGTCTGTCTGTCTGTCTGTCTGTCTGTCTGTCTGTCTGTCTGTCTCTCTCTCTCTCTCTCTCTGTGTGTGTGTGTGTGTGTGTGTGTGTGTGTGTGTGTGTTAAGCCCAAAGCCTTAATATAAGAAATATGAAATGCGGTTGAGTGTTTATTTTTCCCCTTTGTTATTATGTATGAATAAATTATTAGAAATACTCCATGCAGATGATGATGGTTTCTTCTCATTTCCAGTTTGCATCTATGTTCTCTCTCTCTCTCTCTCTCTCACACACACACACACACACACACACATACACACACACACATATATATATATATATATACATATATATGTGTGTGTGTGTGTGTGTGTGTGTGTGTGTGTGTGTGTGTGTGTGTGTGTGTGTGTACATACATACTCTGGAATGAATTTTTTTTTATACCACCCCTTTATGGGGGGCCATGGCCGGTATAGAATAAAACAGCCGTATCCGAATCTCACTCCATCTATATCTTTCTCTCCCCTCCTCTCCCTTCAGCCCCCCCCCCCCCCCACCCCCCCCCCCCCCCCCACTCTCATTTTCTCAGGGATACATCACTGCATCCGGACAAAGCCATAATTATACTCTTCACAACATCTGCTAAGCGGAGTCAGGCCTGGAGTGCATGCTGATATATTTGTTTACGTATCAGTGTATTTCCCCTTCAGAATTTTGTCTGAGGGCAACGTTTGCTCGACCATCAGTAAGCATCTTACATTTTCTTTTTTCATTTTCGTTCGAAATCTGCTTCAGTCATTTGCCTATGAATCTTTATCTCTCTGTCTCTCTCTGTCTCTCTCTGTCTCTGTCTCTGTCTCTGTCTCTCTCTCTCTAACATTTATAGATAATACAGACTCATTTGTCGCAACATCTGGCGCCCCGAAGCTAATCATGTACCAAAATGCAACCCATCCCAGTTTTAAAGGCACAGCACAGCTTGCATCCAATGTAAAGCGCACATACATTAACTGGCTTGTGGACGACCAGACTGGACGTGACCTGTCAGGTAACCGACAACAAACTGGTTATGCTGCTCAAGGTTTTTCGACAAAGTTCAGTGGTGGTGATGAGAGACCTAGCCGTACCAACACTCGTGCCGTCCCTACTAACCGACAGCCTCACAATGCTGACAGACATATGCAGCATAATGCACACACTGGTTCTGTGATTTACACAAACCGTACTGACGTTTTTAATCGTAACCCTAACAATACCAATACATACAGTTCCGACCCGCGATATTCATTTAACCCCCAATATTCTGCTGATGATGCTATGGGCTGGCAGCAGAGGTCCCATGCAGCCCCTCATGCTCACAACGCCACAGAACGTGTGACACAAACCCAGGGTCACAGCTACACCCGTGGTTCCAATACTTTCCCACAGCGACGGCCAGACAATGGTCATCGTCCCGGTGATGAACCCCTTTTGCCCTCAGTGTATTCTATGGATCACTTCCCCCCCTTACCCAACCCCCAGTACCAGCCATCTAAACCTGGTCCCTATTTCCCTCCCCATCAGTCTGTGGACACTCCAAGCTATTCCAACACTGACACACAGTCCAATTCCCAGTCCTTTGCCAGAATGAACCCACATGAGTATCATGGGCGCCCTGGCCAAAACAAAGTTCCTGATACTAAACCCATTTTTCCTCAAGGTGATTTGAATCGTTACATTTATTTATTGTGACCAAGCGCGCTATGCTTGCTCCAACACTATTCACGCACAAGCCACAGCAGACGACAGTTTTCCCTCATAACCCGCGCACAGAATGTGTGACGTCACTCCGCTTACATCATTTTGTCCTCCTCGCCAGGCCACCTGCTGACGGCTTGACCAGTGTCGCGTCGCGGTACGTCATTGGCTGAGAGCAAACTTGTGTTTCTGTTCCACCGTAATTAATTAATAACTCTCTTGTCAGATCAGTAAACTACTAGTATTATATACTGGCAGACTCGTCTTAATTCCATCTTTAAATCTATTCCATTTATGTTCGCCTACGTTAAACTGATTTAACGCAGTTTGTAATTTTCAGCGACGAGCTCGTTAAAACTGACCCTGTTCAGGTGACTTAAATTAAGATTATAAATTCATCTTAAATAATCAACACTTCATTTTACACTCATTATAAAGTAGGCGTTGAGCTCTTTCTTTTGCAACTGATCCGACGTAAATCGGTTCAGGAATCATTTAGAAATCTATCACTGAACACCTTTAAAC
Organism: Babylonia areolata; assembly: GCF_041734735.1. NCBI lineage: Eukaryota > Metazoa > Mollusca > Gastropoda > Neogastropoda > Buccinidae > Babylonia > Babylonia areolata. Next base: position 3,892,987 of record NC_134876.1, on the reverse strand, counting down.
AAACACAATTGTCATCGGATTCTCCGTGATTAGTGACGATCTGCTTGCAAGCACACGTGACGCACTTTGCGGTCCGCTAAACTTGCATAAATTGGCACAGTGAATGATGAGTGGTCATTTCATACCTGGTCAGTCATCTGACCAGAGCCTGCTCTCTCTCTCTCTTGCTGTGTCGCGGGCAGTGTGTCCTGTGTGTCCCCACAACAGCTGACACCTCGCTACGTATCGCTGCACTGTCTTCTTCTCTTTTTATCTTCTCATTGTCTTCTCCTAGTTGTCTTCTCATTATTTCTTCTTCTTAGTCTTCTTCTTTTAGAATATTGTAAATAAACCAATAGAAAACCCCATTTGTGACTGGCCTCTATATGTCCCTGGCCTGTGCGTGGGATCTTGTCTATCCTTTCATTCAATTAATTAATTAGTTTAGTTCTTTTGTACCGTCTGTACCTTTGAATAACCACTCAGAGCTCGGCTACAAAAGTGGCGTCGCCGACAGGATAAAGATCCATCACAAGATTGATCCAAAATTATTCCCTTTAAGGTTTCAATTCTTTTATCCAAATTCAATCCATCCCAAAACCACAGCCCTTTACCACCAAGTGTACCTTGTTACAACTTGGCGCTGTGAGCATAGGATGTGCTAATTCTTTTAATATCTCTTAATAAATCACAGCTCCTAGCCAAGCTAATCTCTATCACATACTTGGCGCTGTGAGCTAGGATCGTACAGGGACAAGAGGTTGTACTAACAGTCATATAGGGATAGTTTAACATAGGAGAAGAGAGAAGACAGTGCAGCAGGTACATCAAGTCCACAAGAAGAAACGTCGCCCACATCAAGATGGCTTCAACTGACTTCCTGCCCAAACTCCCGATGCTATCCGGTGAGGAAGGCAGCAGTGAGGTCGACGACTTCATCAGTGAGGCCAGACTGCTACTCCAACTACAGCCCCTGGATGACGCGACAGCCTCTCTCTGGCTGATATCAGCCCTTGCAGGCCCATGTCGCCAGCAGATCATCAGGCTGCCAGCGACAGAAGTGGACACCCCAGCCAAGATCCTTCACATCATTGAGGAGAACTGGGGAGAGCAGCGAGACGCCACCGACCTTGCCACTGCGTTCTTCAACAGACAGCAGCAGCCCAAGGAGACGGTGACCAACTACGCATCACATCTTCGGTACCTGTGGACCAAGGTCAACAGGGCTGAAGATGGGGTGATCCAGGTGCCAGCGACCATCCTCCGCGACGCCTTCGCCAGAGGCCTTCAGCCAGCCGCACTCAGGCGCGATGTCAGGCGTTTCATCCGTGACCACCCTGACACCACCTTCGAGGCAGCAAAGAAGGAGGCCCTGCGATGGCTGCGGGAGGACAGCCACACCTACAATACCTGCCCCGGCGTAGACAACACCACTGTTGTCCGCCTACAGTCCCAGCTGGCCACACTCGCAGCTGAGAACACCAGCCTGCGACGGCAGCTGCAGTCACCCATGCCAGCACACAGCCCACTTCCTCCACAACCAGCACTTCATCCTCAACGCTGTGCTGCTGAGCACACCCCAGACCCCTCGCACTGTGTCTGGTGTGAGAGGTCTGGCCACACAGAGCACCAGTGTCGCCACAAGCGACGCTACCAGGCCAGGCGACAGAATGCTGACCACCAGCCTGCAGCTCCAGCCCACAACCAGTGTGTTGCCACTACACACACTGGGCAACCTGGGCCCATGCCATCAACTGCACCAGCTCCAAACCAGCGATGCAGGAGATGCAGACGACGGAGGCGCCACAGCACTACACCTGATGCTGTTGTCCCACAGATGTCCCCACCTGTCGTCAGCCCTGCACTGCAAAGGTCCAGCCAACAACCACCACCTGTAGTCACGCCAACTCACCCGATCCCACTGCACCACCAGGGCGACAAAGTGACTGACACTGACACTGACACTGACAGTGGTGTGTGGCTGACCAGGCCCATACCAAGACCCAGGACACCAACCCAGCGAGCTGCACCAGAGCCGCCTCCACTACCACCAGATACTGCACCGAGACGGTCTACACGACTGGCAACCAGGACTCCACTAACAGTGTTTTGAGACTGGTCAAACTAATTTTCTTTTGCAGCAGAGACAGTCGTGATGCATTATTTATGTTTTATCAGTTTTTTTAATTATTCTGTTCTTACCTTCTTGCCTTTCCTATGACCTATCATTGTCATATGGCCTATGCAATGCTTTATGTTTTCATGTCTATGAACATGCTACAATAATTCATGCTGTAATTTTGTTTTCATTTTCAGATATTTCTGCACAAATTCATGTTTTATGTTTTTTTCTTCTCTTCTTGCTTAACTTAACCTGTGATCTAGCTGGTCACAAGGTCTTAGCAATGCAAAGTATGTTTATAATCAATGCTTTTATACATGTATGCTATTCTACATGTGCGTCTGACAGTGATAAGATAGATAGATTGATAGGCACACAAATGAATGCTTTACATCTTCATAGTGTATTTACCTAATTGGGACCCCTTCTCTATATCAAACTCTTCGAAGTTAAGTTAGGATGCATTCCACTAAGTCCAAATCCATAACTTAACCTGGCTAAAGCCACTTTGAATATAGAAGTAGAGTATTGTTCCTAAGAATGTTGCAGTCATTTCACATTCGCATAGCTATTAGTTATCAGCTAAATTAACTCCCTTACCTGCCCAATAATTCTTGTCTGATGCTCAGCTAAGTCTGCACACAAGAATTACTTTTAATTAACCATCGCGGACGATGGTTTTCAAAAGATGGGGGGAGGTGTGACCAAGCGCGCTATGCTTGCTCCAACACTATTCACGCACAAGCCACAGCAGACGACAGTTTTCCCTCATAACCCGCGCACAGAATGTGTGACATCACTCCGCTTACATCATTTTGTCCTCCTCGCCAGGCCACCTGCTGACGGCTTGACCAGTGTCGCGTCGCGGTACGTCATTGGCTGAGAGCAAACTTGTGTTTCTGTTCCACCGTAATTAATTAATAACTCTCTTGTCAGATCAGTAAACTACTAGTATTATATACTGGCAGACTCGTCTTAATTCCATCTTTAAATCTATTCCATTTATGTTCGCCTACGTTAAACTGATTTAACGCAGTTTGTAATTTTCAGCGACGAGCTCGTTAAAACTGACCCTGTTCAGGTGACTTAAATTAAGATTATAAATTCATCTTAAATAATCAACACTTCATTTTACACTCATTATAAAGTAGGCGTTGAGCTCTTTCTTTTGCAACTGATCCGACGTAAATCGGTTCAGGAATCATTTAGAAATCTATCACTGAACACCTTTAAACAAACACAATTGTCATCGGATTCTCCGTGATTAGTGACGATCTGCTTGCAAGCACACGTGACGCACTTTGCGGTCCGCTAAACTTGCATAAATTGGCACAGTGAATGATGAGTGGTCATTTCATACCTGGTCAGTCATCTGACCAGAGCCTGCTCTCTCTCTCTCTTGCTGTGTCGCGGGCAGTGTGTCCTGTGTGTCCCCACAACAGCTGACACCTCGCTACGTATCGCTGCACTGTCTTCTTCTCTTTTTATCTTCTCATTGTCTTCTCCTAGTTGTCTTCTCATTATTTCTTCTTCTTAGTCTTCTTCTTTTAGAATATTGTAAATAAACCAATAGAAAACCCCATTTGTGACTGGCCTCTATATGTCCCTGGCCTGTGCGTGGGATCTTGTCTATCCTTTCATTCAATTAATTAATTAGTTTAGTTCTTTTGTACCGTCTGTACCCTTGAATAACCACTCAGAGCTCGGCTACATTATTAAACATGATGACTTCACAGATGTTAAACATGCAACAGTATAATCATGGTTAGCATCTTGTTTGGAAGCGGAGGACGTACAACGTCACTTGTGATTCCAGTTAGTGAGACTATTTATTTAACATATAATTTTGATTGCATTACCATTCCCATTCTCTGTGTGTGTGTGTGTGTGTGTGTGTGTGTGTGTGTGTGTGTGTGTGTGTGTGTGTGTGTGTGTTACGGGCTTGCCATACTCATGAAATGACATTATCATACTAGTAACATAATTACCGAGAAGGTTATATTATATTGATTGTGGCTCGACGCTCCTTGCGTGGAATACCTGCGGTAACAATTACTACTTTGTAAAATATTTTTTTGCATTTGACAATTTATGTCGTTCGAATCAAGTGACAGCTTTTGAAGTGATTTTTTGTGTTATTTGATATTCACTGTTGTTGTAGATTGTTCCGATCGATAAGCTTTGTTTATTTTACAGGTTGCAGTTTTCACTTTATTCACATATTGAAATAATTGTTGATCGAGTAACTGTGTGTGTTATTGTGAGTTACATATTTTCTGATTATAATAATGACCACTGCCAATACATGGCCGTCTAGAGATGGTCTCAAAGTAGGTTTTTTAAATGTCAACCATGTTCTAAACAAATTAGATGAGCTTTCTTCTATTCTATATAATTCTGGCAATCAGTTCCATTTATTCTGTTGTGCTGAATCCAGATTAACATCCGTTATTTCCGATGCAGACGTATCTATACCTGGTTATAACGTTGTCCGCCTTGATCCCATTCTTCCCAAACAAACTGGTTTAATTCTTTACATCAGCCAGTCTCTCTCTTACAAACGTATTGTTTCCTTTGAAAAATATCATGTAGAATCAGTTTGGATCGAAGTATACATTAAAAAAAGTAAACCGTTATACGTTGGATTTGTATACAGAAACCCTTCAGAACATATTGACTGGCTTGATAAATTTAGTGAAATGATGGAGGCTGTTACACTTGCTGGTAATGAAGTCATTCTTCTTGGAGATTTTAACATAGACCTCCTAAAACCCAATCATCGGTGGATTCAAATATATGATAATTTTGGCCTAAATCAGTTAATTGATACTCCATCACGAATTACCCCATCTTCAAAAACATTAATTGATCACATTTATGTCAGTACAAAACACAATATCATAGAAGTCTGCGCTCCTTACAGTGGCTGTAGTGATCATTTACCGGTGTGCGTCACCTGGCTGAAAAAGGGTACGAAAATTCCTAAATCTGGACATAAATTCATTACTTATAGGTGTTTCACTAATTTTGATAAAGAGTCCTTCCTTAGCTCAGTCATCCCTGTCAAATATCTATCAGTTCACTGACCCTGACGAGGCCCTTGAATTTTGGCATAAAACATTCATTAATGTATATGATAATCATGCTCCATTCAAAACCAAAAGAGTCAAACATACACCTAAACCTCCTTGGCTAACTGATGAAATTCTAAAAGCCATACATTTTAGAAATAATCTTTTAAAAACGAAACAATATGAAAAATTTAAGAAACAACGAAATAAAGTAGTTGCAATGATTCGCTCATCAAAAAAGAAATATATCCGGAATTTGTTTTCTTGCCGAACTAACAATAACTCAAAATCGATATGGAAGGCCATAAACACCCTCACAAGAAAAAGAACTAACAAAGTATTAGTTGATGCAAGCAGTATAAATATCGATGACCTAAATTACCATTTTTCCAATGTTTCTAATTTTACAGTAAAAAATGATAGATCCCAATTTAACGATCTCGCGTCACTGAAAGAGTTTTGTAATTCCAAAAACATAACATCAGACTTAAACATTCCACCAGTGTCCGTAAACGACATTTATTTTTTATCTCATACACCTAAAACAAACAGGCACACGAGGTCTTGATGGCATAGATGGTAAAATCTTAAAATCCAGTGCTCCTGTCATTGCCGATTCCCTAACTTATTTATACAATCTTTGTATTGATAAAAATTACATTCCTAATCATCTTAAACAAGCGAAAATAATTCCACTGTATAAATCTGGCGATAAAACTAATCCTTCTAACTACAGGCCTATTTCAATAGTTTCAGTTCTTTCAAAACCTTTGGAAAAACACATTTATAAGCATCTCATGTCTCATATTTCAAAATATAATTTACTCCATCCAAACCAATCTGGGTTTCGAATAAATCACTCATGCCATACCGCACTGACTAATCTAGTAGATGAGTGGCTTATGAACATAAATGACAACAAATTCACAGCAGTATTGTTCGTTGATTTTGCGAAAGCGTTTGATGTTATTGACCATAACCTATTACTGAGAAAACTAACACTTTACAGAATTTCCGAACATGCTTTATCTCTCATCAGATCATTTCTCACTAATCGCCAATATACTGTTTCTCTAACCAATGCACAATCTGGATTTCAGACACAACTATTTGGTGTTCCTCAAGGATCAGTGCTTGGTCCCCTTCTTTTTTCTTTATATATTAACGACCTTCCTCTATCTATTACGAGAGGCTTGTGTGAACTTTTTGCTGATGACACCTCTGTTCATTCGAATCACTCTGACCTGAAAGAATTATCTATTAGCCTTAAAGAAAATGTTGATGAGTTGGTCAGATGGACGGAACAAAACCACATGGCTTTAAACGAGCAAAAAACTAAATACATGATAGTTACTTCTCGACAAAAACGACAAAATATTGATTTTAGTATACCGTCCATTTATATAGGTGATAAGAAGATAGATGAAGTAAGTAATCACAAAGTTCTGGGAGTAACCATAGATAACAACCTTTCCTGGACACCTCATATTGAATGTTTATGCAAGCAAGTCTCCCAAAAAGTGTTCCAGTTATCTAGAGTTAAGCATTTTCTAGATATTAATGCACGAAAACTGTTCTACCATGCACATATTCAGTCTTCGATAGATTATGCATCCACTTTATTCGACCTTTGTAGCGCCAGTACATTGAAGCCACTAGTCAGAATTCATAAGCGAGCCCTTAAAGTTGTACTCCTAAAATCTTCTACACTGACACCCGAAGACTACACTACACTTGATATCCTTCCCCTAACATACAAACTGCAATACAATAAAGCAATTATGATGTATCGAATACAAAATGGATTTGCTCCTTCTTCACTAACTGCACGGTTCCCCTTGAATCAGTCCAGATATACAAATAATATCATTATAAAAAAACCAAGAATCGATCTGTTTAAAACTAGTCTGGCATACTCAGGGGGGACACTTTGGAACTCCTTACCAGAATACATTAAAAATATAAGCAGTATCAACTCATTTAAATCAGCATACAAAACTTTCCTTTTTAAAAGCCTAAACTCAAAGGTAACACATAACAATATCTGATTTATTCTCTTCAAGTCAATAACTGTGGGTTTTTTTTTTTGTGTTTTATTTTCTGATAATGTTTGGTTGTCTCACTGATGTCTTAATTTGTCTGTGTGTGAGTAGTATATCATGCCTGACTTCTTTTTTTTTCTTTT
>NC_134876.1:3870630-3880630 GCF_041734735.1 Babylonia areolata | reverse complement strand
CCTTTACCCACCAGGTGTTGTTACCGAGATTCGAACCTGGGGCCCTCAGATTGAACGTCCAACGCTTTAACCACTCGGCTATTGCGCACCCAAAAACAAATGTTCGCAGAGCTAACCAGCACTTTAAACCGTTGTCCATGACGTCTCCTCGTTATTACTGGTTTAAGTGACCCATCCACAGCTTTGGGAACTGAACTGAATTGCTTTCTTTTCTTCTCTTTTCTTTTCTTTCTATTTCCAGCCTTTCTTTCTGGAAAAAAAAAAAACAAAAAAAACAACAGTTTGCGTCGGAACAAACGTTTATCATTCAGACTTCTTCGCAAGGTGAACCCTCACTGGACAAGAACCATCATCATAAGGCGTCTGGGCATAATTGCGTGTCTCGCACTGTTCTGTCACATCCAAATTGAAGCCCCCTTTTTATGACAGTATGTATTGCTTTGAGTTTCTTTTTATTCTTTCTTTGTCATTTGATTCTGAAACGTGATACCAGTGTGTGAAGGAAGGAAGTATCATCCCGAATTGTGTGAGGTAGATAATATGAGATGAGATGTGATCTGTCACTGTATTATTGTTGATATTGTTATTCCCATACATCATTGTCTAGCTGCGGATTGTGTTTGTGCTTGTGGTGGCATGTTATTTTCTTCAGGCTTCCAGACACGCTAACAACACAGGGAGACCCCAGCGGAAAGTTCGATATCTGAATGTTGAAATGGTGCCCTTTTTTGTGGAAGTTGTTTGTATCCTTCAAGTGTGTGTGTGTGTGTGTGTGTGTGTGTGTGTGTGTGTGTGTGTGTGTGTGTGTGTGTGTGTGTGTTTAAGTGTGTGTCTGTCTGTGTCTGTGTCTGTGTGTCTGTGTGCGCGAGTGCGTGTATATGTGTATGTCTCTGTGTGTAATTATTATATTTTTATACCACCCATAACCGTTCTAATCCAAGTCCAATTTACAAGGAACTCCTCTGGGCAAAAGACGTTCAGGGGAGAGCACCTCCAATTACTGTATGTGAACGCGCTTCGGGAGACAACGCGATCGATCATTACCACTTGTATCTGAATAGAAATTGCATGCAGCGGCACACCATAGGTCATTGGGCTTCTTAGCAATATACACAGCTGTTCATAGACTAAATTAGAGAGTACATCGATCGGCGCTACAGCCAAGTTTGTTTTACAAGGCGACGGACTTTCCAACTGCCGTCTTACGGTTGGAATCCCGTTCATGACTCCTATTACTTTAAAGGTGGGTATTTTTCGTCTAACTGGTAATTAGCTATGCAGATCTGATAGTAAATGAGTATATTAACCCCCCTTCGTGTGTATACTCAGGCAATATATCAAACGAACACGTTTTAAGATCCGGTAATCCATGTCAGTGTTTGACGGTTTACGGAAACAAGAAATTACCTAGTATGCACACCACTGAAAACGGAGTATGGCTGCCCATCGGAAGAGTAAAAACAATCATGCGTACAAAAGCCCATACAAATGAATGTGGGAGTTGCATCTTTCGAACGGAGAAGAAGCACAATAAAGGCCTATCTGAATAGCTCTCACCTTCATCCCCTAATGCTGATTTGCTCGTTTTTTTTCCCATACTCTATTTTCCTTTCTCTTGGGTTCTCATAGAGCAGCTGCTACACTAAATATATACGCTCACCCCCCAAAAAATTAAAAACAAAGAACATATTCCGGACCCAAATACCGCTCCAGATCACCACCAAAACATACCAGATTGGTCCTTCGACAATTCTGTCCTCGTCCTTGCGTTTTTCCCGAAGAGTCTGTCAGATTCTCTCTCTCTCTCTCTCTCTCTCTCTCTCTCTCTCTCTGTGTGTGTGTGTGTGTGTGTGTGTGTGTGTGTGTCTTTAAATCTTGATCAGAGAAGCCTTGGACGTCAACTGATTCAACTGAATGTATGAATGACATATATATATATATATATATATATATATATATATATATATATATATATATATATATATATATAATCATTAGTGTTGAATTGTGTTCCTGCATCATGCCTGTCCCAGTGTAAGCCCCCGACCACCACCACCATCACCCCTATCCCCCATCTCTTTTGCATGGGCAGAAGGTATGGTTCAATAAAACATTTGTCATTGTCATTTCCCTGGTCAGGGAAGGAGACATCGGACCAATCACTGTCTGCGTACGTGCTTCAGAAGACAGCGCCATCGCCATCACGTACACCGAAAATTGAATTTGTGTTCTGTCCTTGACCTTTTCAGCAATGCGCTGAGCTGCTTGGGGGAGGGAATTTGGATCTGTCCCTCCTGATCGATCTTGTTTTTTGTGTTTTATATTCACCCCCCCCCCCCCAGGCCCCTCCTCCTGTGCGCGCGCACACACACACACACACACACGCACACGCACACACACGCACACACACGCGCGCACACACACACACACACACACACACACGCACGCACGCACGCACGCACGCACGAACGCACGCACGCACACACACACACACACACACACACACACACACACACACACACACACACACACACGCACACACACACACACACACGCGCGCGTGTATATACGCACACCCACCTACACACTCACTCGCAATGCCATTTAAGTCTCATATGCAAAGCTTTGGAGTCAAATACAGGTACAGTTGCACGCACTCACTGACGAACTCTCTCTCTACAGCCCTATCTATTTTCCCGTTTCTTCATTTTCTCTATGTTTATTCTTAGCTATTTGCTGATGCTTTGATACCGTTGACAATTCTTTTTTTCAGACGAGCAAACCACACTGCAACATAATGTGAAAACTATCGATTGTAAACATAATATTACCATATTTTGTTACATAGTTTTATTTTGATGGGAACAGCAACACAGTGCTATATTGAGTGGTAACATCTGCTTGTTGTTAGTCTTAATTTCGCGAAAGGATAGTCATGATGTCTGATGAACAAAAACCGCACAAAATAGACCTGTTAATTGCTTTTCTTTTTTAACTAAAGAAGATATATTCATTTTATTCTTAGATTTTTTTTAATTCGCTTTCTCGTGGAATACAACGTATTATGGATAGTCTGTGATACTGTTATACAATGCTTGATAATAGCCATTCTGTGCAAGAAAGCTCCTGCTCACACACACACGCACGCACACAGAGACACACAGACACAGACACACACAGACACACACACACACACACACACACACACACACACACACACACACACTCGTCAACAACAGGTACCAAGAAAATGTTGCAGCTTTTCTAGTAAGTCTAGGTGTTTCATTTTCTATAGTTATGGTAAGTGTACTGTCACTAATGCTTTGGAACCCAGGGTGACAGCAGGAGGGTGGGGGACTCACAGACAGACAGACAAAAAGATAGATAGGTTGAGAAGAAATTTATAGAGATTATTTTTTTTCCGCCAGATGAGCAAGAGAGAGACAGACAGAGACACTGAGAGAGAGAGAGAGAGAGTGTGTGTGTGTGTGTGTGTGTGAGAGAGAGAGAGAGAGAGAGAGAGAGAGAGAGAGAGAGAGACGGACACGGACACGGACACGGACACGGACATTGTTTTATTGCCATTGACAATACTATCCTTTGGCAAGGGGGACAATGTATTTACAAAAGAACATCGACGGTTTACAGACAAATTGACACATTGCCAAGAGTAAAAAGAAAATCAACGACAAACAACACCAACAACAAAATCATAAAATGCAAGGTATTGTTGAGATTAAAAAGGAAAAAAAAAAGCTCTACCATCCAACTTTCTACAAAGTCATTCAGAATTAAAAACTGTGGAACTGGCTTCATGGTAGTGTTTTTTTCGATAACAAATGGCTCCCGAAGATAATTTCTTTTTCCGACAATCCCAAGTTAGGGTGATAAATTTCGCTGGTGATCTTATTCTTACTTCATCATCTATCAATACCGTACTGGTAAGGTTCATGTTCTCTAAGTTTTTGACTGTTGAAAATTAAGCATTTCTTTCGAATTTCTTCATAATACTTACACATAAAAAGGAAAAGAGTTTCGTCTTCAACTGAAGCACATAAGACAAGGGGACAGTGCGGACGTGTCGGCAGAGAACCATTTTTTGTTCGCATTTAGACCCAAAGTTCTAAGTCTGAATCGAGCCAGGCTTGTTCTGTGCCTTATTACTTATTACTTTCATATATTTTTTTCTTTCTGAAAAAAAATGTTCTTAAAAGAGGAAAACAATGTCAGTATGAGAAGTGTGGATTGTTGTATGATCCGCAAAAAGTTCGCAGATGGATTTCATATGGAGCGGTAGGTCGTTTATATATATTGAGAATAGTAAAGGGCATAGAATAGACCCCTGAAGAACGCCATAATCAAGTGTTGTTGGTGCGGAGATTGATGTACTCATTGTCACGCATTGTTGTCTGTTTGTCACAGAGAGAGAGAGAGAGAGAGAGAGAGAGAGAGAGAGAGGAAACGGACACAGACACACAGACACACACACATATATATATATATATATATGTATATATATATATATATATATATATATATATATATATATATATATATATATATATATATATATATATATATATATACTGCAAAACGTACATGATTTGGATTCTTCCCATCTTGGTTTTTGGTTACAGCACACCACACGAATAACACACTCTTAGGTAGGAACTTTTGGCATACGGTTGGTGGTGTCACAGATAAAAACCTCTGAATCCTTCACATTTTACAATGTCGCTGACTGTGTGATCACAGTGGTTTTTGTTTGTTTGTTTTTTGTTTGTTTGTGTGTGTTTTTGTGTGTGTTTTTTTGTGTTTTGTTTTGTTTATGTTTTGTTTTTTTGTTTTGTTTTGTTTTTAATGGGTTTTTTTGGTGGGACAAACAAGCATGAAAAACAAACGCCTTTCTTCTTCTTCTTCTCATTATCATCGTCGATTATATTATATTATTATTATTATTATTATTATTATTATTATTATTATTATTATTATTATTATTATTGTTATTGTTGTTGTTGTTGTTGTTGTTGTTACCATCATCATCTTCTTCGTCGTCGTCATCATCATCATCACTCACATTCCCTCTTCAGCCGATCTATTTCCTAGAATGAAAATTTTGACATTTTTTTTAAAAACATTTCATTCCACGACTCACGACTTTCTTCTTCTTCTTCTTCTTCTTCTTCTTCTTCTTCTTCTTAACCCCTTGACTGCTATACTGACGATTACGCTTGTCAGTGAATGTCCTGTTGCCTGAGGTGAGACTGAGTTTACAGGTCCGGATGTTGGTCACCATTCTTTAGTTTGGACTTCTTCCTCTTTGGGACTGCATTACATTTCTTCAGTTACACAGCTTTAACTTTTGAAGAATTGTATGGGTTTGTTTCAGTGTACCTTTTATTTACCTGTGTGCTAGCTGAATGGAGAGAGTTACCACTCTTTACTATTTGTTTTGCACACAAATGTTGTTGTTTTTTGCACTTTAAATTACTGACATGCTCTTTTTTTTTTCTTCATTGAGGTTCAGCACACAAAGGGTTAACAAGTTGGTTGTTTTTTTTCAAATTGTAAGTACTTGTTTGATGGTGTGTTGTTTTGGTTTTTTTCTTCCAGACAAATTTACAACGGCTTTACTTTTTGACAGACCAGACCAGGCAGACAAGTAGGCATGCAGACAGACAGACAGACAGAGAGACAGACAGACAAACAGGCAGAGACGAGACAAATAGACGTTGCCATCTAAGTTGTCATTCCACTCTTCCCAGACCAGTCAGTCCTGAGATAATAATGATTATGAAAGAAAAGTAAACGGCAGACTTCTGGTCCCTGGTAGCAGCACGTAGACCCCTCGTAGTAATCAGACAGAGGCGTCAGTGAAACTGACGTGCATCATCATCTGACTGACGGTGCGGTAATGACGGATTCCCTTTCGGACCAGTCTTGCTATTAGTCTTGATTCCCTTTCGGACCAGTCTTGCTATTAGTCTTGATTCCCTTTCGGACCAGTCTTCCTTTGCTGTCAGATGTGAACGTAGCTACCTGCCTTTCCGAGAACGTACCAACAACCAATGAAGTGAATCATCGAAAGGTAATGACAAGCTGAAAGTCATGTTCTCAGCTCTGGTATGGTTATTGTCCTTTTGTGATCAGGACTTGGCTATAAGTTACATGATTTGGGTCATATTCTGTGTCATATATATATATATATATATATATATAAAGAGAGAAAGAGAGATAGGGTTTTTGGGGGGTTTTTTTTGTTTGTTTGTTTGTTTTTGTTTTGTTCCTGATATCGGAGTCTTTGCACTGTTCGTGGTTGATTTTTGGTATTTCATTGAAGGGGAGAATAAACGTGGATATAATTAAATGAATACATATACTTATTCAATCCAAACTAATTAACCATGATGCTGTGTAGAGTCTATGAGTGATGTGAAGGTGGGGAAATGATTATTATCTTTGCCTGTAAGTATATATCAGTGTAATTATGTTTCTATGGAGGGATGCCAACAGCACTTCTGTCTGTGAAGAAATGTAGACATATCTTTTGTCTGTGAATATTTCAGTATAAGTTGTCTTTGAAGAGATGTCAGCATAACTTATGTCTGTGAAGAGATGTTAACATGTGAAAAAATGTCACACAACGAATGTCTATGAAGAGATCTCAACATTATAGAAATAATGTTTGTGAAAAAAAATGTCAGCATGACTTCAGTCTGTAGCGAGAAGAGATGCTGACATGGCTTCTGTCAGCCAGATGACCTTCGCATAAACCCAACGCGCTGATCAGGCCTTAAAGCCTATCCTATGTTTGTGTAAAACATTAGCAAACAGAGATGAAATAAAATTGTAAGGCAAAATAAACAAATAAGTAAATAATGGAAAGATAGGAAGTGCAGCAACCAGCCACGTCAGACACAGACACTGTTCCTTGAATCATGGTGTTGTGTTCGTGACGGTATGGATCCCAAACAGGAAGCCTATAGTATGTGACGTGTTTACAGCAGAGATGGACGGGACCGAGAAGGAACCGTAACAGAAACTGCTGTCGACATCATTGTTCTTGGACATTTAACAAACTTGGCAACGGTTGTGTGTACAGGGTTTACAAAAACGTTACGGACCGCTTAGGGTACTTACACAACTTTCTTCCAGGGGGCGTGGTGTAACGATGCTGATCTCTAGCAAACTGCGCTTTATGCTCCAGTGTAGTGTGCACTACTCATAACCAGACGTGTTTTCCTCCATGTGCATTTCCATTCTTATACAGACCTAAAACAAAATTACAGCCATCGTTTATAAACCACAGTAATTGTAAATGTTTGCCTGAAACATCGATTGTTCAAACACTTTCTTTTTCAAGTTGATCATGGTACAAGTGTATTCGAAACAGCCGTTTTAGTATACAGTTAGAGGCCAGTCGTAAATCATAAGTAGTCTGCATAATTACTTGAAATCATCTCTCGGTTTTTTTGTTTTTTTTTTTGTTTTTTGTTTTTTTTTTTGTTTTTGTTTTTGTTTTTTTGTTTGTTTGTTTTTGTTTTTTTTGGTTCAGTTTATGAAAGTACAAATCTGTAAACTGGAGTGGTCCTTTACTTTTTGTGAGTCCTGTATAACATGATTGGAGATACAGGATCCCATGGCGAGTTGGACAGTTACCCAAAAATAGAAGAAAATATCGATGTCGTAACATTAACGCCGAACGTTTTCTTTCTTTTTCTTTTTTTTTCTTTTTTTTAAATATCATCGATACTTCGTTGACAGTAGGTCATATTTGATAAATCTGGCTCACTTCAGTATCGCGGATGTGTACCTTTTTTGGCTCTACGACCATCTACTACCCCCCCCCCCCCCCCCCCCCCCCCCTCCCCCGTGTGTGTGTGTGTGTGTGTGTGTGTGTGTGTTTATGTTTCTCTCTCTCTCTCTCTCTCTCTCTCTCTCTCTCTCTCTCTCTCTCTCTCTCTCTCTCTTCCAAAGGGGTGGGTGGTATGTGAAATTTAGGAGGGGGACTGCTTGCGCATGAGTGAATGTTTTATGTGTGCGTGAAACACAAAACGTTTTAATTGCGAGCCATTGGCTTTTTAATGGCGCAAGATATCGTCTTCCCAAACCAGTTGCAATCCCGTTCCATCACGAACCTCCGGGTACAATCTCACCACGAAAGGAGACACCCCCCAAAAAACCAATGGCTGTCTGTCTGCCTGCACGCTTCAGGATACGATCACCATTAACCATGCCGGAAATTCGATTTCCGTCTGGCCCCCCCATAACCTTCACAGGAAAAGCCTGAACTTTTACAGGAATGGAAACAATCACTTTTATTCCTCCCTTCCCCGAGACCAATACTTTCACTTCAGTTGCTTTTCCTCCTTCAGTCGTCCATGGCGGGCTCAGCTATTGGATTTACATCCATCTCACTCTCTCCCGCAGCCATCATATCGCGAGTCCTTTACTGCCCACGGCGGATGGGTGTATACATAGAAGATTTACTGGTGAGACAGTGCGGGTGAATGTCTTTTCTTTGGCGTCATCCCAGAGCCTGCCGGACACAATGCATATCCTGAGAAATCAGCCACTCCTGACCTGAAGGGATGGGTCTAGACTGGGGACGCTCGGTACATGGATATGTTTTTTTCTGAGGTACCAGAGTCCTACAGATTCTCCAAATGAAAGACTGTACAAACAGTGGCGTGGAGAGGTGGGGGGTGTACGGGAAGGATTATTTCAATCATGAAAAAACAAAGAATCAAATGTACTTGCAATAATCTAGTGTTTGACTTTGGTGGGATAATTGTATCATGTAATGGCTGACATTCTAAAGTCTAGGAATATTTCAATTTCTTTCAGCTTCAGTTTCAAGAAGGTGTCAAAGCGCGCTGATCCATATACGCTACACGAGTCTAAGAATGTTCAGTCGCTCAAACGACAGCGTGTTTTTAAGCCTGCTTTGAAAACTGCAGGCATTTCACGAAGACTGCCAACTTTCTGAAAGACTTACTGATGTGGACACGCAGAATAAGGTGAGTGAACACTGCAAACGTTTCAAACCGCAACTCTATATTTTCACATTTGGTTACCAATGTAGAAAATAATAATGAAAGTACGCATGGCAGCTTATCTTTTTTTTCTGGCACAATGGCTGAGTTCAGTGTCCTCCAGATCTACATCTGATACTGACGAGATGAACCTATAGCTTTGATGTCAACTAATGCTGGGCTGACTGGAGATAAATGGGAGCCAGAGAATCTGTCACACAATGTGCCATGACAGGCTGCTGAGCCATAAGATCATAAAAAGGTATCACGTGTGATGTGACTGATATGAGGATAGTCTATGGACCGACTTTGGGGACTTACCTCAGGATTTGTTAGTGACAGGTAGGAGAAGGACAATGTTCGCCCAATTTACTTCAGCATTCCTCTGTGGCTGAGGACTGGATGTGTGTCTGGGTGAGATCGATAGAGAAACGTCGTTGCACATTCGTTGTCTCTTTCTGTCTGCCCCTCTCATCTGTTTTTATTTTCTCTCTGCCTCCGTCTCTGTCTGTTCTTCTTTTTTTTCTTTTTGAACATCTGAAAAATAATGAGAAAAAAAGAAAACAAAAAAAGAAATTGTTACTAAGTAAATACCGATCACATACGTCAATGCTTGGCTTATACAATTCATTTCATGCTTGGGCAAAAACACGGGACACCGGTTTTTCGTTTCACTTAAGGCATTAGAGAATGGAGTCAAAAACCAAGGTTAACTCCGAGAAGAAACCCCCCCTTGAATCAAACGGCATGGCGGAGATTTGAACCTCCTACCCCAGGATCACCAGGATCAGGAATCCAGCGCTCTACTAACTGAGCTATTCCGGCCCCTCTCCAACTGTCATCGCTGTCTTTTATTGACCACTCTCGCCCAGGAACAGTGAAGCTGACTCTGGAGCGGTGGCCCAGTGAAATCGAATGTCCACGAGTCCCATATACTGACAGGGATTTCTACCCCTCCCTTCACT